>NW_024610030.1:0-457972 GCF_016920785.2 Ixodes scapularis | reverse complement strand
ACAGCGTCCCCATAGGCTCCCATCAGCCATGTTCTCGCTTCCCCGCATAGACTGCCCCACTTTGTGCATGCGGGTCTCCGTAACAGCCGCATCGCCTCTTCCGGAAAAAAACAAAAGGCACAGGTCGTATAGAATACAAAAAGAAAACATAATGAACCTTTTTTTTTTCTTTGGAAACGCTTTTAAAACGATCTGCTTGGCTATTTTCATCCCAGTTAAACCAAAAAGATAAATAGAAACGCTTTCAAAGCATGCCTTAAAGCATGCAAAAGGGGAAGTACGCCACGACAAAACGGTCAAAAGCCACATGGCCAATGCATCAACAATGGCGGCGCTCGAAGTCAGCACTGGCTTCCACGACGTGCTGGAACAGAGGCTACGATCGTTATATAGTGAGCTCCAACCCTTAAAAATGGCCCCTCCTGCAATTTTTGATGCTACAATTGTCTGTGGATACTCACCCCCCCCCCCCCCCCCCCCCCGGCCCTGCGTTCACGAAACACAGTAAGTGCGTCGCTACGCTGGCACATCGGCGATTCAGCAGACGCCGCCATCTTATCCGCGTACCCGCGCGCCTCTCGCTGCTTTTGCTCACCGTGCTTTTACTCCCGCGGCCGCGTTTTTCTCCCGTGTGCTTCTCGGTTAGTCCCGGTCGAGTGCAGATAGTCCTCAGCATTTGGCGCACGGTACCTAGCTCGAACCAGATGGTCTCTTCGGTGAGCAAGCAAGAGTTCAGAGGACCAAATGCTGTCGTTAATCCTTTGAGACCATCTTTTTTTCTTAGAGTGTAGACACTTTTGGTTTGAACAGCTGTAACTCACCGTAAAACCATGGTTGGAGATGGCTGTGGATTCTACCCGACTGTCCCTCGATGTCCCGCTTTTATTCACTTTGTCATTGCGATACATTTTTTCGTGACGCGTGTTCTCACAAATAGCAAGAAGAATAGGTCGCCGTTGTTGCACCTCCCGTTTTGTTCCAGCCGAGCGTTTAATGGGATGGATACGTCATGACCGACAATTTCTGCGGTTGGAAAGGCAACACAACGCAAAAAAAAAAAAAAAATTAATGTCACCGTCATTTTTTTGTTTTACCACACAACTGCGTCACAGAAGGTGCGTTCCGCAGCTCTATTTGCGCGCTGCATGTAACCATGAAAAACAGCATTTCAAAATTATGACGCGAGCAATGTTAAACCTTCCACAACGCCAATTCGTGGGTCTCAAGCTCATCGTACAGTCCCAATTTCTTTTTTACATAAAAAAATAAATCTTTATAAATTCGGGAATATAACATCAAGAATTACCTTGTTTAAACAAATAAACAGTAAGATGTCAACTTGCGTTGAGGGTAAACATTAGCCACAAATGACTAGAGTCACTAGCAACTAAATAAACGTTTAGCATCAACTATTACGATCTCGCTTCGTGAATTGTTCCTCTGGCGTTCTTTGCTGCCTGATACCGCAATCCCAATGATCTCAGCATCGACAACAGGATGTTCGGGACACACCACGCCTTTTCTATCTTACACATCTTAACTTTTTTACACCCCTTTAAGGGTGCTACAGCACCCTTTAGGGGTGTGCTGCAGGGGGTTTGCACCCTTCACTTAGCCGTCTAGCACCCTATTTCTTGCAGGGTTAGCACCCCTCACGACGAGCGCGAGGGTGCTTTTGCGCGAGCACCCTTCCGATTCATGGTGAGGGGTGCTGAGAGCTGGGAAGGGTGTTGGAACGGTGCTCAGTTATTGGGTCAAGGGTGTTCTTTATTTTTAACAGCATAATTTAGAAAAAAAAAAGGAAGCGATAGATATCTGTATGTCGTCTTCAGTTTATATAACTAGGCTCAGCGTACAGTAAATGAATCGGATGAACCACAGTATATTTTTTTATTCATTTTATTTTTATTTATGGCTAATCAACCAAAATCTGTATCACTCCGAAAATCCGATCGGCATCTATTTCAAATTACGACCAGCAAAAATAAAGCTCAATCAATCAATCGATCAACTAGTATTTACTGCAGAGTTAAGGAAGAATCACTGGATTTCACGCCTGGCATAGTTAAATAATAACAATAAAGATAAAATCATTTATTGTTTTTTGCAGATGCCCAGGGACATTCAATAGACCGATCCCACAGCTAGTTTGAGTACGCCACCGCTGCCGACATGCATCGTGGGAGCTGTAGTCTTTCTGCACACGCGACAACCCTGCTAGAGGTCTGCGCGAGCAGAGCACGAGGGCGGCATGAGCTATCTCGTGAATTGGCGTCTGCCTCCTACAAACTACAGCTATGGCGGCGTCACGCATGCGTGGAACGCTGGTGAGATCGGTCTATTGGCCTTCTTGCTAGCGTAGTTCAATAGAATGCATAAACAGATATGCTTGCGCGCGCGCACACACACATACACGCGCGCACGCGCGTATGCAAGCATGTACACTCGCAAACGCACGCAAACGCAGACGCACGCACAAACAACCACGCGGACGTATCCACACGCGCACACGAGCACGGGAGCATGCACGCACACACGCACGCACGCACGGAAATGAATACGACGAACGAAACGTGCTTGAGCTATAGTTTCGGTTTCGTGTTTAAAAAGGAAAACCTAAAACTTAGATAAAACCTAAGATGGGCTAAATTTTTTGTTAACTTTTCTACACATTATAGTGACACTATAAATAGTAATATAATACTTATTTGCTTAGTTTTGTTTTCAAAAAAAAAAAGAAGAGCCTTTTGAAGACTGCGCAAGGCCCATCGCTATTGCACTCAGCTACCGTTGGCAGCCGTTGGAAGTTAGGCAGGCTTCGAGGATCGCTTCCTTTTTACGTTTTAGCCGATATTTTAGATATCTTCCTTACGAATAACGTGTTCAAGCGTAGCAAGGGATGACTGAGAGCTGGGAGACGCTGCGTCTTACCAACGCAAGTTGCGGACAGTCCATCAACACTGCTGCAAACGCCGGTGAGCACTTCTGTTTTTGCGAACTGCGTCGCTGTTTTGAAACTGTCGTGTACCATGTGCTTGCTAAGCTATGCTTGATTCTAACGATGCTTCTGGCCGGTGTTATTTCGTTAATTAAAAAGAGCGTACGTTGTTCAAAACCTATGGCCTTGCTCCGCAGGGTGAGAAAGATTCGTTGTGCGGCGAGCCGAGAGGCTGTTTTGGGCGCCGTTCTACGACGTTCGTCCGATGACGCATTTTGCGGAGCGTTCAAGTGCAGTCTGACGGCAGTTCAAGCAATCACAGGTCATGCTAGTTCTGCCGTGTGTCTCAACAGCCGCTCGCCACCGATTCGTTTCGTAAAGCGGGAGCGAGAAAAAACGTTACAAGAGCGAGCAGCATGATTTCTTGCCTATGCCTGTGCCGCAGAGACGCGCTGTCTCTTCGCGTATGCCGAAGCGGCACGCTTTCGAAGTTTACGATTGTGCGATGTAAATAAAGTGAGTTTGGACGTCGCGTTTTTACGGGGCAGCGAAAGCCGCTACAAAAAGCAAAAGTATGAAAAAAATTCGAAAAGGTCCTGAATATTCGATGGTGTTGAAAGACTATACCAACGTACCGACTCGCCCAGTTATTCTTTCTGTAAAAAAATGATAGCCAATAGTAATAAATGAAATAAATACCAACTTCTAATTGGTCATAAATCATGTGTAATTCATGCAGTACAGTCTTCCCTGCTCTGTTGCTTTCATGATATCAGGTAATGTGTAAATGTATAGGATAGTTCACAGGAACAATTTATGTCCGACCCCATTATATTGTATGTTTTCTCTAAATGCTTGAAGTTATATAAAAAATGCTCATCGTAAATTAAGCCGCACCACTGAGTGTACAATAGCTTGTGACTTTTATGTATGTTCCGAGCGAAAGAAAAAGATGCATTCAAAAAGGGCTAATTATTTTGTTTCCTCTCTATTAAAGCTTTTTTTCAGGTACACTCAAAACGTGGGTTGTCTACGTCTAAAAGAGTGGAATTGACATTTCCCGCAGGCCTGACTCAGTTTGGCTGGCAGCTTGCAACCTATGGGAACCTGGAGAACTGCACCACAAGGGTGAGAGTGACGCCCACCCTGCACTTCCTCTACGATGGCACCATAAGGAAGAGGGAGCTGCCCCCAAAGGGAATGCAATGGCAGGTGGGTCGTTACAGTGAACCCCCATACAGATGATACCAAACAGAAAAATCATTAAAAATGAATTATTATTAGAAACAAAGAATGGGAATCGCACAGACAAGGAGGAGGAGATGAACACAGTGCTGTGTCATGTCCGTATGCTCTGTTCCCATATTCTTCACAATTTATTTTTAATAATTGTCAACCAACTGGCCCAATCATCAGCACTAGCCAACAAGAGTATGCTGCTATTTTTTACTCTGCATTAACACTGTGCTTACAGTTAAATCCTACAGTAATGAACAAACAAAAAAATGGGAGCAAGCCAGGCACGTAACCAAAATCTTGATTCGGCGGCACCCATGACAAAATGCTGTATGAGGGGGATGGGGGAGAAGAGGCCCCAGCAAAATGGAAGACTTTGTGGAGGGGGGGGGGGAAGCGGAGAGGGGATGGGCTTTCGTTATCTTTTGAGTAGGACAGGGCGCTGGCAATGCCTCTGTGCCACTGGGAAAGCTGGAGTTCATATCCTTCAAATTAATTGGATCCAAAAATCTATAATATGTATTAGTGGCCGAGAAATTGCCCTGGAGGAATGCAGGCAGAGGATAACAAAATTGAATGCACACACGACAGAACAATAATACAGAAAAACAAGACGGAAAGAATAATCCACTACCGATGGAGTTGCCATGCAGTTGCTTTCATTTTGTGCGTTGTGACGTCGTTGGGCTCCCTGAAGCAATTAGCTAGACATGTCAGTTTGTACTGGGCAAAAGACGATGAAGGAGCATTTTTTTTGTCGCTATTTATGACCTTCCATTTCAGCTTCTTCAGATAAAAAGAATCCTTAGAATCCCTGTATTGGTGGTTTGGGCAACCTAGGCAATAAGGAGAGAATTATGTTACTAGTGCATTATGTTTTAATTGAACAAGGCAGAACCAGCTTGTGCTGCAGTGGCGTCACATAATGCCGAATGCACGTGACTTGCGACGCATTGGCGATGCCTCATGAAGCAACTGCGATGGGTCAGACCCGCTATGTCTTTTTTAAAGCAAAATGAATATTATAATCAGGGAGCTGCTCCAGTTATTTATTAAGGTACTTTTTATTTAATATTGCAGATAAACAAGGAACACCTGAAAGCAACGAAAACATCAAATCATCAACACACCCGCCATGAAGCGGTGGAACAGGGGGTGCACCACAGTAGCTCTCAGCAGTAAAGGCGCACTTGAGCAGTTGTCACAGCTATGCAGTGGCTGCGATTACACCTGTGTGATCGCAGGAAACTTTGCTTAGAACCAAGCTCCTTAATTTTGTGCAACAGGTGGTTATGGGACTAATGCAACAAATGCTCGCCAATCTGTGCCTTCGACTCGCCGGGCGCTGTAAGTAGGCATGCTCGGAACATTAGCATGGTCTTGGTCGTCTTCTGCTGCCCCTGATATCGGCTAGAGCCAAGAGTCTTCGCTAGTGCGCTTTAGACGCTTACAAGAAGTATGCTTGTACAGCACTGCATCCAGCTCCACACTCCTTTTAGTGCCCGAAGCTCCAACTTCGATGGACCTTGCAAATCATGTAGGCAAGCGCCGTGGAAGGCGAGCCCTCCACGGCGCCAAGGGCATAAAAACTGTAGAGAATTTCTACTAACCTTATACTGGAACGGTGCTACTATTTTTCAGACATCTTGGCAGTAGCGGCTATGATGATCGTGGTTTACAATGTCAAGGAAACCATGGCACTGTCACATCTGTTTGTTGGAGAGGAGGTAAGCTCTCAACTATCCTTTCTAGCATAGGTTGCAAAATGTAACCTAGCGCTTTTATGAACTCCCTTGCGCACAATCTTTCTAAGCAAATGTTTAGGCAACATTGGGGCACATATGGGTGATTCCACGTCAGTTCATGCAATGATGGTCCGGGTCATAATTTTGATATTTTTGTTAAAAATATATATGAAAGCCATGTTCTTGGGAGGAACATTAAGCTATATATGAATGCCGTAACAAATTTTTTCGCTGAGATATAAAATAGAGAAGCTTGTGGCGTGGAAATCGAGAAGATTTCACTATGCTACTTTGCGCAGTCGTCATTTTCTCATCAAAGCTTTCACGTCACCATAACTTTTTTAATGCATTTTACAAAAGATATGCAACACATACACAAAAAAAGTAAAAATATCAATAAATTATTTCTATGCAAACAAAACTATCAAACATGGCATAAAAACGCGTTTCAGAGACATATTCACAATTTTCTTTGCAAATAAACCATTTGTCATAATACTTCACAAAACATATCAAAATGCGCGCCTATAAATAGTCTTTACGAATGTATAGAGATAATATGTCTACCCTTAATTGTCTTCTTGTTATTAATGCGGAAATGCAGCTGATTTCTCGAAATGTGGCAAGATTGGGCATCAATATTTCAAAAACTCCATCTTTTATTTTTTTTAAACTTTCCTTGGCACTTTGCAGTGACTTGAACTAACTTGTGATGGCAAAACATTGAGTAACATATGACCTCCAAACGGGAAAAGCTACGACACAGCTTCACTCGGAGCGAGCCGACGTCTTCGTCATAGTGGCTTTGCCGCACAGCGCCAAATATTTTGAGCGTTAGTTATGGCATGCATTTTATATTTTTCAAATTCTTTTTTTCAGAAGGGGTTAGTATAACTGACACGAAAATGTACTTTAGGCTGGAATACCATTACTTAGTTTACAATTCACAAAAACAAAATGGCCCCACTCTGCAAATTCGCTAACTATGCATACCTAAGCTTAAAACTCTCAGTTGCGCAAGTGGCCATGTATACATCCGGCCTCTCGGCATATGATGACTTGCACAGATGAGATGCCTGGATTCCTCTCACAGGTTTTACGGTGGCCCACTCTACTTGCTTCACCACATGAAACTCTCGAACCCGTTCCGCAGACAGGTGGAACATTCAGACATTTGTTACTTTTTCACGCAGCACTTCCACAAAGTCTTTAGCGGTGACAATCGTTGAGTTGAGCGAAGATCTCAAGTTGGTGAGCGTTGCGTGGTGTTTAAGAACACCACCTACTCCATCACAAGCGCTTTTTCCATGTCCAGTGGCTGAAAGGATCCATCTTGCCAAAGAGTACGGCTTCCGAGATAATTCGTGCAACTGGAAGCGATTCTTGAAATGCGCCGCCGCTCCGTCTGATACAAAAATTATTTCAGAAAAGAGCGGGTAATGTTCATCAACATACTCTTCTATGGCTTTTGTGGCTAGAAGAGCTTGAGCTGTGTCATGTATCGTGTCATCGCTGACAACGGCAAAGCTTTCCGTGCCTTGCGTGGACGTAACCACACATGTGAGGAGAGACACTTGAGTTTTTTTCCAATGAAAACTCTGCACTTCGGTTGGGAAGATGACTGTCCAATTTTCCGCAAAATCGAAGTGGAACATCACTGCCTTGGGTGGTAAGGCGGTTCTTGTGTCACGTATCAGGCTTCGTTGAAGGTCACGGATGTAAGAATGCCTCATATACTTTTCGCTCCATGACTCCAGTTCCTTTAGGAAAGCGGAAGTGTCCATAACCTTTTTGACGAGTTCGCCGGCGTCCCATAACGCGTAACAGATCTCTTCGTCTTCGTCGAGATGGAGCGACTGCAGCGAGATGCTCTGCATTTTTGGGCACTTTTCGCAACGGCGCAGGAAGCAATCGTTTTGTGGAGGGCTGCAGAGGTAGATGCGCTTGAAGTCGTCTTCAGTAAATGTCTCCTGTGAGGCATTTGTTATTGCCGTTAAAAGCAACTGAAAATTGACGCAACATACGCAAGCGCACACCTCATGCTCGGGACTCTTTTTTACCCATTTTGGTCGTAGGGAATATAACTTAGAGATGCCTAGTTCTCGATGGGGATGGTCCTTCCCAAACAGCTGGTAAGTTTCCTTAACAGAGCGGGTCATAAACCTTTTTACGACTTTGGTCTTGTTGTCGTTGATCATGGCTTTGACGACGTCCTTTTTGTTGGGGCTTTGAATAGAGCATGCGAGGTCGTCGCGTGTGTAGTACTCAAGTGCAACTCTCACGTCTTCGGCATTCGCCTTTTTCCCCATGTAGAGATCAGGCGTTGCCCATACACCACCTTTACACTTCAGTTTTTACGTTTGATCAATCATGTAGGCAGTCGCTTCTGGCACCAGACGCAATATTTCTTTTTTCGAGATGCTTGGTGGCAGAAGCGTGTACAATAGCTTGCGTTCCTGGTGGGAACTGCAAGCCTTCAGCGCTTCGCGGAATGCGTCAAACCACTCCGCGCAGTGCTCACGACTGTCTTCGCCGGTTTTCATGCCATAAACGCCTGACAGCTTTCTTCTAATGGAAGAACTCACTTGAGCTTGTTTTTTCTTCAAATACGCTTCGCGCCTTTTTTTTTAATGGTTTTACGTGGTTTCAATGTAGTTACCGACGGACTAGCAGCACACAATTCTTGACTCACTTCAGCCAGAACTTCATCAGAGTCCCGGAAAGAAGAGTCTGATGTACTCACGTTGTGAGGAGAAGCAATCTCATTCTGGAGGTATTTGTAGCAATGTTGGCATAAAAGGTCAGATTCGTTCACTGTCCGTGGAGCCAGTAGCTTTTCCAACCGCACTTTGTTGAATCTCCCTATTGATACGAGGTGCTTATCGCTATACACTTTCTTCTTGTGTCTCCGTAGATAGTCCACACAGAACAATCGCACGGTGCTGAATCGTTGGGCCATGGCTGTTCGATTTGACACTGGACTCTTACTCGCTTCGTAAATGACAGAACTTCAAACCTCCTCGCAAACGCCTATTTGAGGGGTTCTGAATTCCTCTCTCCCGGCTCCGAATATCCGGTCAGAGTTCGGAAAGAAAATGTCCTTGTGGTTATCAACTTCTGTCTTCCATTGTAGATATAATCGGTGCGTCGCGCATGGTTAAGCTGGTGTTGTTTGTTTGTAGTACCACTTATTGAGCACCAAAGACACCGAGTCTCCTGTAAGCATAGCGATAGTCAGCAGTCTTTTTTTCTTTTCTAAAAGTTTTTTTATATTGTAATGTTTTTGGGGTTGGAGTGTAGTTTGTGTGTGTGTGTGTGTGTGTGTGTGTGTGTGTGTGTGTGTGTGTGTGTGTGTGTGTGTGTGTGTGTGTGTGTGTGTGTGTGTGTGTGTGTGTGTGTGTGTGTGTGTGTGTGTGTGTGTGTGTGTGTGTGTGTGTGTGTGTGTGTGTGTGTGTGTGTGTGTGTGTGTGTGTTGGGGAAGGGGGTTACCACATAGCGTGGTGCAACCCATCTGTTCAGGTCCTTGGGAGAGGTGCCCGTTTCCGTTGCTGTCCTTAACCTTGGAGTGATTTAGTTTGTCTGGTTAGGTTCGGTCAAGGCTTTGCGGTCGCATGTCTTGATCTTCCCTATTTTATTTCTTTCCGCGTGGACATGCATTTATTGTCGTTCTTGTTGTGAATAAGTTCAGCTGCGTTTGAGAGTTTGTTTCGCACTGTCCGTTATTTTTGTTTTTCCTCGTCTCTGGGTTTAGATTGAAATGTTTCCTGACCAACTGACATGCATATTTTTCCTTACAACTACTCTCGCCTTATTTTGCCGTAATTGACTCTTCACAGCTTTGGGTTTCAAGGCAATGTGATGTGCTTACGATTACTAACTACCGCAAGCAGTGACGTTCGCAGGCGTTTCTTGCTCATGTTAAGGGGCGGGAAGAAGAGGGCAGGGCGGGGGAAGGGGGGGGGGGGGGGTATAGTCACACAACGATAAAGCAATGCTCGGAACAGCACGACTTTCCGCTCTCTACGACAGAGTCCCGCTTTCCAGCTTTGGACGCTTCCATCAAGGGGACGTTATGCGGCAAAGCCGCTATAACGAGACGTCGGCTCGTTCCGAGTGAAGGTTTGTCGCAGCTTTTCCCGTTCGGAGGTCATATGTTACTCAATGTTTTGCCATCACTGGTTAGTTCATGTCACTGCAAACTGCCAAGGGGAGTTTTAAAAAAATAAAAGATGGAGTTTTTTTAAATATCGACGCCCAATCTTGACACATTTTGTGAAATCAGCCGCATTTCCGCGTTAATAACAAGAAGACAATTAAGGATGGGCCCATATTATCTTTATACATTCGTAAAGATAATTCAAAGGCGCGCATTTTGATATGTTTCGTGAAGTATTATAGAGGATAGTTTATTTGCAAAAAAAATTGTGAATATGTCTCTAAAACGTGTTTTTATGCCATGTTTGACTTTTTTGTTTGCATAGAAATGTGTTATTGATATTTTTACTTTTGGGTATGTGTTGTATATCTCTTGTGAAATTTATTAAAAAAGTTATGGTAACGTGAAAGCTTCGATGAGAAAATGACGACTGTGCAAAGTAGCATAGTGAAATCTTCTCAATTTCCACGCCTCGAGCTTCTCTATTTTATATCTCAGCGAAAAAAAACGTTACGGCGTTCATATATAGCGGAATGTTCCTCCCAAGAACATGGCTTTCATATATATTTGTAACAAAAATATCAAAATTATGACCCGGACCACCATTGCATGAACTGACGTGGAATCACCCATATGCAATTGTGAATGTATCCATCTTATTAAAGTTTTCCATTTTCTTTTTTTTTAATGGCAGCCAAGCATGCAGTACATTACAAACTAGCACCTTTCTTGCACAACAGATAGAGCCATGTTCCATGCTTGTACCTAGTTTAGCCTTCATCTAGATCAGAGTTTAGCAAAGTTATGCAGTTGGAGGTGATGTTTAGAAGTCGCATGGTCTCAGGGGAGCCAATATGATGCTGATGGCACTGCTTCACATGTTTGACTACAACTTCGACAAACAAGCTTTCTAATCACTGCACGGCACACTCTTCTAGAAAGGTACAAAAGATCCAGTGGCTGTCTTTCCTGACACACTGATGGTTGGAAATATCATGGCCAAAAGTAGTTTCCACAAGATTTCTAACTATCTAAAGCAAAATATTTTGGCCAAAATGTACATGGGAGGTGAAGTAATTGCAGATCAGGAGATCATACAAGGAGAATGTGGGCTCCTGTTGACTGATTCTGGCTCTTTTGCAATGAGCAAGCCAAAGCAACGTTTACGTCTCTATGTGGAACCAGACTTCTGGCTAGCATTGCCGAAATTTTACGAATCGCAGAGATAATGCAGGTGTCCCTGTTGCACTGACGATCTTGCATATTTTTCAGTGCTGGGAAAGCATGATTTACTGCCACTTGTCTAAGTTGCGTTCTGCACAAGTGTAATCAGGCCTGCAGGGGGTGGGCGTATTACATATTTAACATAGATCAAGTGACTATAGCAAATAACAGTGGACTAGCTCGCTGGTAGATAGTAATATATTAACTGTGATGATTTAGAGAAGACTATCACGCATGGTGCCTGCCTTACATTGCATTGATTTTGTTTGCTAACACAGGAGCAAGACATCCCGGCAATGCCGTGCGTCGTGTACTCTGGCAATGACGCCGAGGGGGCTGACTTTTTGTACCTCGCTGTCGATAAGCAGCGGTTTTTGTCCGTGAAGAATGCAGAGGACGACATCACTGCCATCATGGTGGCTTACTGGCTTTTTAATATAAGTATTCGAAAAAGGCAGCAAACACAGTTGCTGTTCTAGAACGGTTGTTTGTCGGCCTCAGCAGCACTACTCCGAGGCCAGTTGTGATGAAATTCCTGAACAAGGTTGCAAGAGCGTAAAATCAATGAGGCCGACAAACAACCGTTCTAGTACCAAAGGGATGCCGAACCGAGATTTGGATGGCACGAAACCAGGCAGGAGCACTAGGTGGGATACTGCAAACCTTAGAACATAACTCATATGACGGTATCTCTAATGGATGGCAGTACTTTTTGGAAAATATGAGCATGATTGAACAAAGCTTGCGACATCTGTATTCTCCTCTTCTCTTTTTCGAAAATATGCCCATCCAGTTGAGATACTGCTGCATGAGTGGTGTTTTGGGGTCTGTAGCATCCCACTGTGTGCTTCTGGTGCCTTGTTTTGTGAAGTCAAATTTCAGTACCAGCACCCATTTAACTTTCTAACTCTAAACTAAAATAAATGTACCATACTTTCCAGACTATAGTGCACAAACTATGCATGTCTAAAAGTTGATATTTTACATCGTACAGTCTATCTACAGGTGTGGACTCTACAATTTTTGTTTCAAGATTGTTCATTATTACAAAACTGGTTAGGCCAGATTGCCGTGTTTTAGATATTTTACGCTGGGATAAAGTAATCAAGACAACCTCCTACTGTCAGTCTGTTTCCCAGGCTTTCGATACCTCGCATCTGACATGTTTGCTTGGGAGCCTGCAAGCAACCAACTCAGGTCAAGCTTAATCTTGAGGAGCTCTGCGATTGGCTGACGAGCGGATCACAGAAAGCCCCCTGACATTCATTCGCAGATATCCCTTTTGTGGAGTTCTCCAGCCTGAAGTTTTCCCCAAGGACTATACACCGAGTGCGGACTATCTAAGAAAATACTTTTTCTTTTTAGCCGAAATTTACCCTTGCGCATTATACAACGGATTGTGTACTATAGTCTGGAAAATATGGTAGCTTGTTTTAATGTTTTAAGTCCTAAACTAAAAGAAGTGTAGCTTGATTTTTATGCAACTTTAGGGTCCTGAATGAAAGTCGCATGTGCAATGGAACAAAAAGTATACACTCGAAACGGAAGGCATCTAGATTGTTCTTCTGTTATAGTCATTTTTATCAAGAACCATTGTGATGTACTGAGGTAATCTGTATTGATTTTCGTTTTTTTTCTTATTTTTACTAGCATCTTAAGCCTATGCTGTGATATTTAAAGAAAATATATTTGCTTATTTGTATGGAGGACATAGCTGGTTATTTTGTTGAGCTCACATAATAGTTCAATAAATGAGTATTCATTTAATTTGGCTTTTATTGACTCAAACCCCCCGATTGTTTCTCGATTTTTACTTGCATCTAGGCCTATATATGCTGTGATATTTGATAGAATGCCTCAAGTATTGTATTTTGATATGTGTGTGGAGGACATACCTCATTATTTTTTTGTGGTCGCATAATAGCTCAATAAATAGTTATTAATATAGTTTTCCTTTCAGTTTTTTGTTTCTCATTTTATAACAACTTTTATTTACTTGCAGCCTAATCACATGCTGTTTGTATGCAGCTGATGCTACTCGCCATGCCTTGGGCGAATGTGTAAAGGTACTACGGCATACCAAGTATGACAACTCGTAACCACCTCATATGCAAGGCAAATGACCGACGAGCCAGAGCGGGATGCAAGGGCCAAGTATGGGGATTGAACAAGCTAAGCTCCTTGTTGTTTATGTTTGTACCATACACTTTCTCACATTGCATAGTTTGCATGAGCAAGTGCTGATCATGCATGTGATGCATATCACACTTCTGCGTTGGCAGTTTGACAATTGGACACTTTTAATGACACATTGGGATTGGTGGCAGACTCCTTCTTTAATATGATGTTTGAGAATATCTCCCACTGATCTTTTCTAGTATACGAGTATTAAGACCATCCAGCAATTAATAAATTCAGAAGCTTTAGCCATGGAACAAATTCTGGGATATTTTTTTATTTTCCTTCCAAATTTTGTGGGAACTAAAACTTAAATCACGCAAGATTTTCCTGTAACTTCCGTTTGCACATAAGTTAAGCTTCACATTGAAATATTACCTTTTCTGCCATGCACATCTTGCCTTCATTATCGGACAGTGCATCTAGGCACAGCTGCTTCAAGTAGCATGTGTGCCGATGCATTGCACACATATCAAATAATGAATCCAGTTTCTGTAACGAGGTCCTATGCTGGCACTGTACTTTTGCATCTCCTTATTTCATCACTTATCTGGTCTGCATACTTCGTGGTTTTCTGGTTGCCATACCTGGTATACTGAATCCAGTTTGACAGGTGCTGAGATACAGGGTGATTCATTCTCATTGGAACAGATTCTTGTAAAATAAAACTTCAGTTTTATGCAAATTATCTTTTTACAGTTGAGTTATAGTGGTCCTGGCAGACACTTTATAGAGGCAAGATGACAGCTAAAAGTGGACTTATTGCATAAAATCCATGGATTAGCTTTTTAGTGACTGGTTTGATGACACCAGCACATATTGTGAAAATGGGGCAGTCACCTTAGACCAGCTTATTTTTCGTGAAATGAGCACTAACCTTAGAAAAACGATTGAGAAAGATTCTTGCACACAAAACGGGTTGTGAGATACAGTACTTTCTGGACCGCTACATTACCGCTGCCTTTGGTGAAATTATATTTTCTCTTTTTTTTTTTTGGCCTGTGTGCTCATTTCAGGATTTATAAAAAATTGACTGGTTTAAGGAGGTGATTGTCTTCAAGTTCGAAACAGCTGTCGAACCAGTAATTGAAAAAGTTAATCAACTAATTTTAGATAATAGTCCACTTTTAGTGCCAGCCTGCCTGTACAAAGTGTCGGCTTGGCTAAGTGCTCATCTGTAACGAGATCATCTGTGTAAATAAGATAAGTTTTGTTTTACAAAAGTCTATTTCGATTAGAATGAATCATCCTCGAGCACCCACTAAAATCAGCATCAGCACCCTTGGATTGGGGTGCGTTGCACCTAGCACCCTATGCACTTCACACCCCTATAGGGTGCTTTGGTACAGGGGTGCTCGTTTGCACCCTCAAAGGGTGCTCGTCCTGGGACAAGTGCTTTACACCCCTAAGGGGTGTAAAAAAGTTTAGTGTGTAAGTTGTCAGGGACCATGGCGCTCACCGACCAAAGGGGATCATGTGACGCAGAGGTATCGCCAATAAAATAACTGTCAGCTCAAGAGACGCAGGGAATTTCGAGTCCCGCGCAGTCTTTAATTGCTCCTCACCCCAATACAATCAAGGCCGTGACACTTTTAAGAACGTCCAAGAACAGATCACAATCAAAGAAGCAAGCTGATAATGAGCTACGGCAACCAATTGCTTCGCGACTATTTTAATCTCTGACTGAAACCCCTGTCAGACGGGAGCCATGCTCTAAAGGCGTTCAGAACTGACCTTGTCAAGAATCGGGGAATCAGCTCGCGACCTCGCCTATCGCCGTGCGCTGGTTCACTGATCATTTTGAGGAGTAAGTTCTGAGGGTCTTTAGCCCGCTCGTCTGACTTGGGTTTTGGCAGGGGATAATTTAAAGAGGCACAAAGTGCAGATATTGATGCAGTCTTTTTATTTTTTTATGCAGATGTCTGAAGTGTATAGACTCAGTATGATGTTTGCTCTACTCTCTGTCAATTAGAAATTATAACTACGATTATATCTGGAAATATTATAAAATGACGCACTCGAGCCTCCGTCACTTTAGTTCTCGCCATGTCCCAAGATGTTTTTTTTTCGTAACATCACTAATACGATACAAGAATGATCCCTGAATCCCACAAACTCGGCGACTTGGCGGTGTAAGTATAAAAATATGCAGTGAGCAACATTTAGATAAATCACGACAAAAAGTTTAAACACTTTTTCTCTTTAATGTCTCCATGATTGATTACTCGAATACTGGAATTCGTGGTAAGCCCCTGCGATACATTATGTCAAACGCATAGCTCGTTTGACGCGTTCTTTTCGGCGAAAACGTCCAATCAAATGCCACACGAGTGACGGATGTTTATATTCCATTGTTCTCTGTGATTGTCACTGCGTTTTACCGCTTGCTTGGTACTACCAGGAATATCATGTGACCAAAGAAGCCTTCAAAGGCGTGAAACCGCACGACGGTACATGTTTCTTAGATTATTTTTTTTTTAAAGATTCATTGAAACCCGTTTTGTAGCCGCCCTAAATACCCATCGTAGGACCGGAGCCTCAAGGCTTGCAAATTCCGCGTTGTAATTTGTAAAAATAATTGTGTTGTGTGCGAGATTAAACAACGTGAAATTAGTCAACACACCTGGTCGCCTGGTTTCACCGCTCTAGATGGGAAATTCAGCCAGTGCAGTACGACTTCTACAGCATGGTGTCTTTAGCGTGCACCGCGCAGTAGCAATACTGGACCGCCCGCCGCTACACTGCTCATCGAGATCGAAACAGGCTCGGGTGGGGATTGCGCCCTTGATCCATAAGTACTATAGTGTCGGCCTTCGGTCCACGTGCTCCGAGCTAAGGTGCGTTTACACACTGGACCACCGATCCCAATGAGGCCTTACATATGTTGCCGGTGTTTCTTTGACAACATTAGTCATTTCTGTATTCAGTACAAAGTTGGGTTCCGTATTGAAATGTCGTCTGAACGAAGGATGTCATATCTAGGAAGATTGCGATTTCCGCGGAGAGACAATAAATAGTTTGTTTGCTTCCCAATTCACTTAGCAAAGAACGCATTTTCAATGTGTAATCATACTCTGAGCACCTTAATTTGCTGGGATTCTCCCCTTGTGCTGAGTGAATAAAAATGTGTGTGTTCTGAAAAAAAAATTGAATGCAGAGGTTCCTTCTATATTAACTTTGTATTACGTGGCTTTGTGACGCTGTGAAGCAATACATACTCACAAATCTTTGCCCGAACGTTTTCGCGTTTGCTCAACGTGCGTTCTCCGCACATATTTCTCCGAAATGATACATATCAATCGTTTGTATAACGCTCTTTGTGAAGTAGCGAGTAACATTTTTAACATTGCTATGGATACGTGTATATTCGATAACAATTTAAGAAGCACATGGCGTGGCAAGTTCCAGACATCTCATTATCGCTCAGCATCCAATTAGAATGCGGCGTTATCCGTTACGAACACCGAAGACCATTTCGCAAGGCAAAACGCGTGAGCACAACTAACCTCGCCCTCTTGTTCTTCAGCTGAGTGACTAGAGTGAAGTTTTCTGCAATTTATTTTGCACTCAACTTTTATTTATAGCCATGAACAAAACTTGAACTACTTTCAATTTATCAAAGTCAAAAGTAGTCAACTGTACGTAAAGTAGCAGTAGCACAAGACTACCGAACCGCAACCTCTCGTTCGATTTAAAACGCGTACCACCTTTCTTTTGGGAAAGTGCTCGTGTGATCGGGGAGGGGGGGGGGGGGTAGGGGGTAGAAAGTAGGGGTAGGGGGTAGGGGATAGGGGTAGGTGAGTAGGGGAGGGGAGGGAGTCACGTGCCGCACTTTAACACGCAAAGAGATGCAGCTTGGCCACCCCTGTACTACTGTAGTTCATTGTTACCAGTGGCCATCACCAACTTGTTATGCCTCATTCACTTGGTCCAATTCTGTATGCGATTTTCAGTATCGACATCGACCATCACGGCTACGCTTCACGCTTTTGTAGCCCTGAGCGAGGTCGCGACTTAAAATTGCGAGCGGAATCTTACCATGCGAATCAGGCTACTATAGCGCACATTCTGCGGCGTCCACGCGGAATGAATCGCTGCATCTAACATTATTCACGCGAAGTTTTGCGGTGTAATGAGCACCGGTGATTTCGCTGAGGCCGCTCAAGTAGTCAGACATAGCCAGGAAGACGTAGACAAAATCATTCCAAAGCGAAAAAAAAACACGGGGACTCAAACCGACGCCGACAACATCGCATTTCAGTGGTTTGTTTATGGGCGACGGCGAGCCTCTTGCCCACACTTCATCGCGCATGCGCGGCGCCGGTGGCGTCCGCTAGGGGTGCTCCGGTTTGTTTGTAAACAAAATTGCTAGGTGGCGTAAGCTACCGCCCGATCCAAAGGGCTCAGCCGTATTCATCCATCCATCCATCCATCCAAACATGACCCTACGTCCGAGCGCAGCAGATGCTAAGAGCCATCAGAGCCAATCCAAGACCACGTGAGTGTCAAGTGACCTTGGCGAGGGTGGCACAGCGACGAGTGGAAAGCGTAGCACGGGCTACGTTCACAGAGCTGGATTGGCTTGGATAGCTCGTAGCGTCCGCTGCGTCCGGACGTACACTGTAAACGAAAAGTAGCCCGGATGGGGGTTTTAAAGAATAAGATACCGATTAAACTCCCAAGCCTAAAGCATTCACTCCCGCACATGGGAGTACAAAAACTAGAAACCACCACTTTACTCTGGTCGCTAAGAGACGAGGTATAAAAGCGACAACACCTGATTTTACTCCCATTTTAAACTGGAGTTCTTGTATGACAACCCTCCGCAAGACGAAATGGGAGTTGAAAATACTCCCATCCGTCCACCCGTCTGCCGGAGATCGGCCGCCATTGACGCAGCCGGCGTTTCCCCCGTCCCGCTCAGTCCCGGCTCTGGCACCAACGGGTTTCCCGTCGTGGAAGAGGTCGTTATAATGGGTCCAAGACGTTTTGGGGCTGGTTTTTGTCCAAAATCCCGACGCTCTCGAACAACAAATATTACACCAGTGAAAAAACAATCACAAAATACGAACTTTTCGCTCAATCTGGCGAATACTCAAAAGTTGAGTGTACTATGGGGAAGCAGAAGGCAATCCAGCTCTTTTTCGGGCAGACTCAAGTATAATGCAACCATTGTGTGTTGTTTAAAGGCCCTTTCACACGGTGCATTTTTCTGGCGCATTTTGACTCGCGAAACGAGTTTCGTGAAGTGAATACGCCGTCTGAACAGGACCGAAAAATGTGCGTCTGCATCTCCCTGGGTTTTCACGAAAAACACAGCCAACGGCCTCTCGAGAAAGCTTTCACGCGATCTCAAAAGGATAAGCGAGCCGGCTTAAGAGGGAGGGGAGGGGGGGCGGTCTGTCCAGATGTTCTGACTTCCTCCTGATTTGTGCATGTGTAAAAATTTAGGGCGGGAAAACAAAGGGAAAGGGTGGGGGGGGGGGGGGGGGAGGAGGGGGGGTTTCAAAAGACATCTGATACGCTAACCTCCCCTCTCTGGAAATACCTGCGTCGGTACCTGGCGGGGCCAGATTTCTTCCCGATTCCAAGCCACAGCAGAAAAAAAGTAAATAAACACGGCGCGATCCACGGATGGATACGTAGGTTGCGTTTTCTTGGTCCACACGAGTTCGGGGTGCGCACAGATCGGTGGCGCGTGGCAGCTTTCTCAATTTTTGTGCACTCGTAGCGACGAGCGCGAACGTTGCACGCCGCCGCCAAGAATGCTCTATTCGCGTCATCAACGAGCCCGGAGAGCGCTGCCCGACGGCGGTGACTACCCAGAAGCCCACGCGCGAGCGCCCCATTCGGGAATTCGGGGCAGGTGGGGCCAGTGTGGTGCTCGAGGCGCTCACTTCTGCGATCTGAATCTGCCGTTCTTGCCGCGTGTCGTCTGCTGTACGCGTTTTTCCGTGCTGGTGTGCATTTCTAACGATCGTGCGCTCGACTGGGCGATTGTGCGCGTGGACGTGGACTGCTCCGAGGATGTGCTACCGCCGTTAGGCCTATCTGTCCAACGAGCCCGGGCCCATAGGCCTAACAGCCGGTGGTGGTGGTGGTGTGCCGGCGAAAGCGGGAAGCTCCATGACGCGTCAAAGGTAGAGTTAATTAGAATTAACGATGACCTCAACGATGACCTCATGTGTGTTCTATATTTTATCATGTGCTAGTCGTACGTTAAGGCAGCCGTTCCCGGTCGAAACAAGCACCATCGAATGTACGGGAACGGAATTCGGGGCAGCTGGGGCCAGTGTGGTGCTCGAGGCGCTCACTTCTGCGATCTGAATCTGCCGTTCTTGCCGCGTGTCGTCTGCTGTACACGTTTTTCCGTGCTGGTGTGCATTTCTAACGTTCGTGCGCTCGACTGGGCGATTGTGCGCGTGGACGTGGACTGCTCCGAGGATGTGCTACCGCCATTAGGCCTATCTGTCTAGCGGGCTCGGGCCCATAGGCCTAACAGCCGGTGGTGGTGGTGGTGGGGTGCCGGCACAAGCGGGAATCTCCATGACGCGCCAAAGGTAGAGTTAATTCGAATTAAGGATGACCTCATGTGTGTGTGTGCTATATTTTATCATGTGCTAGTCGTACGTAATGGCAGCCGTTCCCGGTCGAAACAAGCGCCATCGAATGTACGGGAACGGTGGACCCAATGAAACATTTTACCAAGCCGGCCAGAAATTTTCATCTGGAGTGTCTCGGCTAGGTGAACGATAGTAGCGGTCCGCGATGAAAGTGGGACTGAATTTTTGCATTGTTTGCAAAGGTTCTGTGAAATGCGCTACAATTTCAAACGCGTACGTTGTGTAATTAGGCTTCGTCCGCTTTCTTCGGTGTCAGTTTCTTGACTCGGCGAACAGACTGGCCATCTGTCAGAAAGAGGTTGCTGTGGAATATCGATTTCATTGAAGCATTCCGGCGGAATCACCAGAGTCGCTTGACACCACTCCGGAAAATCCGCCAAGCAGCTAGTTTCGACAAACCAGATAGTGTGATTTGTGTTTTGTCACATTTGTGTGAGATTTTGGAGAAAATAAATGCTGGTCTGCATTCGTTATCCCCCAACATTTGTTTGTTTTCGATCTGCTAACCACTACTCCGAATCGTTGTTTTGAAGCGGGTCCAAACCACGGGAACGAAAAGGTACCGACTGGGAATCCGACATACGGTACGTGTAAATACGACGCGGTTGCCGCGAAGACACGCATGCTCAAGGTGGCAGCTCGTCGGGATGCGCTGGCTGGCCGCGCTGATAAACCAGACATTGGCGTAGCCAGGTCGTGTTCAAGGGTCGAAGCACCTTCGAAATTGCATGGTTTTCCTCTTTCCCCCTTTCCCTTTTTCATTGTCAACTTTCTTTTTTCTTTTTTTTTTTTTTTGTTTTTGTTTTGTGAAGGCATTAAAAGTCCTATGTGCTTCTCTTTCTGTTCGACAACCCACTACGGCGAGGGGCCGGAACATTCCAAAGCAAAACGAAGATGACAACACTGTCCGTGGACTGCGTGAGCGTGAGAAATAGAAGTCCGGCTCCGGCTTTCCGAAGAGCTCTCGCCAAACTCGACAGTGTTATTAGCAACCTAAGCCTTTCTTCGGGCTCGCAGGTGCGGATGACTCCGCTCCTGACGTCACATAAGCCGCGAAATCCTGAACTCGAAGGACGCTGGCCTCGCCTCGGAGAATGCAGGCGGCTTGAATAAAGTTCCTCTACTCTTTGAGCCTCAAGGACTCCACGCCACTATCAGGGCAGCGAAACAAAATTTCAAAATAGCAACACTTTGACTTTGCAAACCCTACAACCCTACAAACAGGACGACAAAATGACAAACAGCTTAGCTTTCTTTTTTTTTTTTTTTTTTCGTCCCGTCTTTTATTTGTTTTGGGGGCATACCAAAATGTAAAAAAGAAAGAAAAAAAAGCGGGAGAGAAATGAGGCAGCATATGCACCCTAGAAGCACTTTGGAATGCTCATAATTCTTTTGGTTTCAAAGCGTACCGAGGTTACTTCTTTAATCACTGCAGTGGGTAATGTTTATAATCTTGCGTTCAACACGTGAGTCGTGAAAGTTCCTTTACGTATATAGATACTCAAAAATTAATTCAATAGCCAAAGCTGTCGCTTGACGCTTTTTTAAATAATGATTATTGACCTACAACTTCAAGCGTGCCATCAACGTCTCCAACAGAGTCGGCACATTCACGTCAGGCAGCATCGTCCGCCCTAGGCGAGAGCAATGTCATGGCCAACGACGTCGGTATCAATGTCGCAATCCTCGGGTTTGGCCAATCACCAGCCTGTGCGGAGCATTCGTTTCATTAAACAAACTGTCTGAGGAAGTTCTGGTTTGGACACAGATGTGAAGGGACCGCACCGCTTAGCGCGTGTCACCGGTAGAGACAACTTGCCTTGGTCCCCAGGTCTTGTATTCTAATGTCAACCGCCTGCTGCAAATCCTGGCCACCATGCCCGTTAGCGCCGCTGAGGCGGAACGTTCGGTCTCGAGACTCCGAAGACGGGAGCCATACCTGAGAGCATCAACGTCCCCGGAGCGCTTGCTACTCCGTTCTTAGCTCAGACCAGAAGCTCCGCCTTCAGCGCGAGCTCGCTGGCTTCCGCTGTGCTTTGTTTGCGCGCGCCTGCGCGTTCAGACTTGTGCCAGCAAGAGCAGAAAGCTCGCGCTGAAGGCGGAGCTTCTAGTCTCAGCTAAGGGTGAACGGAGTATAGGGGTTGCGCTTTTGAACATTCACGGGAACATCCAAGACAGCTCCGAAAGGGTCCTCTCGCTTCTTTCGATCGACCGACCGCGGCTTCCACTAAATGTTTAGACCCCACAAAACGATAGAAACTGGTACTTTTCTCTGCCACTTTCTCGGAAAACCACAACGAAGAACGGAAAAAATCAGAAACATGACCACAACACGATCATTTCTGAAAAATGTGCGCAGGAACAATGAGCGTGACGTTTCACTTGCTCGTTGCCCCGGTCAGTGCGCGTTGGAGTTTTTATGTGTAATCGTATTCTAAACTTCGCTATTCTTTGGCAGTCTTACGTAGTTTTCAGTCATTGGATACCCCAGTGTTCCACAGAGAAGGGAACGCACCGGAATATTTTGTGAGCCTGTCTAGACTTTTTTGTTCAAAGCGCATTATTATATTTTATGATTGCGTGTTTTCGTTGCTCCACAGTAAAGTTCCCCTCTTTAAAGATCGGAGGGACGAAATAAAAAAGGTTGAATTCTTGTCTTCTGAGAAACAGAAAAATAGCAACTAAAATTGTGTTTGCGGGATTTCTTTTCCTCTTTCTTCATATTTTTTTTCCTACTTTTGAATGGTCTGGGCAAAGGAAAGCATCCCCTGAAAACATTTCCTGGCTACGGCACTGGCGGACTGCTTTCTGACTGTTCGCGTACCGGATCGCCGTGCAATGCTCGAAAAGGACAACGAGCTGGCGTGTTATCTCCGATGGGTGGAAAACGCACCAATCTCGCCGTGCCCTTTTATTTCGATATGGCGTAAAATGTGCGTGAAATATCAACAGGTAAAGTGACAAGATTTAGGCACATAAACAAAATCAATCATACTGTGAATTAAAGTCGTGCATCTTTATATTTAATCCCGTGTAGGTATGCCGCGAACTTTTTTCGACCGAAGTTTCGATGATCGATTCAAGTGGTTCAAAAGATTCCGAATTTTCGAACTTCGTGCCGTATTTGAAGCGCGCTATAGCCGAAGAGAGATGTTAAACTTTTTTTAAGAATGATCTATGTATAGCTTAGGTAAGTGTCGTCTTAAGATATGATTATTGTTGTTCAAGACAAGTTTTGAAGAAATATCAAAACATATACCTACGGGCAATTATGCCCTAAACTTGGTAATTTTTTTCGCCTACATTCTTTAGGTATCGCAGTTAAATTAACACCAGAGACAGTACATATCATTACCATCTACAGAATACAAAATTATGTATTTCTTTTTTTCCCCCCGTTGAGGAACAAATTAACTCATGGGGGAAGATTTCTAATAGTGTTCAAGTTCAGCACGTCATAAAAAAAAAAAAAAAACATTTTTTTTTTTTCTCAATTTACGTTTTTGGGACGTGTTTCTTTTGGCCTGTACACATTTTGGTGGGAGAAACTTGTTTCATAGTTCTGGGCCTCTGAATATGCAAGAATACAACACTTCCGGCTGGTTCTTGATAGTTCTTTTTTCTCCCCAGCTTTTTATTTTTGCATTTATTGTTATGTTTATTAATTGATTATTTTTTACCAATGGCACAGTTATTTAGGGCGAAAAGACATGGCTTTGAACTTCCGAGCCACCGAGCATGTGACGAGTAGTGCCTTCTGACAACGAGTTTCTAACAATGACCATCTACGCGATCTTTTATGCAGTGAAGAGCGACAGTA
This sequence comes from Ixodes scapularis, assembly GCF_016920785.2. Taxonomy (NCBI): domain Eukaryota; kingdom Metazoa; phylum Arthropoda; class Arachnida; order Ixodida; family Ixodidae; genus Ixodes; species Ixodes scapularis. The sequence goes on along the minus strand of NW_024610030.1, from coordinate 434,052 downwards.
GCTATACATATGCATAAATAATTTCAGATTAAAAGAAGCTAGACCACGCCCTCTTTCCCTGTATTGTTTTCTTTAACAGTCCGAAATATCTGGGAGGGGGGGGGGGGGGGGGGGGGGGGTGAGGGAGGGACTGGAGCCCCCCCCCCCCCCCCCCCCCCCCCCTCTCCGTTTTTCCGCTTCCGACGCCACTGGTATTGTAGAACGCTCCTCGACCTCAAGTTGCATCAACTTCTGTGCTTTTTGCTCGGCGTTTCTTCCGCCCCGAAAAATAAACCTCCAAAGCAATTACAATAAAAAAAAAAATGTCAAGATGCAGGCAAGCTGGTGTATGTTGATCATGATACAAAATACCCCGAGACTGGGAATGAAATTCGCAAGAAATAGTGTAAAAAGAAAGAAAAAAAGGAACAGGATAACGTCTCAAACTCAGCTGAGTTGAGTTTGAGACGTTTTCCTGAGCTGAGTTTGAGACGTTGTCCTGTCCCCTTTTTTTCTGTCTTCTTACAATTTTTCTTTAAAATTTCATTCCCAGAGCTGAGTTTGAGGCGTTGTCCTGTCCCTTTCTTTCTGCCTTCTTACACTTTTTCTTCAAAATTTCATTCCCAGTCTCAGGATTTTGCATCATGTACAAACTAAACTTACTATATGCCAGCGTCACTCGGGCGGCGTTTGATCGGATTACTACCAGCGTGCAAGGGGGTAGGGGGGCAGTTTGCCAGATCACTTCAAGGTTTCTCTGAGCCTCAACCACCTGCCTGCCCCCGGCCGTTTTGAACTGGATGAGTATCGTTAAACAGTGCGTTCGTAGAATCACTACTTCGTGATGCACGTTAATGACCACCCCGGGCTGGCGGTCACAATTACTGATCTATTGTCACAGGTCACTCTGCACTGGCAAATATTCCAGCACATCCCGGACACTCGTCGTCTGATTTAATTGCCTGACCAACTTCGCGCAGTCTAAATATCACACCCGAACTTTTCTAAACCTGATTTCGTGAAAACCAGTGTGGCGTGAAAACGTTATTTGAAACTGAAATTGGTGGCGGAACATGAAAACCCGACTTCGAACTTTGCGCACTTGGACATCAAAAAAATTTAAAACCTTAAAAGTTTTTTTTTTTTTTTTTTTTTAAATTTTGTTTTGAAAGAGAATCGAAACCTTCGACCTTTTCGAACTTTATGTAAAAAGAAAATCGAAATCTTGGAATTTATCGACCTTTGTCTTTAAAAATTCGAAACGCTCGAATTTTAGATCTAAAGCAATTCGAAACGTTCAAACCTCTCGAATTTCAAATTAGGGAAGTTCGAAATCTTCAAATTTATCGAACCTCAAGTAAACAAAAATTCGAAATAATCGACCCCAACTTTTAGAAACCGTGAAAGCTTCGAACTTTTCGATTTCGAAACCCCGCGATTTAGGAAAGCTGCGAATTTTTCGATTTCAAACCTCCGTATGGTCGAAAATATAGAAGCCTTTCGAATTCGAGCATCAGTTCGGGTCGAAAATATCGAAACCTTTCGAAATCAACCCTAGGGTGGTTCGCGGCATCCCTAATCACGTGCAAAAATAAATATGTTCAAAAATTCATTTGTAACAAAAAAAAAATAAAGATTTTGTATCAAAGCGATAGGCAGCATTATCTTCAATCTCCCTTTCAAATTCAGGTTCCGATAATTTTAGTGGTTTTAAGTACTATTTGTATCCGATAAAGCGATTTTATCTTTTTCGGTTTTGAAACCGAAACCGAAACAGGGTGCCTATGGCAGGTGGCGCTAGCTATCGCCCAAAATCTCCCCGCTCATATCTTGTTTTGAGTGGGCGTCCATAACTTTGCTCTCAGAGGCGAGTTGGGCGAGTCGTCGGGTGTCGTCGTCTTGTGCCGGCGTTCGTCGCTTATTTTTTACTTTTAAGAACCTTAATAATGGGCGTTTTTTTACTAGTACCTTGATCAAGAGTGTCAAACGGTATCTCGGAGACGCCGCGTCTAGTCATAGACCGTTGGCTGGCAGCGAGAGGCTACGAAAACTTCAAACGGCCGGTGAGCACAACTCTTTTCTTTGTTCAGAACGAAGTGTTACTTTTGCCGTAAGCTTGCTAAGCTACGCTCTAACCTTTAGCCCCTTTCCCTGGCAAATCGCGAGCGCTTGTTTCGCACTTGGACTCGTCTTCGTGGTTGTGCGACGGCACCGCGTTGTATCGGATCGCCTACTTCTGATGCTCGTAACTGGGCTTGTAACAGTACCGCATCCCTCAGATGTCCACGCAACTTTCTATTGCGAAGTGGCACTGGCACAATCAGTTTCGTGAGTGCCACAACATCGCCAACAGAAATATTGAAGCTGAAATGTTGCGAGTGATTTCCGAATAAACTGCTCCGAAAAAGGCAGAGAACTTCTGTGGCTCGCTCGACGCGCTCCGCCCCTTTCCCACGGATCGGTTGGAGCTAGACTTTTAGTAGATCGTTTTCAGAGGCTCTGTACTGCTACGGGCGCGCGCTTCAGAGCATGCATCGCGAAGTGGCAGCGCGGGCTCCCGCTACGAATAGCGTGGTCTGAAAACACGGCCGCTCGCCGAGCGCTCTACCGGCTCCAGATTTACCAGCGGCACAAGAATCCGCCCGGCGAGCGCGTGCTATTTGCCAAGGGAAGGGCTACTAGTATGCTTGTGACCTGGGCCGGTTTGCTGGATAGCGACGTTGTGTTTGTCCTTTACCTGTCTCGGCTTTCAGTATGTCGAATGCGCCAAGCGACTGAGAGAGAGGAAGAGACGAGTGCGCGAGGACGTCAGAACGCTGAGCTCTGGTCGGATTGATTAGTGGGTAGACCTAAAGCCCTTGGTCTGCACTGCATGTGTCGAACACATTCTGATGCAAGAGCATAACGCCAGACGCATTCTAGCTCGTAAGACAAGTGCAATGAAGACAAAGGCAGCTAAATTTAGATCTACCCACTAATCATTCAAACGAAAGCTCGGCATTCTGATGTCCCCACACTCTCTCATTTCCCCTTCTCTCTTAGTCTCCTGCCCAGTATTGTTACCTTCAATAACCGTTTATGTCGTCCAAGTTTGCCACGTTTACATAAATCTGACTTGAGTGCGTAGACTTTAATTATTCTCAGAATTAAGCCGATACGCCAGCATTCACCTTAAAGGGGCCCTGCAATCATATTTAAGCGTCAACCTTTTTTGCGGTTTCCACTTCTCTTCTGGTTCGGGCAAGCCAGCGGGTACGGAGAGAGTAACTAAATATCAGTGCGTCATATTTTAACCGGACGACGCGGAAACCTCCTCCACCTATTGGGGCGCCCCGCGGTACCGAAAGTGCACGAAATGTGACGTCTTTGGTCTTGGGATTACTACTGGTGAGAGCCGCTAAAAGCTTCTTTTAGTCGAAATACAAAACATAAGTGGCAAGAACCGTCTCAATTATTTATGCAAGTAGTTTTTGTTCAGTATTTTAGATCAGAAAAGAAACAAATGCAGTTTATAAAGTCCGGAAACCAGAAATGACCCGTCGACATACACGCCACCAAGCGGTAAAAAAGGCGGCGCATACTAGAAACGAATAGTAGGATCAGGCTCCAACGAGTGGCGAGCTTAGAAAGGTCCCGGATGTATGCGGTGGCACTGCGGCCATTTACGGATTCAAGGATTTGACCGGTTCCGAGCGTTTGGCACAGGTTTGGCTTGCAGTTTGGCCGTTTCGCGGTATGGCAGCGCGAAGTGGCTCCTGTTCTGAACTGATCTTTACCCCGTGTTTGCTGTCGTTTGTGGCCAATGAAGTGTCATGCCGAATTAGTGTTTAATCGTGCAGCAAATGCAATGCGAGCCGCCCTGGCTGCCTGCTCCTACAGCCTATCCAGAACACGCTTTTGTGGCACCCTCTCGAGCTGTCGACGCAGAGTGCGGCAGCCATGAGCGCTCGCTGCGCTCACTACCCTTCCTCTAGTTCACGGCCACTGAAGTGGCCAAAGACGTCACGAAGGAAGTTATTTTTTGCTTGTTTTTGTAATATTAATTTGCCTATAACTTTTAAGATAAAGCGAAATTCGAGGGGAAAAAAAAGTTTAATTAAGTTACTATGTTTAGTGCGCTTAAGTTCGGTGCAAATTAAAAACCAGTAAAAAAAAGTCATTGCAAGGCCCCTTTAATGCTTAAGTCCTATCCTAAGATGGCACCATGTTGTGTCACATCTCAAAGTTAAACCAGCATTTCCAACTCAAGCCGAACATTGTGATCACATTTTCTGTCTGGTGTTCCGCATGCGGTGGCCTTTCTGATAGCATAAAGATCTTAACCACTGTCTTTGATGCTCTGCAAGAAGTTACAGGATGCAAGAAAGCGCTGATAGTTCTGGGCCTTGCCACTCTAGAACCGAGGGAACAATACTGCACACGACATGGCGAGCAAGATCGTTTCCAACGGCTTTCAAGACACTACAGCTACTTCGATCATGGTTGGACCACAAGGACGAGAGGTTCCAGTGCAAGCAGGAGCAGCACTGAGGTAGGAACTACTTTTTCTGCAGTACCAGCACTTTGAGCTCGCGACGCCATTCCTGCTTACAACTTACTCTAGGGGCTCCCTCCGATGCGCAAGGCCAGAGTGGGTGCCGCCCTCGCCGAGCAGCTCAGCTATTTGCGACTCCAGCGAACTATAGGGGCGCGCCGGTCAGGCAGTATGGCTGGCGAAAGGAGGTTGCTTTCGTCGTTCAGCACGCTGACCACCATAAATTCTTTCACTGCAGCGTAAGATCGGTGTTACATGTGAAAGCAAAGCGATTTTTCGACGGTAGAAACCTTCTAGTCAGTGCGTAGGAATGACACGGCGGAAGCATAACAATAATTACTGGAAGCAATGTTTGTTTTTATGCTGCCTACGTGAACCAAGCAGCGATAACAGACGACAGAGTGGAAACGACCTCCTCTCCTGAGCTTCTCGGTGTTGCCGCTACGCAGCGTTGATTTCGCTGGAGTCTCCAATATTCAGCTCATTTACAATGGCAAGAAAGGTTTTCATTTCTTCTCGAGAGAAACTTACGGAGGGACACCCAGGATTGTGCCCACTTTTTTTCTGCTGCCAACAAGACAAGACTCACCGCCTCCATGTTCTCAGCTAGGCACATAGCCAGGATTTTGATTCGGGGGGTGGAGATGTGCCCGGTTTTTGCTACCAAGTCTGCCAATACTGAGTTGGCGGCGAAAGGAAAAGGAATGCTATACTCTAGCTCTGCAATGCCTATACAGTTACTCTATATCTGGACTAAGCGCAGCGCTCGCGTTAAACCACAAAACTAAAAAAAAAAGAAAAGATCGCAAGAGTGCAAAGACAGGAAAGGACCTTGAGACAAGTTGAAAAATGTGTCATCTCGGGATCATCCTTTTGTTAATTTTATTTCTTACGTTTTGTAACAAGTCGTCGCAGATTGTCATTGCAAAGCGGCTTGAATAGGTGGACAGGTAGGTTAAGGGGATACTGAACCGAAATTTGGATTTCCCAGAGTAAGGCTGCAGAAGTGTTGAACCAGATGCTACGAACTCCAAAACATCCCTCGTACATCGATATCTCAAACAGATGGCCATACTTTTGCAAAAAGAAGGGCGCGATCAAGCGAGTTCTTTGACGTAACTGTCCTCCGGGAGAATTTGAGAATGAGGAGAAGCGCCCTCGCTTCTCTCCTCCTCGCTTCGGTTCACCAGCTTGGCGGGACATAGCGAGGAGAGAGAATGGGAATTGTGACGTGCCTTGTCTCGTCGGCCGGGTTCAATCGCGCACTTCTTTCCCAAAAAAATACGCCGATCCGTTAGATATATCGCCGTATGTGTGGTATTTTTTGGTTTTGCAACTTCCCACCTATCCGCCCGGCCTTGTTTAGTTAGCTCGAAATCTCGGTTCAGTATCCCTTTAACACGCGCCTTAGTGTTACGTGTGCGACATAGTGGTCGTCCCCCACTGCAGTGGCGTGGACAGGGAGGAGGCTTATGGGGCTTCAGCCCTCCCTCCCCTGGTCATAAAGATCCCAGCCTCCTCAGCCAGCCCCCCCCCCCCTCCTAAAAAAATCTACGCATGGCACCGTGAAAGTGGCAAGTTATTTTCTTCGACAAGGAAGGGCACATGGGGGTAAATTACCTTGCTGCAATTTTAGGGATTTCTATGGTGCAGTATTTGCTTTAAAATGTCAGGGGAAAAAGTATATTTTGGCTTTTAAAAAGCTGCATCCAGTTAACATCTGCAACAATTTTTCGTGCAGCGAATTGCCCTATGACGAATCGGTCTATTTGACGAATGAACTGCCGACGAGTTGACCGTCGACGATTTGTCCTAGACCCTCACCACATCATCTCAGCTGCGATCTACAACGCAGGACAACATTGCATTCCTATAGGACAGGGGTCTCAAGCACGCGGCCCGCGACTCGCTGGGACGCGGCCCGCAGGCAACCGGCTACGCGTTCCGGTTCCTGTGCGCTGGAAATGGCATGCGCCATAGTGATCTCATCACGCCGATTCATTTCCGCTCGAAAAGTAGCTCTGCTATTTTAACATATTCACATAGTTTATACTTATCTGTGCTCATTTGCCCTTTGTTTCGCTTTATTTTTTTGCTTCCCGGCTTTTTGTAATGTACAACAATTACGCTACTGCTGCAAGCGCAAACTATTCGTTTCAGGATACATCTCGGCTGCGCGAACTCTCTATCAGCAGGAGTAGCTGCCAAAGATAAAGCTACGAGGTCGGGACTAGATCCATCACAGTATTTTCTCAGTGTGTTGTAATAAAAATCGTCAGGAAAGCAAGGACTGTCAAATTAACTGATTGATTTTTTAGAGACAAGTTGGGCTTGGTGAATTTCCGAGCATATTAAGCAACGAAAACGACAGTGCAATTTCTCTCTTGTTCCATTAAAAATGCTAGCATGCTGGCGGGGCGGTGTGATTTTAATTATTGATATCACATGACGTGAGGCCCCAAAGTAGTCATATAAACCAATCAAATCTAAACATGTCACTGGCAAAACTGTGAGTTACAAAAAGCATAGAGGACGAGGTCTTTTCATATTTAAAATCGTCTAACTCCCCCCCCGTTGCTTTGGCCCTCGACCTTTCCGGTATGGGATATCTGGCCCTCAGACTCAAATGAGTTTGAGACCACTGCTATAGGAGGTGCGCGTCAGAAACGTTTAATAAAACCCAACAAGGTGGGCAACAATTGCCGGCAACTTGCGACGCGCAAACGTTTCTTGGTGAAGTTATGGAGTGCGAAGGTCAGTACACGAGACCTCTCTTGCTTAGGCGACGCAGGTGGACATTACCAGTCGACTGCTTCCGTTGCATTCTCATATTTAAACAAATCTACAATTATTACTGTGAACCAAGAAACTTTTTTTCTTCTCAAGTTACAGTATTTTTTGTGCAAAATAAAAAGTGTTGCTGTATCTTTGTGGCGTTGCAATCACGAGGTGCTTAGGCCTTTCCGTTGCAGTGTAGAAACATTATTCTAAAACACCCTGGCAGAGTGCGCGCTAACGCATGCGCTAAATTTAGTGCTGGCATGCGCTTGGTCGCTCCGGCGAAAAGTAAATCCGGTAGAATAAACACAAATTCGGGACAAAAACAGACGCATGCAACTCTTTCAACTCTCAACGAGATTTATTTCGTCTCCGTTCAAACGACGGCCATCGAGCAGGTTCAGGGGAGGGAGCAAAAAAAGGGGGGGGGTTGAAAGAAGAAAAGGGGGAAAAACAGGTTATTCGCGGCCTTCCCTCAAGGCCCCTGGTCCCTTCCGCCCAGTTCAGGATGGAGGAATTTCATCTCCCTGTCTGAAAGGGCTAGAGAAGCTGAAGCAACGTTAGTGACCGAGCTGTTAATGGCGTACGATTCGGTGACTTCCCTGCCAAATCTCTGCCGGTGTCCTCCCAATACGTGCCTACCTTCGTATCTGGGCGAACAACCGTCGCACTTCATACGGTGTACGACTATTGGATGCATGGAGTCGTCGGGGGGTTTGCTCACCTCTCGCGAGTGTTCCCTCAGGCGCTCATTTAGGCACCTGCCGGTCTGCCCTATATACCCCCACCCCCACACACGAAAAAAGGATGGTATAAACCACCTCCTTCCTGCACTTAACAAGCTGCTGTCCGTGCTTTTTGTTGCATTGGGTCACGGAGGGTGGGGTATTCACCATTCTGCACATTTGTTGAAGCTTTTGCTTGCAGCTAAACACTACCCCTATCTCGAAGTGATAGGCAATTCCCTTAAGGCGATGTGCGGTGTTGTGCGAGTAGGGGATAACTGCAAAATGTTTTTTACGAGGAACAGGAGCGGCTGGCGGTGCTTGGGAGGCAGTGATCAGCCTCTTTAGTGTCTTTGCCACTAAGTCTTCAGGGTACCCTGCCCTCTTTAGCCTCTCTGTCTGTAGAAGCACGCTGTGCGCGGTGAGATGGGGGCACGACCTGGTTTTAGAGGATTTTAGGAGTGAGTTCACGAGACCCCGTTTTACTGCTTTGGAGTGGGCACTCGTGAAGGGCGGACCGGCTTTTGTGTGCGCTATGTGAACTCCCAGCATATCCCATCGGGGTGCATCTTCAGGTGCAGGTCCAAGTATTGAAGACAGTCTTCAGACGGGTCTTTTCTCTTGAAGGAGAGTCCGGTGGGTCTCGAAGCGAAGGCCTGAATGACAGACTCGGGAGGGGTCTGCTTTGGGTGCACGATCAGATAATCGTCTACATACTGGAACACCCAGCTCTCCGGTGCGGTCTCCTCCATTCAGCTCCTATGCACAGCATGCACAGCGTGCTTCTACAAACAGAGAGGCTAAAGAGGGCAGGGTATCCTGAAGACTTAGTGGCAAATACACTAAAGAGGCTGATCACCGCCTCCTGGGCACCGCCAGCCGCTCCTGTTCCTCGCAAAAAGCGTTTTACGGTTATCCCCTACTTGCACAACACCGCACATGGCCTTAAGGGACTCGCCTATCACTGAGCAAACCCCCGACGACTCCATGCATCCAATAGTCGTACACCGTATGACGTGCGACAGTTGTTTGCCCAGTTGCGAACGTACGCACGTATTTGGAGGACACCAGCAGAGATTTGGCAGGGAAGTCGCCAAATCGTACGCCATTAAGAGCTTGGTCACTAACGTCGCTTCGGCTTCTCTATCTAGCCCTCTCCGACAGGCAGATGAAATTCCTTCGTCCCGAACTGGGCGGAAGGGACCAGAGGCCTTGAGGGAAGGCCACGAATAACCCGTTTTGCCCCCTCCTCCTCTTTCAACCCCCCCTCCTTTTTCCTTCTCTGCTCCCTCCCCTGAACCTGCTCGATGGCCGTCGTTTGAACGGAGACGAAATAAATGTTGGTGAGAGTTGAAAGAGTTGTAAGCGTCTGCTTTCGTCCCAAATTTTGTTTATTCTTTCCGATTGCTTAAGTATAATTACCAACACGCTCGTTTTTAATGTTAAATCCGGTCGCTGTAGCTATTTTACTATACGAAGTTGGTACCGGTGTGGGCCTTTAGCGACAATGAGTGGAAGTCTGGAATAATAAATAAAAACGTGCTCTCCTGGCGCAATAGACGCAGTGGTTGAGTTGCCAGCTGACTCCACTGCTATTGAAGTAATAGGGCAAAGATACGCTAGTTGATCATTTACTGAGATAAAACAACAGAGCGCTAAAGGCTGATTTTGGAGTAGCCATAAATATTCTAAGAATGCGAACCACTTCATAACGGCAGCCACGAGCGAGAGTTCGATGTTTGGTACAGCCCGTCGGTACAGCCCAGAGATGGAGAACGGCAACCTCCCTGTTTGTCGTCTGCTAGCAGAGTCGGGCGCGTGCCCTCTCTCGTTTTACCCAGCCGACCCTGCTGAACTTCCCGGATGTGTGGAGAGGGTGCTGTGGTCTAACAAAATGGCGCCGCCCTGAGAGAACTAAATGGAATGGTCTATAAGCTCCCTACGGAAGCCAGAGTTGCGCATCTGTTTTCCACGTGCCGCCGCGCCGCTATTCGCCGAGATCCGATCACGTGAGGAGCAGACTCAAATGCCGTGCAGGAAAGTAGACGTTGCGTGCGCCCCGGCATACGTTCCCCTGCTTCAGTCAGATCCTCATCTGAATTCAGTCAGATGAGGAGCAGGATGAACGTGCCGTGCAGGAAAGACGGCGCTACGGGGATAAACACGCAACTCTGGCTCCCATAGGGAGCCTATACAGGAGCTCTGCAAGCACTGGTACCACAGATCGAGCAGCACCTACCTCTCCACGCTTATGCCGGAAACTCTCAGCCTCGGGGTTCGGCCGTGGTTGGCGCCAGGCATGTAGCAAGTGGGGGGCCCATGGGGCTTGGCCCCCCCCCCCGAAATCTTCCATTTTGCTGGGACCTCCTGTCCCCCCTCCCCCTCATACAGCATTTTGTCATAGGCGGCCCCGGCCCCCCCCCCCTTGCCCGAAACAAAATCCTGGCTACGTGCCTGGTTGGCGCGGTCTCGCGCGGCGAGATGCAGCAGTGTCCTGTGAGCAGTTAGAAACAATCTCGCTCACCAGGGCGTGCACAACTACATCCTCTCTTTTCCAGAGTGAGGGTAAAAACCGGATTTTAAGCCTTGTTCAACTTCTTACTAACTGTGCAGCGATATTACCAATTCTAAGCAGTCGCAAGAGATTAAAATCTGTTTTTGCACCCTCCGGTCATAAGCAGTCACGAGTTTGTGAAACAGCCATTAGAAACGTTTCATTTCAGTTAATTTATACCGCTAAAACGATGTCAGTTTTGAGCAGTTAAAGCAGGATCAATCGAAACTTCGAGTTCAGACCAACATCCTTTTGCGAGTTCTTAATAAAGTATTCGCACGACTAGGTTTCTGCCTGAGCACAGGATTAAACGTCATCGAGCTCTAAACTCACGTGCTCCGCATCACGAATGTTCTCAAATCCCCCCAGCTCGTGGGGAGCCGAGGGGAATTTGTGACCGGCCGACAGAATATCTGTTGTTTCGTCAGAGCGACCAGGCCTCCCCTTTGTCCCCCTGCTTTTAGGAAGGTACAGCAGTAGGGCGCCTTTTTAAAAAAAAATTAATATGCTTTTTGTTTGACGAGTTTCCGAAGGTCACCAGCACATTCGAAAAAGGAAAGACTCCGGCAACTCTGACTCGGTTGTGCGAATGCTCGCTTGATATTTCTGCACTGCCTCCTCCTTCTCGTTTTTTCCTTCTCGCAGCTCTACGACATACTCAATTTTCTCCAGCATTAATGATCTCTCATGAGATACCCCGTCACCATTATGCACATTTACAAGGCGATCAAAAGCCTTTTAGCTGCACGAGCAGTTTCTTTGAAGCTCACTACCCATACAGGCATTGTATTCGATCGACTTGTCTTCCTTTTTTCTTAAAGGGGCACTAAACCAATGTCTGCGAAAGTCTATTTACGGTCATAAATGTGGACGTGTGTGCAATAGTTCCCGAGGAATCGATTTCTGATGCTGATTTAAGTAGCAATAGCTACTTAAATTGGTTAAGTGCTTCTTTAATTTTTTAACAGACAATTGCTAACCAACAGATTAAAGCAGGCTCCTCTGTTCCGTGCAATTTGCTCCGTAATCAGTCGGTCAACTTGACCGTCGAACTATATCTTCGATCTGATATGTTTGGTATACTATCCCCATCACGTGAGCGGATAGTTGAAATAGCTGCAAGGCTATGTCCTTTTTATCAAATTAGACCGTCTTCTGTGGTGAAGCTAAGGTTCTTGAGAGGCAGGTGCTTTCTTGTGGCCCTTGTGGGTTGCTCTTCACACGTCCGTTTGTAGAGCAAGGTTTAGCGTGGTGACGGGGTATCTTTTTGGTGGTAGTCTTTATCCGTGCCACAGTTTTCAAGGGCATAAGAGCATTATTTGGTTGACTGACACTTAACTTGGTATTGTGAGTCAAGTAGATTGTCACGGCTGTGCTCATCTTCTTTGTCAATGCTTTCAAAATATTGAGAGGTTATTGTCTGATTGGCCACTAATTGTAACTTGGCTTTGTTACAATTTTTTGTCCTCTGATTCCGAGTTATCAGGTTGTAAACCAGACCGAGGTGCCTGCAATTTGACAGGCTTACTGTTCTGCAAGGTGCATCAATCTTAAAAGGGGACCAGCAGAAATATTCTTCCGCCTGGCGGAAAGTCCTCCTCGCCCTCTTTCTTCTTGTATTGTAGCACGGCGAGACGAAGGGAAAGGTCCCCTTTTGCGCCGGCTTCTTCTGAGAGGATAAGCCGAGAAAATCCCCGTTCTGAGCGACGGGCGATGGGTGCGGCAGCAGCGACCTCGTGACTTACAGGAATCTTCAGCTCCTATCGCGTAATCTGCCCTATTTTTTTGGCTCTCGCCAAGCCTAGCCCCTCGGGTGTAGGTTTTACAGAGCTGCAAGGCTGCGCCCTCGCAGTCACCGAATTTGAGCTGTCGAAGTTCTTTGGTTTAGCCCGTGGCAAAGTAAACGCATACTTCGGGAGCTGCGATGCATCTCCGCACCCAATGAAGGAACGTTTCATAGATATTATCGGTTCATCAAGAAGCTCAACACACATATGCGAGATGTGGTGATTTGAATATGTAAGGATGACTTACATTTACACAAAACATTCCATCTTCAAGAAAAAAAAAAAAAAAACACGGGTTATCACGTTCAAACCTACCTCAAATTGGGATCGATGGAAAAGAAAACAATGTACCAGGTGCGGGCATCTTGTAGAAGATCTCTGTTTTCTAGCAGTGAGCACAAATAATTGAAGAACTTTAGCAGACTATGTTTTCAGGCCACGCTATATTTAGCGAGAGCTCGCGCTGCGACTTCGATGCATTCTCCGATGTGCACGCCTAAAGTGCCAGCGGGCCTTTGAAAACGATTTACTAAAATGCCCTGTTGTGTGCCTAACTCGCACAACATGATGGCCAGCAAAATGTATGAAATTCATATTTACAGATTCCCAACAACCACCTGAGGTAAGAGGGCATCAAGGGTAAATTCAATATTAGAAAGTTTTAGTGGGTCTCTTTTAGCCACTTCGTTAACCGTACGGTCCTACCCTACAACGAAATGTAAGCAAGACTCGCTGTTTACATTCTTTATCGAGTACGGCTATGGAGCGGAAAAGACAATATTAAACCCCTTTTTGGCAAGTCTAGCGTGTCGTGTTATGGTTCAACGTTGCTTGTATTGGTACCATAGCACGGGCCGCCACTTCGAAGTATTTGTGGTGTCTCAAAGAAACTAAAGCAAAAGCAGACACTTTTTTTTTTAACGTGACACAGAATTGTATTTAACATTGTAAAAAACTTTTAGGTACCCTACGCCATAGGCGTAGACTACGGGGGGGCACCGGGGCTCGGGACCCCCGGGCCATGATTCTGACCGACATGCTGTTTCGCGCCATGGAACGAGCTTCTAGTAGTGGCATGTAAACAAAATAACGCCCACGTTGCCTTTATTGACAAAATACATGAAAAATGGAATCCCAGCGTGCTTACGTTAGCTTCAATCTCCAGTTCTGGCGAAAAGCTAACGCGCAGCACTCCCCCCATCGCCCCGGGAAAATGGAAAGTCTACGCCGCTGCCCTACGCCACGCAGTTAGCACGAACAAACTATCGGCGGTGTTTCCTACTTTTTTTTTTCTTGTTAGAAGTGAATGATGTTTAGGAAACTGTTAATGCGAGTATCCAACCTTAGCAGTAGATTTTAGTGCGAGCCAATACATTGCTGGGGAAAATAGCAAAAAGCGCCGATGTCGTGTTTTTGCTAACAGTGTCACGTAATGTACAGTACGCATACCGCTGCACAACCAACGCTAACGGAGTGAATCAGTAAATTTAGTGGCCCCCCAAAAAGTGGTGTTATTTTGTTTGGTTTTTTATGGTTGAAAAGTTGTTATTTTTATACAAGCAATTCCGTAAAGAGTGCTTCCATTGGGCACCAACTTACGAGGCATCAATTTGTTCTTATACACTAAATTCTGCATGGCCCTTGCGTAAAAATGTCAATATTGCGTTCGTGCTAGCAGTTTCCCGCACAGTAAGAAGACCAGTTCGTTGCTCGAACATTTAAACAAGGCCTTTCTTACGCCAAATAGACATTTTGCGAGTACGCTCTATTACGGGGGGTGCATACAATAATCTACGTTGTTTATATCGAGGAAAGAAAGTGGTGGTGAGGGGAGGGGGAATTGAATACAAAAGACGACTCTAGGGAACCTCAAAGTTTGTAAATATTTCGCACAACCTCTAATGTTGAGTTAATTAAATCACTTTTGGTTTGTCTGTTTCAGAATTTGATAAAAGTCGTGCTAAAGGCCAAGATGAACGAAAAGTAAGATGCCCCTGTTTATTTGAGCGAGAAGCGTGTATATATGAGATAGAACTGAGAAAGCATACGAGTGTAACCGTAGCAATCTCCGACCAAGCCTGAACCTCACTTTTTCTGAAACCATGGAGATGACTGCTTTTGACGACTTGATAAAGCAAGCCAAAGCCGTTAATAAGTGTGACTCGTTGTCAGCTGTGACAATCAAGGCGCTGCAACGATTTCTTGAAACCTTTCATCTTTTAAATCAAGGCGTGTAATAAATCCATTGCCTTATTATGCTTAATTGCTCTGATTTTGTAGCGGTATGCATGCATTACGTGACACTGTTAGCCCGAACGCGACATCGCCGCTTTTTACTATTTCTGCCAGCAACATGTATGTCTAGCACTGAGCTCTGCCACTTAGGTTGGATAGTTGCATAACAGTTTTCTAAACATCATTCACTTTTAAAAAAACAAAATGAGAAAGACCGGCGATAGTTTGTCCGTGCTAACTGTGTGGCAGTATACCTAAAATCTGTTTGCAATAACAAATTGCAAACGCGTTTCATGTTAAAAAGAATCGGCTACATTTGATTCTTTTTTTAATGCTTTAAAATACTTTAAAAGGGCAGCACATGCTATAGCACCGATTTAAGCAGCGTTGAACTATAACACGACATGCCTCGATAGCCGCACTCGATAAAGAATGCTCACAGAAAGGTTATAGCCTATATATTGCTGTAGGGTATGGTTATCCAAGAGCTGAAGACGATCCACTAAAATTTTTTAGTATCGACACACACCATTGCTGCCTTCTCACCTCATGTGGTTGTTGGGATGCGTAAATATAAATGTCATCTACATTCGTTGGCCATCATATAGTGTGAGTTACGCACACAATAATATGTGCTCGCTGCTCGAAAACAGACCTTCTACAAGATGCCCGCGCCTGGTACATAGTTTTCTTTTCCATCGATCCCAATTTGAAGCAAGTTCGTTATCAGCCGTTTTTTTGTTTTTTTTTTGAAGATGGAATGTTTTGTGAAGATGTATGTCATCCTTACATATTCAAGTCACCACATCTCGCACATGTGTTTTGAGCTCCTTGATCAACCGAGAATATTTATGAAACGTTCCTTCAATGGGTGCGGGGATGCATCGCAGCTCCCAAGTATGCGTTTACTTTGCCACGGGCTAAACCAAAGAACTTCGACAGCTCAAATTCGGTGACTGCGAGGGCGCAGCCTTGCAGCTCTGTAAAACCTACACCCGAGGGGCTAGGCTTGGCGAGAGCCAAAAAAATAGGGCAGATTGCGCGATAGGAGCTGAAGATACCTGTAAGTCACGAGGTCGCTGCTGCCGCACCCATCGCCCGTCGCTCAGAAAGGGGATTTTCTCGGCTTATCTTCTCAGAAGAAGCCGGCGCAAAGGGGACCTTTCCTCTCGCCTCCCGGTGCTACAATACAAGAAAGAAAGAGGGCGAGGAGGACTTTACGCCAGGCGGAAGAATATTTCTGCAGGTCCCCATTTAACAATACCTAGGTGGTTGAGATGAATCTTCAAAGCTCGACTCTAATTATTTTTATGATTTTATTATTTTTGTTCTAAGTGATGGCTTCTTTTATGCTTTGTATTTTCAGAAGTGGGCCTTCAACTCCTTCAGCTGGTGCTGCAAGCCTGCTGGCACAACTTGTGGCCCAGGTACCAGAATGAAGAGCTGAAAGCACTGTTCGAGTGAGAGGACCAGTGGCCCTTGCGCAGCTCGAAAACCGGACCGGGCAGTCATCAGAGCTATTTATGTTCCACTTCCATTAGCTCCAAGATGTTTCGTTGGCACCCTTTAATGGTTTCCGTCCGTGACGTCACAAATAGAATTTCTCTTGTCCTGATTGGCAATATTTGCCTCTACCTCCCTGTAATTGGCAGGATTTCCCTCCCCGTTAGCCGGCATTTGGGTAAGCATTATCAGTATACAGGAAGCTATGGTTCGGCGGATCGCAAACCCAACTACAGCGACGCTTTTTGTCGTGCACGTTGCTAATAGTCTGCGTCACTAGTTGTGTGCAGTGCAAGCGAAGCAACTCCAGGCAAAAAAAAAGGAGGGCAAGCACTAGGAAGGCTGGATAGAAGAAGAGGGCGAGGCGAGAAAGAGAGACCACTAGGAACGTTAGAGAGGAGGGTAGGTTTCTCCCCTCCCCAACCTTTCTAGTGCTTGGCCTTTCTCCCCTCGTCTGGCGTTGCCTTTGTCTGTCCTTCACGTAAATATAGTCTGTTACAACTCAAGAATGTAAGGAAAGGGAAAGGAAGGCCGGGGAGGAGGAAGCAGACGAAGTGCTGGAGAAGAGAGGAGGAAGTTTTTCCCTCTTCTATCTAGCATTCCGTCTGCTTCCTCCTCCCCGACCTTCCTTTCCCTCGCCCCATCTTCTTGAGCTGTAACTTACTATAATGAAACAGGGTATACGGGACATGTTGCTTTTTGAAACAATCAAGACTCATGAAAGATTGATAAGAGCCTGTTGGTATGGTTATTTTAATCTTTAGTGGAATAGACCGATCTCACTTAGCGTTCAGCGCATGTGTGAAGCCGCCATAACTTTAGTTCACAAGAGGCAGGTGGCAGTGCTTGAGACAGCTCGTGTGTCTCGCGCTTTGCACGCGCAGAGCTCCAGCGAGGTTGGGGCACATGCAGAAAGACGAAAGTTCCCTTGATGCATTGGAGCATCAGTGGCTTAGCCAAACTGGCCTGTGAAATCAGTCTATTACAACTAAAAAAATTGAAATTATTTGTATAAGTTAGGCAATTCCTTGTTATGTATTTGCCAAATATAATTGTTAGGTGTACATCCTTTAAAGGAATGCTGAAGTGAAATTTTGATTTTGGGAAACAACGCAGAAGCGCTAGGCGGGACGCTACAAACCTGAAAGCATCGCGCATAAATCGATATTTCTAACGGATGGTTGTATTTTTGTGGAAGAAGAGCATGCTTGAACAATGGCCAAAAAGGCCCGTGACGTCGCGATTCCGGTTTCCTCCTTTTCTCACTTTGACTCCGCGAGGATGTGAAAAGGGAAAGAAGCAAGGCCGTTTCCCCCCTCCTCATCTATTCTGCAGGAAACACGATGTCGCGATTCTCACTCATCGCATCCTTATTTTACAAAAATATGGCCATCCGTTCGAGATATCGCTTTACGAGTGGTGTTTAGGGGTTGGTGGCGCCCCGTTGAACACTCCTGCTACCTTATTTTGTGAAATCTAAATTTCTGTTCCTTTCCTTTAAGACCTGTTCACATTAGAACTACACCTGTGCTGCCAAGTTATTAATCTTGGTGAAGCTTTTAAAGTACTGCATTAAGTCGGTTTGGGGATGCATCACGCTACGATTTACGACAGAGGTGCCCGAAGGTATTGGAATCACTGCATCAAAAGCTCAAAGAACAAACTTACCTGAGTAAAAGGTAAAAAAATGACTATTTTTTTCTGCCTACGGCGCCCGTCTGCTAACTGTGCACCCTTTGACTGGCTCAATAACTGACAGATGGCGACATCAACCCTAGCGGCTTGTAGCTGCTCAGCAGCCGCCCAGTCACACCAAAATCGGACAACCTTTTTGAGTCATAAATGGTGCACACTTTTTCGGTGCTATAATTGTCAGAACATTATTTTATTTTCACCCCCAATAAATCACATTAAATGGACACAAAAATAATCAAACCGATGGTTTGTTGAATAATTTCAGCTACATGTGGTGTGCTTTTGGCGTGACCGTGGAGCTACTGAACTGCCATAAGGCGTCGGTGCCGTTGCCGCCATCTGTCGGTTGTTGTGCCAGTCGGAAAGTGCGCATATACTAGCACACTGGTGTCATAGGTAGCCAAACCAGTTTTTTTACTTTTTACTCGGGTAAGTTCATTCTTTGTTTTTCTGCGATGCTTTCACCACCTTCAGGCACCTCTCTGGTAAATCGTAGTGCAGTACATTGTGAAGCCAATTTATGTGGTGATTTGAAAGGCTTCACCCAGATTCGGGGCATTACAATAGTGCAGTACTATTAGTAAGTGCTGGGAATAGTGCTGATTTTGCTCTTTGTTAATGATCTGATGCTCATACACTGCTGTATCAGTACTGAGTTAAGTTCATGTCAGCACTGTTTTACTGTTGATTTAGCTCTGTGCCGTATATGTGAGCTATCCCTTATAGTCGTTTCTCAAAAAGTGGATAACTCTTGCATGTTTGCAGTGCACACGATTATGATAATGGGAGGGCTTTTGCTTCTTCTGCCTAGTGATTGTGCGAGAGTGAAGAAAATTATAGTTTGTAGGAGTATATTGCTAGAAATGTATACTAATTTCAATTTCTTAAGCTTACATGCAGCAAGACAGGTATCCTACAGTTTTTGCAATAGGTCGTTTTGTTTGGTTTGACTTTTTAAAAGCTTGCAATAAGCTGTCAATTTTTCCGGCTTTCAAAATTTTTACATGCTTGATGACATTTTTGCAGGACTGTCACTCACTCTTAAAGTTACTGAGACTATGAAACGATGGAAAAGGAAACTAGCACAGAAAGGTAGATAGTTATAAACATGTTTAATGTGAACTGTTGAAAATAAGAGTGTACCTTGGTCTTCCTTTTTTTTTTTTTAAAGGTTATTACAACAAAATTTTAGCACTAATTGTACTGTCTAAATGTTAACCATGTTCTGCCCACACCATGGAGACACCGATTTTTTTTTTGATAAAAAAGACGCCGAAACATTATTTAAATAAACCAAATACTGTCACGTCACACCACATAAAAGCAGCACCGCTACACAGGAACATGGTGGCAGGCTGTGTGCGCCCGAGCCCTGTCTAACTTGGCTGAACCGGTTTTCTTTTTTCTTCCGTGCTTATTCAACTCCTGCGGAGAGCGAGGAGGGACAACTCAAGCGGCCAGCTTGTAGTGCATTGACATCATCAAGTGGCGAAGCTCACAGCCACGCCAGCCCCCATATAGCCTTGATTGAAGGAGAACCAGACGTCACGAATGTGTAAGCTCACAACCACGCCAGCCCCCACGTAGCTTTGACTGAAAGAGAACCAGACGTCGCAAACGTGATGCATATCGGGAGATCTTCTGAGACACTAGTTTTACATGTTTTGTGTCTTTTTGAGCAAAAAATTGGTGTCTCCACTGTATGGTCAAAACATGGTTGACATTTAGACAATAAAATAGGCACTACAATTTCGTTGCTATATCACTTTAAAACCATTCTGCCCTTTTACCATATTTTCAATATCAGTAGTATTGATATTGCTTTGAAGAAACTGTCTCCAATTCACTTCTTGAGAAAAGTTCACTCCCCACCTGGTTTGCAAGGTTCATACGATAACGTCGGAAACATCTGTTGTGTTGATTGTGAGTACATTTTAACTTAAATGCTTGTGCTTTTTTGGTTACAGGTCCCTTCCAGCACTACGCAGGAAAGAGAATGGCCAACAGCGGATTGATTGCAGGAAGAGTAATTGCATCTGCCGCTACTACATATAACGAGCAAGCTGCGACGTCTAAGAAGGAGCAGTCAGAGTGTTTAACTCAAATAAGCTGAGGTAAAAAATCTGTGACTCTCATATTATGTTTTATCAAATTCTGTTAAGTTTGAGGTAATTTATTTCAATATTTTAGGACTGATTAAGGAAGAACTTTGAACTTATGGTATGGCTCCATCAGGATGTGGCGTACCTCATTGCCGTCTACTGGATTTTCCACATCCACTACGTAAAGAAGGCACATAAGATGCTGACTTTCATTGAACGTGGTTTTGCCGACTGCTACATGAAGCCACGGGTGAAGGCACTGGAATTGATAAATTTCTACAGAGCGATCGTGGCTTGTGTACCACAGTTAGCCTAGCGTACCCTACATTGTAATAAATACCCCTGTCAGTCGGGCATTTAAATGGCCTTCGGAATGAATTCCTTCAAAGAATCGGCAAATCAGTTCACAATCTCGGCTTCGCCTGTGCCCTTTGGTGTTCGCAGACATTTTTTGAGGAGTTTGCCCTGAAGGCCATTTAAATGGCCGTCTGACGGGGTATAAGCCAGTTTGCGCCCAAGGCAAAATGAGCTCTTGTTACACGACATGTGCAAAAATATTCATAGTGCAATAAATTTATTTCTTGCATTGTGCTACCTGCTTATGCCTTTCCTTCCACACTTCCTGGCTTTGAAGAAACTCCTAGATGGATGCCAAGGAATACTCCCGTAGGTATACTACTCCTAGGAGGATGTGAAAGAAGACTCCCGTGTGTCCACGTACTAACTCCCAAATTGATGTGAAAGAATATTCCCTTAGGTCCCGGCTGTAACTCCCAGGTGGATGTGAAAATAGTCCCATAAGTGCACGTAAAAACTCCCATATGGATGTGAAAAAATAGTCCCATAAGTGCACGTACAAACTCCTATATGAATGTGAAAAAATAGTCCCATAAATGCACGTAAAAACTCCCATATGGATGTGAAAAAATAGTCCCATAAATGCACGTAAAAACTCCCATATGGATGTGAAAAAATAGTCCCATAAATGCACGTAAAAACTCCCGTATGGATGTGAAAAAATAGCCCCATAAATGCACGTAAAAACTCCCATATGGATGTGAAAAAATAGTCCCATAAGTGCACGTACAAACTCCCATATGGATGTGAATAGTCCCATAAATGCACGTAAAAACTCCCATATGGATGTGAAAGAATACTCCCGTGGATCCACGTAAGAACTCCCAGGTGGATGTAAAGGAACATTCCCGTGAGTCCACGTAAAAACTCCCATAAGGATGTGAAAGAATATTCTCTTGGATCCACCTAGGAACACTGATGGAAGTAAATAAATACGCCCGTTGATCCATGAACAGACTCCCGTACTGCTGGGAGTTCGGTACATACTCCCTTGCACCCCCCCAAAACCTCTGGCCTGCGTGGGAGTTCATTCTGAGCTCCCATCCTGCAGAGTATAAAAACCTCCCATAAGGGAATGCGCTAGAGGACAAGCGATGTACTCCCATCTGGGTATATTTTCGTTTAGTGTGTAGCTGCTTGCTGATACGATTATTCTCTAATCATGAAATGCATTTGAACGCTACCCCTTAAACCAAACTTTTGTCCGTTCCTCCGTTCATTCCCGGTTTAACTTAATGGGGAAACTGGAAATGGTGTTTAGGTCACGTCATGTCTCTTGAAGCCACGTGCTCTATACACCCATTACGTTCACCTGTCGAAGCAAGGGGGGGGGGGGGAATTCCTTCGTAGCCAAAATCCAGATATTCCGCAAGCTAGGATTCGACTTCACCACTCGGCTGGGCTCACGGGTCACGTCACCCCCAAGGTCACGTGACTCCGGGGGTCACGTGACCTTGGGGGGGTCGCAGGACCTCGGGGTGTCACGTGACCTCGGGGGGTCGCGTAACCTCGGCGGGGGGTCACGTGACACCCCAGGTCACGTGATCCCCCAGAGAAAATTTTCCGCTAGATTTAGCGGGAAAATTTGTCTATAATGCACCGCGCGGTTACGCCGACGGCGACCGCGACGCCGCTCATGCCGGAAACGGGCGCCTAAGAGCTGCGCTCTAAAAAGCGCAGGATTTCCTCCCCTTCACTGTCAGTGATTGATCGGCTTGGTCAATGATAGCAAACGCATAAACACAAGCTTAAACCGTAATGATGCACTTCTGTCGCGGCTTGATAGGCTCCATCTGAGTGAAGTGGTGGCTGCAGTTGGGACTTAATCTGAAACAAAATATAGTGAGGTACTTGGTTATAGGTAGTATTGCTTGGTTACATGTAGTATTGGGTGGCTACAGGTAGTATCGGGTGTTTTCGGATGGGCTAACGAGATACTCATGGGCTCAAGAGGTCCGAGTAACCGAGACATGTAAAAATGTGGTCAGAAGTGCATTATATCACGTGCATTCTTTAATCAGTATTTTGCCGTGGGTTTTGCTTGTTCCGTGAGTGCGTGTAGAGCCTCGAATTCTCAGTGATCTTAGATCACGAGTAACACTGCTCTAACTGATATAATCGTAAGAGGAGGGGGGAGGTTTATCGGACCCAATACGCTAGCTATATGGCGTGCAAGTTCATCTGCTCCTTGGGCACGTCGTGCGTATAATAATAATAATAAATTTATTTCCATCGATTGTGACGTTGGGACCCGTGGAAGAAAGCTGCGATATGCAGCTTTACCCCACACCTCGACCAATAACGACGCGAGCTTAGTTGCCCCGTCGTCACGCGTTTGCAGCGCATTTTCTATGTTGGACTGATTGGCGTGCACCTCCTTGTATTCCGATGCGCCAAAGACGCGTTTTGGAACACTTGCTCGCACCCTATTGACCGCTGGCTGATGTTGAGACGTCAGAGGCCCGTGCCGTTATCGCTTCCCAGGCCGGAAACGCCCTCTTGACCCAAAATTGGCCATCTTGGCGGGTCTAACTTTCGCCTAATACGGTTTTGCTCCAAGACGTTTGTTAGCGCCAGAATACTTCTCTTTGGCTTTTCTGTGTCTCTTTTCTCGTTCACCACATAATTTACAATAACCAAGAGTTTATCCAAAGGTGCCACGTATCAACCGATCAAATAGCAGCCGCATTTGGGCACTTCTTTGGCAACTTTGAGCGAGAGTTACCGCGTGAAAACAAACATATATAATTGAAAACAAATTAGTTCACTCGTTTGATGACTTAGGCACAAAGGTGTCATATGACAGTCGCGCTACAAAGCTATGAAGCCTGATCTGACATTTGGGGCAAAGAAGGTCATATTTGGCCCTATCCCTGCTTCTTCGAGCTTTTTATTGCCCTAGATTCCAAACCAAGAACCTCATTTTGGCTAAAAGAATTAAAATACTTGGGTGCGTACGTCATGGTCTACTCTGTGGAACCATGAATACATTTGAGGAGCAACGCTTCGTGAATCGGGAGCCAGCTGCGCCCAACGATGGACGCTTGCAAACTAAGTATGATGGATTAAGTATGAGTCCCCACCGACAGTCCCTTGTGGACAATTCTGCAGATCTATGTATGACTCGCCGCTGACGGTCGGCCGCGGATGAATTATCCTGGAATAAGTATGAATCGCCCCCGATGGTTGCCTGCGGACCGAGATTGCTAGATTAAGTTTGACTCACCGACGACGGTCGTCCACGGACTAAGTATGCTGGACTGAGCATGATTTGCTGCTAACCGTCTGCTGACTAATCATGCGTGACTAGGTATAACTCGCCACAACAGTCACCTGCTGGCAAGGTATGCTGAACCAATATCACCGCCACTGGTCGCTTGCGGGTTAATACGCTTGACTCAGTACCACTCGCCTCGAACACTCACGTGCTACCGCAGGCGTCCGTTCAGAGGAAGTCATACTTCGTTCAGCTGCTGCGCTCCCTCTCATTTCCTGCCTGTGGCGCCGAGCGAATACGTCGGACTGCTGATCGCTAGTCTGGTGTTCGATTCCCGCTGAGCACCTTAGTGAATCTTATTGGGTTCGGTAGATGGAGCCTAGTTATACTTCTGTATAAATTATTAAGACTACTTATACTTTCTATGTTCTTTAGGTAGGTGTACAGCACTAGCGAGATCGCTTTTTTTTTATTCTGAATTTTACAAAACCAGAACGCAGTGTATTAAATCTGAAAGTGTTCCGAATTGCAACGCTTTTGACAGTAGACGGACAAAATATTTCAGGTGCAGGATCTACAATTCGACGAGCGGCTCACATCACAACAATAAACCAAAACGTAATTTCTAAAATAAAGATGTTTACTGAACTTTCACGATTAGGAAAGACATTTAAAAAATAGTCCCGCGTCTTGATATAATTTTTTTTCGCAAAAACGCTATCTAGAAAAATCACCAGTCGTACGAGGTGCACATTCAAATCTCTAAGCGGTATTGTTAGAAATTGTTTGCAGAGGTTATTTCTGTAAACACGCAACATCTAAACAACAATGCTTTCTTCCACGTCAGCTTCCCGACATGAATTTGCCTTAGGATATAACAAAAAATAAAATAATCAGATAGCAACAGGTGTTTCACCCCTGGTTATGACGCATTATTTGCGCTCAATGAACATGCGACATATTATATTTGTTAAAGCTGCATCTTTACAACTTCCTGTTGTAAAATAATGCGCTCTGAAATACGCAATAACACGACCATGACGACACTTTCTTACCGGCAGGCCTTCACACCTTTTATAGAAAAGCCTGTGCAGTCAGAACGTTTCCCGTTCCGGTACGATTTAAACCAACGGTTGTGCGAAAAACACAAACAAGCTGACAATGTTGAAGCCCAACATATTAAAGGATTTATTTTATTGGAGCCAAGCATCCCAAGAGCTCAAGATACTGAATATAAGAAACAAGTTTTGTAATGTAAACGTGTGTAAACGCGAAGATTATTTTCCGGTGAAAAATGATTCAAGAATAGTGGCACCTAATCAGTAATTATTGACATGTGACTGCTATTAGAATATTAAGATGCTCTAAAGATCAATAAATATACCAAACAAGTTTGTATATTATCCCCAACAAAAATAACGCTCGGACCCGATGTCGTCAAGCCGGAACACCACAACACTAAGAATAAATATTAAGAATAAATGAAGTTAGCGTCCATTTAAATAACAAAAATAGACACAAAAGTACATCGCTATGCATTAGGTATTGGTCAGTCCGCAGAATTGAAGAACTTGAATGTAGCGATAAAACACAGGTGAACTGCTGAAAATGTAAACACCAAACAAGTGCGCTGCATATAAGGTGAAATAAGTAATCTTAACGCTCTCTACAGAACATGTCTCGCAAAGTAATTGGGAAGCGTTCCAGGATTTATCAATATCGTTACTTATACACTCTGCCTCACGATAGCTTGGCGAACTGTGGTGGCTACGGCGGCCCCCACGATCCAATAAGAGCGTCGGAGCGAGGCACGTGACACCACGTCATGGGAGCGTGTGTGTCACTGCGCCATGGAACCGACTGTCGTCTGCTGGCCAAGGGTCGTCTGCTGCGAAACCAACCAACTTCGGACGAACGTTGACCCCTTCAAAATTGCTGCCCGCTAAAGTAGCGAGCTCTAGGGGAACAGTTCATGAGACAACAATACGCTCAATTTACCGGGAAACCTGTGGTGGGTGCTTATGACTGCGCGATGTTCTGAGCGGAAGCGGTCGATTGCACGCAACGTTGATTACACGGCTGAGGATCGCCAACGGCCACGGCGCTACAGGGAGAAAAGATCAGGGAGCGGATACGGAAGTAGTGTTACCTGATTTTAGTTTAAGTGTAATTGAAACTTATTAAATACTCGTGTTTACTTTCGACTCTTTTTATATCTTCTCCATAGTGAATAAATGACGTGAGTTCGATTGTCGTTAAAAAAAAAAAAGATGCATACAACTACATTTTTCCGTGGGTGGTCCTCCTGCTGTGGCTATAACGAGGCCTCCGTGGCCTCAACCATAGAGTGTTATCACGTGACATCCTCCACGCTCTTATAGGGTACGGGGGCGACGCTCCTATACTCGTGAAGTGGAGTATATGAGCGTATGTAAAAAGGAAATATTAATTCAATAGTTACATAATTCAGAAGCACGGGGCGTGGTGCGTCCGAGCTTCGTATATTTGTTTCTCGGCCAATGAATGTGCGGCATTAATCGATAAGATCGCAGAAGAACAAACGAAAAAAAAATATTTGTGAACATCATAAGTCATGCTCTACATTACCATTTTAAGTGCCAGAAAGTAATATATTAGTTATCACGAAACTTTTTAAAACATTTTATTACCAAATCAAAAATGAATGCACATGTCTAAGGATGCTACATTTATTTTGTCATACACTCTTTGTTTAGCTTGAACAGCAGCTTGAACAGCTCGGCAGTCAAACGTCGATGAGCGCGTTGACATTCTAATACAGATATCTTGGTATCTTATTTTAGTTCTTTAGGGGTCCAAAAAGTGCCCAACGTTAGTGCAACATGGAACAGTGACACGCGGGAAAGCACAACGATTATTTACGTGAAAATGCTCAGACGTATAAACACTAGTGAGCAAAAGGAGATTCTCTATTTTAGACGTTTTGAGCAGAGCCTGCTTTGTTTCGAGTGTAGGGAAACTCAATAATTTTATCTGCCTCGGAAACATATAATTGATTACTTGTAATTTATAAGAGAAAAATAATGCATGAATTTAACGGGACTTTACCGCAGCATAAAATGCAATTAAAGCGTTAAAACGTTGGAATAAACTGTAATGTATTACAAGTGATCCGTGACCTGTAACTCAATACGTGCAAGTCAAGCACCGATGGCTCTCACCACCAGCGGCAAAAGAAGCAGCCGGGTTGCTTGCGTCCAGCCTTCAACGAGTTCCGTGAAGACTGTTCATTCCGGTCTCGTGTCGAGAGTAGTTTCCGGGCCGTGTTGCGTGAAACAGTGCGATCTGGATGTGTGCATCGACGCCATTTCGCATCAGCGAATCCCAAAAAACGTCGGACCTGAAGCGAAATTGCAAAGCAGTCCGATCTTGCGGTTAGACTATTCACGTCATATCAACGGTGAGTAACTTCAGGAATGCCAAAATTTAACCTGGACGGTGTCCACCGAATTTCTCAAACATTCCTGTCTATTTAAACGAGTGTTTTCTCTGGTTCATTTTAATTGAGCACACATAGACTGTATCTGTCATTCCAGCAAATACGGTACCATTCTTTACTACGG
The DNA here is from genome assembly GCF_016920785.2 of Ixodes scapularis. Taxonomy (NCBI): domain Eukaryota; kingdom Metazoa; phylum Arthropoda; class Arachnida; order Ixodida; family Ixodidae; genus Ixodes; species Ixodes scapularis. Next base: position 406,984 of record NW_024610030.1, on the reverse strand, counting down.
ACAAACCTGATGCAGGCTGTGAATGAGCGGTTGCCAGTGTCACCACGCTGAGGGAGATCACTCGGCGTAACAAGATTCCCGACATCGAAGAATTGTATAACTCCGTGTTCCCCAACCGCTCTCACAGCACAAGTGAAGTGAATGCGGAAGGGGTAGTGATTTTCACAGAATGCCGGTGTTTTCTACTCCGAAGATGCTTGTGCCAGATAAGCAAGCTGGGGCAAACGTGGCGGGGTCAAGAAAACAAGATTCAGAAAACGTATAGCAGCAGGGCGCGGCAGCACTCAACTAGGCCTCTTGATGAACGCAACCTTACAATGAGCTCGCAAGGCGAAAGTTAGGCAAGCATCTAGCTGATTTCAGCTTTAACTGCGAAGAAAGGACAACAAAAAAGGAACACTTCTCATTGCTAGCATACGTCATAAAAAATCCCCTCTTTATAAGGCAATCACGCCCCAAACAACGTAAAAAAGTGCGTAATAAAATTTTAACAAGTATCAAACAAATTCCTTTTTAGTGCTTTTGCAATTTTCTTACGAGGCCGACATCTTGACTCACAGTAGATCTCTTAACTCGTTTAACCTCTTCGTTGGACCTCTCAGAACACGTTTGATAACTTCACTCATGTTGAAGAATTCAAAACGTATAACGACTCAGGAGGTTCAATATTCGCTCTCAACTAATCTTCGCCTTTAAAGCTCAGCTTATATTGGCTTCACACATATATTACAGGACTTGTGATGTCAGAGGGCAGTATTACTGGATTGCTGTACAAATACCTTGATCGAGGACTAGAATGACCGTCTTACAGCAAACCTTATATTAAGTCGAAGACAATATTTACAAAAAACACGAGCGGATATTAGTGTCTGACTATCCCTCTTTATCTAATAGTGAGCGTGTTTCAGGCAAAGAAAATCCACTTTGAAGTTTAGTTTTAACTAGTCATAGATGTCTTCAATAATCGATCTTTGGAGTCGTATATACTGACTCGTTAAAACTCGACTCGTTGAAACTCGACTTGTTGGACCTCTTGCTTTACATGAATCTCATGACCCGTTTGATCTCTTGACACGTTATATCCCTTGACTCGTTGGATCTATTGACCCGATCCCATCCACTGCAAACCCATGACATCTTTTATTTATACTCCGTGTCTCTATGGGTGGGAGCTGAAGAAACGCTACAGGAGCGAGCGCTATGCTTTGATTGGATGTTCTATGCAAGCTTGCTCGTGAAATGAACTACCATTAAAAAACAAAAAAATGCCTGTGCTTGTAGCATCGGCTTTGCTCAAAATGGCGGTGAAAAAAGTAGCTATCGGCGACGATTTTAGAATTCGTAGTCTTCGGAAGACAAAGGTAGCCCGACGGCAAAAATAAACGTACGAGAAAATCGGCTGCTGTTACTAGACCAGCACGCGATGTACGTAATGCGCGGTCGAAACACCCGTTGTATTGATGCCCTTGAACTCAGCATTCTCAATTTTAGTTGTATCGTTTCCTAAATAAGCACTTAGATGTAAAAATATCTCCTAAAATACATGTGTTCAGTATTTGTTCACCTGTGCTGAGACCGAATTGCACGATAATCTCGACCCCATATACTTCCATCCCTTCCTTACTAGGCGAAAGAGCACTTCGTTCCATACCTATGGAAAGGATGAGGTGGGTTTTCTGAAACGAAATGGCGCCTTTCCTTACGTAAAGCCATATTCTTTCCTTACGTAAGATAACGATACCCAGAAAGGAAAGGCACCTTCTTGAATTGGGAGGTAAATGTATCATGCTTACCTCCCAATGTAGCTTCACTAGGCGCTTTATGTCTATTTTTTAGCCTATTTTTGAGATAGCGAAATATTAAAAATAATGGAATGTTGGAACCGTTTAGTTTCCATTGTCCTATAGCAGCCGGTTTGTCGTCTCCACGGTGGTTCATGAGTTCGCCCCAGGTTGCTTGGTGAACGCAAAAACGCTAAAAACGAATAGCGGAGGTTGGCGATGAGCAAGATAATCGCGTTAATTATTCCTCTTAACGAAATACATGAACAATGATCCCCTGGCAGGAGGCTCACAAACCAGTGAGCAGACGACGAACACCTGGCACAGCGCATAGAAAATTGCCAGCCGCCATTTTTGCTTCTTTTTTTTTTAATTTTTTGCCATCTCTGTCGTGAGGTTTGAAAAAAATAAACATAAAACCTCTTGTGAAACTAAGTGCGAGTGCACACTTTCAGATATGTAGGCTGGGAATTCGAATTTGGCAAGGCGCGCCAAATGTGTTAAGCATGGAACAAATGACCGGTGAAACTAGGCACAGCGCCACTTGCACCAGAGGCGCACCTCGCAGAATTTTCTGAATCGAGTAGATCCGAGTGACGCGGCACCGCGAGGAAGAAACGTGTTTACGCCAGCACCGGTTGCCATGGATACTGCCGCGCGGTGCCCGTTTTCATCCACATGTGTTCCCTGCGTTGTTTGTTACGACCGCACCCTGTGTTATTTACGAGCTCATTCAAGAAGAGTAATACAATGGGCGTCACAACCTCCACAGGCTTGCTATAAAATATTTATTCTCTAAAGGCAGTTTTAATTGATTTACCCCCCTCTTGGCGTAAGGGGATCTAAGAGTGAACGTGAAAAACTTGTTTACTGAAATTGCTTGTACGATTAAGCAGAATGACTGGTTGAGAGTACGTCTTTCCAAAATAAAAAATTTGGAAAAAGGAAAAAGCAGAATAGAACAACTTCAGGATCTTAAAGGGCAACTCCGGCCAAAACTCAAAATGATATAAATTACTGGTATTGCTGTAGTGACACCAAATACGACCGCAGCCAAAATATTACGCCCGTGGGACACCGCATTTTCAACTAATCCCGATAATAAAAATGCGACCCGCCGCGAGCCGCTGCTCCTTAGCAGGCGGCCAGCGGGTTGCCGATCGCTAAAGCAACAATGGGCCGTGATGTCAGCATCGTTCTCTTTTTTTTCTCCGGTCCGGGCGTTCCGCGTGTAAGCTTCTTTGAGCCGCTACCACCGCTACTTCGGCTTGTGATTGGCGTGTTTAGCCGTTTCCTTTATCTGTAGCCCGTGTAGCTTCGGTATAACCTTTTGTTTATTTGCCTGTGAGGACTCCAAGACTCGTTTTAGCGAGCAACTCGGTGCGCCCAAGACTGCCCAGCTGTTCCTCGAAAGATGCCGAGTACAACTTGTAGCGCCTGTGGGTTGCTCAAACAACCTGCTGCACACGTGCGGTCTTCCGAATACGGAAGACCGCACGCACGGCGACAGCCGCCGAGTACGACACCGAACGAGCCTCTCTCGTTTTCCAGTCGCCAGCTTTTCGTATACAAGCGACGAGCACGGCATAGCGCACGCACGGCGGCGGCCGCCGAGTACGACACCGTACGAGTTCACGGATTTTCCAGTCGCTAGCTTTTGGGTATACGCACTAACTCTTGCTACTAATGCTGGATAACTACCACGTATACAGAATTAAAATAAAATCAGCTTACCGCCTATATTTAGACGGCTAGCGCAACAGAGGTAGGTGCCGCTCGGCCTGCGTACTCGTTGAACTAGAACGATCCTGACGTCACGTTCACATAGCGGCTGATTTCCAGTGTTGCCGGGGCCTCGAGCGGCTAGTTTCGGATTTGTTGGCCGCGCCGCAAACAAAACTTTGAGGCGTCGATATCTTTAAAACTACTCACAATTACAAGAAAAAAATTACACCTTGCAATTCAGAGACGCTGACTGTACTAAAAACAGTCATAACCCCAAAATCGAAAGTATGGACCGGAGTTGCCCTTTAAAGAACGCCAACGCTTTCGCCAACGCAGCTGGCATGAAATGCTTCATGACGCTGGGATCAGAAACCCGGGAGCGGTTCAAGGGAAGAAATGAAAGCGTTAATCAAAACAAAGGAACCAAATAACGTCATTGTTACTTGCTCGAAAAGTAACTACCACGTTCCTCGTTACAGAGATTCAACACGAACGCATTACTAGCTCTAAAGTAACGCGTTAAAGCAAACCGCTTTTTAATGTTTTGGCGTCTTTAAGAATGCCTTGATTTTTAACGCATTCATGTACATACTGAATTCCCGGACCTTGTGATATGTTACACGGAATAATCACTTGGAGATAAGCGTTGTGGTTGACGTAATCACTTGTTATGTATGTGCATAGAAACATAGACGTAACCAAAATACACACTCAGTTTAAGGTACAAGCTGGTTGCTGATGCGATTATTTTCTAAACATGAAATGCTTTTTTAGCGTCACTCCTAATCCCCAAATTTTCCCGTCCGTACGTTCGTCCCAGCATTCCCGGCCAAACTTAACGGGGAAACTGAATTGGTGTTTAGGTCACGTGATGTCAATGGATGCCACGTGAGCTGAAGCTACGTGGACTATACACCAATTCAGTTTCCATGCCAAAGGAAGGGGTGAAAAGGGGTGGGGGAGAATTGATGCCACCAAAAAAATAAAAAAATAAAATCCCACATCCTAAAGGCGCCTTTACACTTGCGGATTGGCGGGAGGATTCGTGTAGGCAGAACGAGGATTTTGGTGCCGAGTGGCGAAATCGGCTCGTCGCTGGCTGAAAAACTGAATCAGTCCGTAGCCCATATCCAGAGTTTCCACGTGGGCCAGTCCGCCCACAAATCTGGAAGTGTAAACTCGCCATAAGACTGTATTTTTTTCTGGCAAAAACGCTACATAGGTATATTACCACTCTTGCGATGTATACCTCCTGAGCCGGATTGTCACAAATATTGACCGTTTGTGTAGGTTTGTTTTGTGAACGGGCAACAGGATACTTATGCTTTCTTCCGCATCATCTTTCGAAGATGCATTTGCCTGATGATATCGTAGAGAAGAAAATAATGATAGCATCAGTTATTTTATTTCTGGTTAGTAAGCATTATTTGTTCTCATGGAACATGCGACAACTTATAGTTGTAAAAGCTACGTCTTTATATCAGCGTTTTGTAAAATTATACGCTCCGAAATTCAAGATAACGACAATGACGACACTTCTTTACAGGCGGGCATTCGCACCATTTAAGAAAATATGTGTGCATTCAGAACATCGCCTTTTTTAGAGCACTTTATTTAAACCGATGAAACTGCGTAGAAAGCGGCATAAGATCGAAATAACGAAGCAGAAATTCGAAAGGATATATTTTATTGGTGTCAATTATCCCGTGGCTTCAAATATAAAAATGTGCGAGACACTTTTTTTTATAATACTACCACAAAAAAGAAGAAAAAAAAAACACCACAAGGTCTGGGAACGCAGTATGTCCATGAATGCATTAAAAAAATCAGGGCGTTCTTAGTAACGCCAAAACATTTAAAAGCAGCTACTCCTTTAACACGTTACTTTTGAGCTCTCAGTAACGAATACCGTGTTAATTTGAAAATGAAAACAAAGCAACCGAAAAATATTCGGTTGCTTTGTTTTCATTACCGTGTACATTTCTCATCCTGAACTGCTGCCGAGATTCTGAACCTCTCGTCATCAATTATTTTATGCCAGCTGTGTTGGCGAAAGCTTTGGAGTTCTGCAATATTTTAAAGTTAATTTATTGTGTTCATCCTATCGTTCCAAATTTCTTATTAATTAAAGACGTGCTGTCAACCAATCTTTCTGTATAATCGTAGAAGCTAGTCCAAAACCCATGCTTTCCACGTGCGTTCGTAATTCCCTTACTCCATCTGGGAATGTAAATCAACTAAAGCTGCCTTTAGAGACAAGATATTTTATAGCAAGCTTGTGGAGGTTAAGATCGAGATTGGATCCATCGGATCGCACGGACCCGTCATCGGAGATCGTCAATGTCCGTAAAGTAAGAATAAAGACGCAGTTCACGAAACGTACGAAGTACGACGTTTGTATCACTGAGTGTCGGTCAGTCTTTTCCTGCACAAACTACAGATGGGATCAACCAGTCTTAGCTGCATAATGACTAACTCCCAGTGCACAGTCTATACTTTCTTTCACGTTAAGTCCGACAGCAGCCAACGCAATATTCCGATGAACCCAATCAGGCAGAGTCAAAAGTGCATTGTCATGGCGGTCGTCGTCTTTACCGGTTTGATGTCACAGCTAAGCCAATCACGCACATCAAAAATGAAAGCCGCTTACAACTCCCTGTAACGCCGAATTAGAGCGCAGCTCTTGAGGAGGAGGAGGGAAGGGCACTGGGGGGGGTTAAACTAACCAGGGGGGGGTCACGTTACCTTGGGGGTCACGTGACCCCCAATGCCGATGATGTCATCACTGACGTCACTGATGACGTCATCAGTGACGATGACGATGCGGGTACCGATGACGTCATTAGTGACGTCACTGATGACTTCACCAGTGATGATGACAATGACGATGCGAATGTCGGTGACGTCATCAGTGACGTCGCTGATGACGTCATCAGTGATGATGACGATGCGGATGCCGGTGACGACATCAGTGACGTCACTGATGACGTCATCAGTGATGATGACGATGACAATGCGGATGTCGGTGACGTCATCAGTGATGATGACGATGACGATGTGGATGCCGGTGACGTCATCAGTGATGATGACGATGACGATGTGGATGCCGGTGACGTCATCAGTGATGATGACGATGTGGATGCCGGTGACGTCATCAGTGATGATGACGATGACGATGCGGATGCCGGTGACGTCATCAGTGATGATGACGATGACGATGTGGATGCCGGTGACGTCATCAGTGACGATGACGATGTGGATGCCGGTGACGTCATCAGTGATGATGACGATGACGATGCGGATGCCGGTGACGTCATCAGTGATGACGATGACGATGTGGATGCCGGTGACGTCATCAGTGATGATGACGATGACGATGTGGATGCCGGTGACGTCATCAGTGATGATGACGATGGCGATGTGGATGCCGGTGACGTCATCAGTGACGATGAAGTCATCGGGGGGTCACGCGACATCGGCGGGGGTCACGTGACCTCGAGGAGGGGGCCACGTGACCTCAGGGGAGTCACGTGACTTCGGGGGGTCACGTGACCCCCCCACGAGGTCACGTGACCTTGGTGGGGGGCTCGCGCGGTGCATTATGGGACATTTCCCATGATGCACCGCGCGGTTACGCCGACGCCGACGGCGACGGCGACGGCGACGCCGACGCCGACGCCGACGCCGACGGCGACGCCGCTCAAGCCGGAAACGGGCCCCTAAGAGCTGCGCTCTAAAAGCGCAGGATTACGCCGCCTTCTCCTTATATGAGTGATTGGCTTTGTCAATGGATAGCTAAGGCATGAACGCAAACTTGAGCCCTGATTATGCACTTCTGTCGCGGCTTGATAGGCTCCATCTGAGTGTATTGCTGACTGCAGTCGAACTTAACGTGAAGCAAAATGCAGTGAGGTACTTGCAGTATTGCATATTTGAGTCCTTATTTAATTCAATCCCTAAATGGCGACTGCGAATTCGCTCAAGGGGGTTTTGAAATGTGTCCATTACGAACTTACTAAAAATAGTCGAAAAGCTCCAAATAAAAAAAAAAGAAAGATTTGTTTCGTGTGGAAATGTTGGTGGCAAGCAAACATAATTGCTTTGGCTGGGCCAGCCGCTGGCGGAGCCAAAATGCGCGTTACATAAGAAATAGAAAGAAAGGGCGCGGGCGGATGGAAGTTTCATACATTTTCAAGACGAAAAACAAGTACAGGTTCTTACTTCTTTTTTTTATTTTTCAATTAAGTGTTACAAGTTGATTTGCCATTGATGTCCGATCTAGTTAAAACTGGACTGGTCTTTTTAATTTGACGAACAAAAAAACATTTTTTTGTTTAACCTGTGAAATATACTTTTTTTTTTTCGAAAATGTACTATAACTTAGGTTCCGGCATTAACGATGTTGTGCTTGCAAAATTCTGAATCGTCACTTGGTAAATTAAGCCAATAAACTTCACTTTACCTTGTTCAAAATCTGGCAATGATTTAGAAATTCTTGACTTTACCCTCACTGCGCTAACATATTTTCATCGAGGGGAGACTGTTGCGGGTCCTGTTTATAAGAATTATTTAGAAAATCATGATCATTTAGATAAATCCGGAGAAAACAAAATGTGTGAGGCGTGGAAAATGTGCGCCGTGCGACTTCCAGTGCTTGTTTAGTGGTAGTGCTGGGTGGTTTCTGACGCGTTGTATACAAGAGATATTCATAGGCTCGTGAGGTCCGAGTGACCGAGACATGTATTAATGTGGTCAGGAGTGCATTGTATCACGTGCAATCTTTAATTAGAATTTTGCCATGGGTTTTGCTTGTTCCGTGTGTGCGTGTAGATCCTTGAATTATTGGTGATCTGAGATCACGAGTGACACTGCAGTAACTGATGTAATCGTAAGGGGGGGAGTTTTATCGCACCCAATACGCCAGCTATACGGCGTGCAATGTAGTCTGCGCTGTGAGCACGTCGTGCGTCTGTTTACCCTCAACCTCAACCAATGACGACGCGAGCTTAACAGCTTTGTCATCACGCGTTTGCTTCATGTTTTCTATGTTGGTCTTTGATTGGCGTGCCGCACCTTGTATTCCTATCCGCCACAGACGCGTTTCGGAACACTAGCTCGCCGTATTGGCCGCTGTCTGATGTTGTGACGTCACACGCCCGCTGCACTATCGTTTTTCAGGCCAGAAACGCCCATTTGACCCAAAATCTACAATCGTGGTGGGTCTAACTTTCCCCTTACATGGTTTTGCTCCAAAACGCTTTGCCAGGGTACTTCTCTTTGGTTTTTCTATGTCTCATCTCTCGTTGGTCACATAATTTACAACGTTCAAGACTTTATACAAAGGAGTTACGCATCAACCGAATAACTATCAGCCAAATTCTGGCACTTGTTTGGCAATTTTGACCTAGAGTTAGCGCGTATAGATCAACCGTGAGTGAAAACAAACTCTTTCCCTTGTTCGGTGACTTAGGGTCAAAGGTGCCTTATGGCAGTCACACTACAAAGCAATGAAGCCTAATTTGTCATTTGAGCCAAAGAAGGTCATATTTCGCCCTATCTCTGCTTCTTCGAGCTGTTCATGACCCTAGATTCCCAACCAAAACCTTATTTTGATTCAAAGAATTGAAGTACTTGGATGGGTACCGTATGGTCCCCTCCGTAAAGTCGTGAGTCCATTTGGAGAGCAACGTTTCGTGGCGGACGTGATTGGCAGGCGCGATTGGCAGGCGCCACACTTGACCTTGGCGCCGGCCAATCATAGCCGCCGGAATTCTCGCCGTCTTTCTCGCAAATTAGGGCCCTAGAACTACGTATGACTCGGCTCTGACGATCGGCTGCGGATTAATTATGCTGGAATAAGTATGATTCGTCCCCGGTGGTTGCCTGCGGACCCAGTTTGCTGGATTAAGTTTGACTCATCGACGACGGTCATCCACGAAACAGTATGCTGGACTGAGGATGACTTGCTGCTAATTGTCTGCTGTCTAATCATGCCTGACGAGGTATAACTCGCCACCACATTCGCCCGCTGGCAAAGTATGCTCAACTAATATCGCCGCCACTGGTCGCTTGCGTCTTAATGTGCTGGGCTAAGTACGCTCGACTTTGTACCACTCGCCGCGAACAGTCTCCTGCTACCGCAGGCGTCCGTCCAGAGAGGCACTCTCTCATCTCCTTCTTTTGTCGCCGAGTGAAGACGTCGGTCTGCTGATCGCATGGTCCGGGGTTCGATTCCCACTCAGCACCTTAGTGAATCTCCTTGGGTTCGATAAATTGTGCCAAGTTATAATTATGTATAAATTATTAGGACTTATTATACATTCTATGTGCCTTAGTTGTTATGCATTGTCTGATATTGTCTGTGCATGCTTTAGGTTGTCTTCGCTTGCATGCATGGAATACTTCTTGTCACACTGGAGCGTGAGAGCTTTTGTGTGCCATCCAGCGCTCAGACATATTCTGTGTTAAACCAACAGCGCGGGAGTGTAGATGAGTAAAACATCACTGGACAGATTGCTCTTTTTTTTTTTTCCTGAATTTTACAAAACCAAAACGCAATATACTAACACTTAAACTGTTCTGAATTGAAACGCTTTTGACAGTAGACGGACAAAATATTTCAGGGGACAGGATCTACATTTTGACGAGCGATTCACATCACAGCAATAAACCAAAACGTAATTTCTAAAATAAAAATATTAACTGAACTTTTACGATTAAGAAAGACCTTAAAAAAAACAGTCCCGCGTCTTGAGATAATTTTTTTCCCCGCAAAAACGCTATCTAGATATATTACCAATCGTACGAGGTGCACATTCAAAACTCTAAGCGGTATTGCTAGAAATTGTTTGCAGAGGTTATTTTTGTGAACACGCAACATCCAAACGACAATGCTTTCTTCCACGTCAGCTTCTAACGTGAACTTGCCTTAGGATACAACAAAAAAGTAAATAATCAAATAACAACAGGTGTTTCACCGCTAGTTATGACGCATTATTTGCGCTCAATGAACATGCAACAGATCATCGTTGGTAAAGCTGCACTTTTATACTTCTTGTTGCAAAATAATACGCTCCGAAATACGCAATACAACGACAATTTCGACACTTTCTTACAGGCCTTCATTCACACCCTTTATAGAAATCCCTATGCAGTCAGTACATTTCCCGTTCTGGTACAATTTAAACCAATGACTGTGCGAAAAACAGAAGCAAGCTCACAATGTCGAAGCCTGATATATAAAAGGATTTATTTTATTCGCGCCAAGTACCCCGAAAGCTGAAGATACTGATTATAAAAAAAAAAAAAAAGTTATGCAATGTAAACGCTTGTAGATGCCGAGATAATTTTCCCGTGAAAAATGCTTCTAGAATAATGACACCTCATCAGTAATTATTGACAGATGACTGTTATTAAGATAATATGATGTTCTGAAGATCAATTAAGATATAAAACAAATTTGTATAATATCTCCAATAAAAATTACGTACGAACCCGCTGTCGTCAAGCGGGAACACCACAACACTAAGAATAACTAATAAGAAGAAATCAAGTTTGCGCTCTTTTAAATAACAAAAAGAGACACAAAAGTACATCGCTATGCATTAGGTATTGGTCAGTCCGAAAAACTCAAGAACTTGAATGTAACGATAACGCACAGGTGAACTGAAGAAATCGTAAACAGTAAACAAGTACGCTGCCTGTAAGGTGACATAAGAAATCTAAACAGTCTCGTTACTTATATGCTCCGTTTCACGATAACATGGCAAACTGTGGAGGCTGCGGCCCCCGTGACGCAGTAAGAACGTCGGAGCGAGGCACGTGACATCACGTCACGGAAGCATTTGTGTAACTGCGCCAAGGAACCGACAGTCGTCTGCTGGCTAAGAGTCGTCTGCCGCGAAACAAGCCAACTTCGGATGAACGTTCACCGCCTCAACATTGCTGTCCGCTAGAGTAGCAAGCTCGTGGGGAAGAGCTAATAAGACAACAATACGCTCAATTCGCCCGCGAATCTGTGGTGGGTGCTAATGTCTGCGCGATGTTTTGAGCGGAAGCGGCCGATTACACGCAACGTTGATTACACAGCTGAGGATCGGCAACGGCCACGACGCTACAAGGAGAAAAAGAATCGGGAGCGGATACTGCTGTGGTGTCACTTTTTTGGCTTAAGTATTATTGAAACTTATTAATAAGCCGACGCTTATTACTTTTTTTCTATATATTCTCGATAGAGAATAAATGACGCGAGTCTAATTGCTGTTAAAAGAAAAAGATACCTAAAACTACATTTTTTCGCGGGCGGCGCTCTTGCTGTGGCTGTAATGGGGCGCCTCCCTGGTCTCAGCCATGGAGTGTTATCACGTGACTTTCTCCGAGGCTCTTATTGGGTCGCGGGGGGGGGGGGGGGGGGGGGGGACGCTCCTATACTCGCGAAACGGAGTATAGGAGCATATGTAAACAGGAAATATTAGTGACGTTTAGTGTTTCATGAATGAGCAAACGCAAGGGCTATGCGTTTGCGTTGGCGTTGCGTGCTTCATGGCTGCCCTTGCGCGAAGTCACCACGCGTCAATCCAAGACCGCAGTTAGGGCTTCGCGCACGCGCAGTGTGGACCACGCAACTCTGACGCAAACATACAGGGCTTGCGTTCACTCGTACACGCGATACTAAACCTCACTATGAATTCGATAGTTACATAATTCAGAAGCACCGGGCGCGGTGCGTCCGATTTTCGTATAATTGTTTCTCAGCCATTGAGTCTGCAGCATTAACCGAGAAGATCGCAGAAAGACAAACGACAAAAATTGATTTGTGAGCATCAGAAGTCATGCTCGGCGTTTCTTGAGCTATCCGAAAGTATAAACGCAAAAGAAAACGGGCATGTAACTTATCTTTTTTCTGCAATATATAGTCACGGAAATTTCGTCAACGACCATTTGCTTTCTGACTTTCTTGTTATACTGCCCGCATGGTCAATGTTTATTTAATGAGATGAAGATATTAGCCCCAGAATTTGGGGCCGGCGACTTCAATGCTAGTAATGCGGTAAAGTGTGATATGATATGTTCAATAACTATGAAATCTGGGCATAATGAGTAACAAAGTAAACTATGAACGTGCTGCGTTAATATCACAAGCAAGTGCACTTTGTGAAGTACGACATGTACAGTAGCCTACAGTGGTACAAAATATGTGCAATTAAATCCTGCTATACCAGTAACTCGTAATCCTTGAACTTAATATTTGGCTTCTATCTTACGCACCCTTACGTACCCAAAAAAATGTTGGCGTTCGTGAGTGGTGTGAAGTATTCACGAGCAGATCTGGTTACCCAAAGAGGACACTCAAGGCGCACCAGATGTATCTTTTAATCTGATTTCACAATACGTTTAAAAGCCCAATATCACAAGAAGAAACAACACGGTCAGAAAACCCAGTATGTTAAAAGATAAAATGCAATAGATAGTCGCTCATTTGTTTAAATTGTTAATAGCACCAGATTACATTCAAGAGCATTTGTGTATCCTTGCACTAACATGTGCGATGTTTTTTTTAAAAATTAAAATGGTATTGCAGCTTGCGCCTGTAAGCCATGTCAGAGGTGGTTACCTATGTGAATGAATGTTAAGAATGACAACTCATCAGCATTTATTCGTGTCCGAAAGGACTTTAAAGAGACACGATTGCGTCGCGATTACGACGTGACAAAGTTGAGATTTCAGTTGTTAAAAATTTCAATTTACTAGTTGACCGAGTGGAAAGGAGACATTAAAACGCGGAATACTTACAAATATTAGTTTTATGGTCTTTTTTTGATCTCGTCCAGACAACCCCTTCATTAACACTCCATGGCATCTTTCACTTTTGGCATTAAAGGTTTTCCTAGGAAGTCGATATGAATTCTATGATGTATATTTCTTGCTCTAATATTTAATGACTGGACATTCGCCTGTGTAACTAAACCTGCCCAAGAAATAAGGGATATATCGAGAATAATAAATATACATCTTCCACCAAAAGGTTCTGCGCGTTCAAGCTTTTTCACTTTCTCTTCGTGCAGGGATAAGAAATAGATAAACTTACAAGTTCTAAATACACAGTTGCTTTTGATTTCTTTAATAACACATTAAGGGGGGGGGGGGGGGGGTCTGAATGTTTAGGGGCGCGGGAGGGTTAGGGGGCATTGAGAATAGAGAAGTCGTTGCGAATTTAGGGTGTATAAGAAAATCACTGCTGAACAGGCGAAACGTCATGCTCAAGATATCCCTGCAGATCTCGTTACTTGGTAGAAGTTAAAAGGGGTTTTTCGCTCTCGTCACTGATATTGCGACTTAATATTGCATTACTTGTTACGTGGTATATATTCCTGTTTGTTTATTTTTGTCGTTGTTATTGTTTTGCTATTCATTGATTTTCTTGGACGCCATTTCGTCCTGACTTTGATACCGTCAGGGCTTCGTCGGCTCTTAGCCTTTCGCCGCAATGGAATTTCCTGCGACAAGCTCTCCCGCTGTTTACTTACAGTGTACTCCTGAAAAACGGCTGGCTTCCGAACAAGCTACGCTAACACAACCTAAACCAAAAGGCCTTGGCCTTCTCCCCCCAAACTTTATCACCAATGTATCCACGCAGCGCCGAATAGTTTGCGTCAGCACCACCGCTTGCGCGAAGTGCGCGACGCTAACACGTTGTTCGTAATTTGCATCTTGCAATCAGGCACCTCTGTCGAAACCCAGACGTCTCCAGCACTCTCTGTGACCCACGCTTTTATTAACAGCAATGAATTTGTCGCCGTTGCGTAGGTAAAAGTCACAGTTGAAGCAGGATATGTACTTTCCCTTACTTGAGAACAAAAATAGGTAAGGTTCGGCATATAGGGACAATGGCAGTAAAGTTGGCTGTTGACGTCTCCGAATCTTTCTAGTACGGCAGCTTTGCTGATGGCGGATCTCAGACTGCTACGATAAATACGATTTATTCATAAAACTAGCGCTTTGATAACGAAACGACTGTACTGTTAATGCCCCTAGTCACGTGGGATATTTTTTTTTCAATCTCGCGTGCGTTTTTTTAAGATCATACACATTATACGCATAAAGTCTTCCTTAATGGCAACTGAACTATGGAATGTTTCCCAGCACGCCCTACAAATTTTGTAGGGAAGGTAATGCTTCAAGGTTTTGGACATTCTAAATTGAGCCGGTTTTTGTTTATAAAAAAGTATTTTCAAGAGTAACTGCTTTAAAGAGTATTTTGCGCAAGGCTACACCAATACAAATTTTTTTCTCATTCCACGAAAAATTTGTTGGAGTTCAAACGAACCAACCCGTCTCCCTCGTAACGCCCCTGCGGGCCTTGAGGCTACGAGTAAATAAATAAATATATTTCAAATAAGAATCTTAACAAAATTCAAAGAAATAATAAATAAAATGTACTCATACAAAAGGTATTGTTAAAAAACGGAGTGCTGCAATTGGTTCGCGCACCTGACGTCACGATCGAATTCAATATAAATACGAGCGCCTATTCGAAAATATACTATGCGTCTTACGCCTTGCATCATTTAGAAATGGCCGTTCGACTTTCGACTCTTTTGTGCTGTATGGCTGCAGCCATAATTCAACTTCCTGAAGCGCAATCAAGAACAACTCAACGGACAAGATACGATGCTGCGAGGGTAAGCACTCAGGTCTTTTTCCTGGAAACGAAATTATATTCATCTCGAGCTATTAATAGCCATAAAATAAACCTGAGGTCATATATTTTGTGTAAAATAGTTCAATCTCTCAGAGAGTGTAGAATTTAATGAATCTACCAGACTTACGCAATATTGCTAGAAAAATTGTGTGCAATATTTGTCGTGCTTTAAAATACTGCACTTAGAAATACCATACTAAAAAGAATTCGGCAATTTTTTCGGAGTGTTCGAAGTATTTATTTAGAAGTGAAAAAGACAGTCAATGTATC
Source organism: Ixodes scapularis (assembly GCF_016920785.2). NCBI lineage: Eukaryota > Metazoa > Arthropoda > Arachnida > Ixodida > Ixodidae > Ixodes > Ixodes scapularis. The sequence goes on along the minus strand of NW_024610030.1, from coordinate 391,507 downwards.
ACTATAATACTTTTCTTGTAGGCCTTCAGTAGACAAAATTAAACGAAACTCCCGTGTGTCAAACCATTATGTGGGCGCAGCTTCAGCTAACTACACACCGGCCGGTGCCACATTTGGCTTCCCTTTTGAGATTATCACGACCTCCGTTCTGTTCTCAAATCGCGGAGCCCTTTGCTATTCTTCTTTGTTCTGCTTGACATATTTTCTTTTTGTTTGTTATCGCAGTACGAGCACTGTTTTTCTCAGAAAGCGAGAGTTGAATGAGCAAGCGAAGTTTGGACAGTTTGGCTTTTTTTTTTTTTTTTTTACTTCGATTCCTTTTACTACGTCGTAGAGAAACAAAGTTTTTTCTCGGCATGTTCTTATGAAGAATTAGAGTATTTTCAGACTTGCCATCTCACCCTTGCATCTCATGACTGTCGACTCCCATTTGTGAAGCAGAACGTTGTAACAAAACGGAAGTTGGTAAACGCTGCTCACCCAGTGGTGGTAGTAGGCGCGTCTCGCAACTTCCTGTCTAAAACCCTGACGACGGAAATACGCTCAGCTGCTTGCTTAAACAAAAAATAATCTTAAAATACTAGGACAGCTACTTCGAAAATCCTCCGGGTGGAAGTGTGCGCCGTACTCTTTATAATACATATTAATTTTGTTATTGATCTTGCCTTTCAAGGAATTTTTACGGCCGTCATGTTATCATTCATAGTACCTGAGTCATTCAATACTTTGCTGGGCCCTGATCTACACAGTGCAACCAAGAGACCGGGCAATCACCGCCTGCTCCGATTGGTCGGTAGTGTGGCGCTGACCAATCGGTGATGCCCGGCCCCTCGGTTCCGCTGTATACGCCTCGCAAGTGGGCTTGTTTTCGTCTTCTGCGCATGAGAAAGGAAGTAGCGGCGACGTCAGAACGCCGAGCCCTGATTGGCTGATCGCGACCCCCTGTCTCAGCGTCGTCTGCTCCTTTGCAACGTCGTCTGCTCGCAACCTCGTCTGCGTCTGACCTTTCCTGCGACTTTCGGAAGTGCAGGTCTTTACGAGCGAGCTCGACTTCGCCTTTCTTAGAGGGCAAATGAAATAACTCGAGCGGTACGTTGTTTTTGTCTGACAACTAGCAGACGCGCATCAAGGAGGGAAGTCAAATGATTTACTGGCGAGGTGTCCCGAAGCGCCGAGGTTTGTTTGCTAAGAACGGAAAGAGGCTGAGCGTGTCAGTGTCCGCAAGTTCCCTCCCAAATACTTTTTCGCTCCTTTCGTGTGCGGCGAGACCCCTCATTCTTTAACGGCGTCGGCGGGTTGGCGCAGTCAACGTCGTCTGCTTTACGTCTGCTAGTCAAAGCGATGGCTGCTTTACCTTTCCTGCGTCTGTCGGAGATTCACCGCTTTTTCACCGGCAAGAGTCACCGTCGCCTCTGGAAGCAAGGAGATAACAAGAGGAAGAAATTGGCCTCTTAATCTAAAACTGAGGTCAGCGATCAAAGTATAATACGGGAAATGTTCACAAGGGTCGCGCAGGCATATTCCATTCAGCACACCAGCCGGTCGTGGGCAGACGGTCGCCGAGTCACGAAGTGCCTGCTAGGCCTAACTGCCGTGCTCGCTTGGTCGCGTTCAGCGGAATCGTGGCTGTTGGGGCTTTTCCCTGGTGTTTGTGTATCCAGCGTTCTTGTTCGTCGTGGTCTGTTTCAAGTATTTTTACTTTTTTCTTGCTGCTTGAAGTCCGGACGCGTGAGAAGCGCACGTAGAAAAATAAACGTCCGTGGGTCGTCGCGACCGCTACACTGTCGGCCAAGCTCATTTGATCGTAAGAAGTGCGTAAGACAGCTTCGGAGCTGTCGTAGGATTTCGTCGTAACCTGCGCAAAACTTACAAAGCTTTCGTTCCGTGGATACGAATTTGTTTTTAATTTATGTCTTACGCACATTTTTGGCGTAAGATCGTCGCCTGCACTTCCGAAAGTCGCAGGAGAGGTAAGACAGACGCAGACGACGTTGCGAGCAGACGACGTTGCAAAGGAGCAGACGACGCTGAGATAGGGGGTCGCGATCAGCCAATCAGGGCTCGGCGTTCTGACGTCACCGCTACCCCCTGCGCAAGAAGCAGAAGAACTTGCCCTCCGCATAGATTAGGGCCCCTGGCCGGCGATACTTCTCCGTAACACTACGGAGAGCTTGGTACTCTACAACGCGCGACTCTGGCGTCGGCGAGGGGGCTAAGAACCGCCAATTAGCACCTCTGGAAGTCTTTGCAACCATGTGTTTCGGAATTTCTAACCCCCTCTGAATGAGCTATCCGTAGAACGCCGTGACGCGTCGTCGCACCAAAGGCAGTTCTTGTTAATGCAAGCCTCTTCGGCGTTGTAATCTCAATCAATTGCACTGGAACTTCTAAATATACAACAATCTCCTAAATAATATTAGTTCCATTCCTTTTTTTTTTCTCGAAATGATCGATATTTTAATAGCCCCATCGCACCCCAAATTCAGCGCAGCGAGCAGCACCATCAAGTAGATGTACTGAGCCCCGGTACGCTCCATTCCCTTACTATTTTCTCATGCAAAAGCATCGTTTTCTTTGAACACGAACGACAAAAAAGCCTATATTATCAGATCTGTTCTTAGACATCAGTAACTATAGTGACCAGTGCTTGCATACAGTGATCAATTACAGACGTACCAAAATAACAATGTACGAGAAATAAAAAATACAAGCTGAAGTCGCAAATTTCGAATGTCTTACTCCAAGTTGAGTTGCCTAAAGGAAATCGCCCCTCAGAAAGAGTGACGCCCCTGGCGACAACTTTGGTCGTAAATCAAACTTGGGCCGAAGTTTCCTGACGAATAGCGCTATTGGAGGACTTTGTTGGTATTGAATATTTGTGGTTTGTTTTTCTTCCGTGGCATCCGGTATAATAAATGCACCAATTGCACTACAGTTTTAAAAATGGAAATTAAGTTGCATAAAATAATTATGACATGGCAACGCACTTCGAGACTTTAGCTATCACAGTGCTCTGACAGGCCTCTAACTTCTACAAAACATTCATTATTTTAGGCAAAAGGGTTCACCCTGAGTTAGCTTTCCTGCAGAGTACAAAGGCAGCTAATCACGGCGAACATCAGAAGTGTTCAAGTGACTGACGAACCTCAAAGTACAATGATACTTAAACGATGCGCTGATATCGAAGACAATTTTTTGTGGGGCCATCTCCCCGAAGTCTACCCAAAACGCGAGCCTTTCCTCATTGTATTTGTTCTGTTTTAGGAGCTAAGAGAGCGATTCGATCAGAAATATTATCTGATGCAGCGCTCACAGGTCACTGACAGAAAAATGGGAAATAATGCCAAATGTGTCTCCGTGTTGAAATCGGCTCCAATTTTTGGCGAAACTAGTATAACTGCCCAAATCTCAATCAAGCAAAATCGCGCCAGCGATCCGACGTAAGTATAGCCATCCCACACATCGTAAACTCGAGTGGTGTATATTTTTTACATAAAGAGTCAAGGTCCAACGCGCAATAAAAATATGTCATATGGCCTCAACCGATCCATTGAGGCTCGCTTCAAATATATTAGAGTCTTTAGTTGGGGGCAGATTAAGAACCCAGCAACTGCTTTTCGTCTAGCACACACTTGTCTTCCGCCGGGCTTTGGCTGCACGTTTGACAAAGTGTTACACATTGCAGAAATCTCGCGCTCGAGGCGCAGTATCTGTTAGGTTCCTAACCTGAAACCGACTGCACGTTTCCAGTGTTTCCAAATCACAGTACTTACGTTTTAAATCACAAACACAGCAATGAACGCGAGTACGCTTTTATGGAAATGAATATCTGCGGTGAGAAGCTCGCGAGGTGCGCTTCTGTTTTCCTCAATGCACGTGCTATACACGCGGTTATTTTTTAAATTGTCATAGAGCATAGAAACTTGCATTGCACGTTTTGCACCACAGAACTTGAACTATACTCACTCTGGGTTGTGGAAAAAAATCCACCAGGCGGCGATACCCTAACAATTCTCGCCGCAAATAGGGAGTATTCAATGGACGCCATATTCGCAGGCGCTGGTCAGTGCGCAGGAGTGAGTGAGAAAACGGATTTATTAAAGGAATGGGATACATCACGATTTCTTGATAAAGTCATCCAATCGTGACGGGGGAAGGGGATTACGGGAAGGGTAGGGGTGGAGGCTACATGGTAACAGGTGATTCCCGATGAGTGGACGAAACTAATCAGGGAATCGCTAAGAACGAGATCACATTAATAAGTTGCTAAGACCGGCGATCTTGATGGTGTGGAATGCACGTTGTAAAAAAACTGTGGGAGCTCGCCATCAGCACACGCTCAGCAGTCGCGCACACAGCTATGGCCGCCAGTGAATACTCCCTGTAGGATGGCAGCTGCCAGAAGCTTTTTGTTGGCCGGTTTATACCACGATACCATGATGTCTTGAATGCTGCTCAAACTTGTGCGCTCACCGCGCTTTGTTACTGCCTAATAATGGTACGACTGTATAAACCAGGTGTCACTTGAATACTCCAATACCCTTAATGTTCGCCAGTCCTTAATTGTCACGAATATCGCGAATTCAAAATTTCGCGAAATTAAAGGGCACCCGAAAATTTCGATTCCTAAGATTTTCAATGCAAGTGTCTGGAATCGGCGAAATTCAGTGACCCCGATTACGTCCTCTGTAACCGATTCACGAAAAAGGGGGAGCGCGAAAATGAAGGGTTTTACAGTATGTCTAAAACTGACCTTCTTGTTTCCTTCATCACATGCCTTGTTAGTAGCTGACGTTTACAAGATGAGAATTAAACATTTCCCATCCGGATGCTTAAAAAAAAAGTGCTGGAAGCATCACAAAAGCAATCTAATTTTTAAAAAGATAATATCACCGTGGCACACTTTCTGTAAAAGTAACGTTAACACTCCCGCGAATCGCACGAATTTTTTTTTTATTATTATTATTTATTATCCTAGGGGTACGCAATTTCCCGAACCAAACGAGCCTGCGCACGGTCTTCCTCCTCTGCACACATAAAGACGGGAGCCTGACCTTCCTATTCTAGCTTGAGCAGTCATGAGGCCTCGTCCAGGCAACGGGTGCGGCGTGTTCTATCGTTTCTGAAGCAATCACAAATAGATAGCTACAGTGAACTGCGCTTTTTACGCAGCTGTATTGATCGCATTGGCTCGTAGTGTCCGCTGCTTCTGGACGTAAGCTGAAGCAAAGTATAAGTCGACCAACGTGCAGAAAGGCTACTGTTACCTGATTCATTCCGGCAGCGGCGAGGTAGCCAGAATAATGTATGGGATTGGCCTATTGAGAGGTTAGCGCCCAGGTTCGCGGCTCCTGGCCAGGCTTCGTCCGAGCGTTGGCTGTTCAGCGTAAATGCTCATCACATAAAATAATAACATTCCGCAAAAAGAGAAAAAATACTTGCACAATGTTTTTGGTAGTTTCACACAGTAAGCAATTTACTCCCCATTGAACTATCAGGCTCAAATGAAATGCGAACGGTGGAGCGCGTGGCTGTCGGCACATGCTGCGCCTCCTGGAGGCCTCTTGAAGCTGATAAAACTGCGGGTTGGAGAGTAGGGTGCTGCGAGGGGGGTGTGCGTCCCACTCCGATGTGTTTGACCTTCGCCCAGCACAACCCAAGCATCGCCGCTCTACCGGTGATGTGCTGGAAGTTCCGTTGCAGCCACTCACAGTGGCTCAGCATGAGCCGTGCGAGAAAGCTCGGCGCTCGCAGCAGGAGCAGGCCGCTTGCGCGCGCGTCTGTGGAGCTGGAGCATTACCGCAGCGTCGTGCTCCCTCCTAACTTGCGCAGTTTTTGTTTTCTTCTTAATACGCGTTGTCATTTTCTTGTGAACAATATATCAGAAACTGTGCAAAATTCGAGACAGGCAGAATAAGAAGAGTGGACCCTGAACGGCTGCTGATGCCTCAGTGAAGTCAATTACTTTGCAAAGTTTTGCCTCAGCTCCCTGCGCTCGCCTTGTGTCCCCTCTAGTTCTTGTGTCTCGTGTATGGCGCTGGGGTTGCAAAAATGCAGGTCCACCAGCTCCCGCATTTACCAAACATTTTAACAAAATACAGTAACTTTATCATTGGCATTTTGCAGGCAGCCAGAATATCGTTCAGCGCTATCATTAAATGATCACTCTGTGTTTCAGAAGTGTGAAATAATAGTTAGCGCAGTTTTTTAGCCTACGGAAAACCTGCAGGACCATGATTGACGACAGTTATCAGAGCCACTTAGACGTCCTCGTGAAGGACCTAGAATGCATGGCTCCTACAAAATAGGGAAACAGCGTGGACGGGAAACGAGGCGTTATTTTCCAGGTGGTATGTGTGCAAAAAGAAATAATGAACAACCACAAATGCTGCAGCAGGGTGTGGACCAAAACTGTAAATTCAATAACATCGCAAAAAAAAATTACTTTGGCCCAATATTTGGGCTGATGTTTCAGCCATGTTACTTGACTTGGTGTGTTTTGCGAATTTTCAGGCCAACCGGGGACTATAAACAGAACGCCGGAGTACCCCTTTAACTGGACAGTGATATATTTCTTATTAGAGCCGAGATCACGAGTTTAGCTAAACAAAGAGAAACCTGTTTAATATGGTGTTCTTAGTTGATTGAGTATATTTACACGGCATCTATATAGGCACCTCTAGGATGGGTCCTTTTGAAATTGGCGAATGAGCCCGCTCGCTTGGGTCGCGAGCACATGCCACGCACGGTGGATCGCGAAATTATTCGCCGCCGACCACAGAGATTTTTCTTATCGTGTCATTGAAATATATAACGGAATTATGTTAATGTATTATATCCTAGTAGATCACCAATTGCTCATGACAGATTTTATGCTTGTTAAAGCACCTAACTCCACGACTGATGAATAAAATTTGTTGGTTTATACGTGTGTTATGGATACCTATTATAAGATCCGCATGTATACACCCCAGAAGATTATATTGGACGACAATTAATTTCATAAATTAGAGTTGCCAGCTCTTCAGCAGTTGGCAAAATTGGTGTCCCTACATTGAACAATTTATTGGTAGTTTGTCCCTGATTAGAACGATTTATTGCCAGGAGGAGCATAAATCTTAATTTTCTCATTAAACTTCTTGACTTTCGTGAAACAACGACGGGCATTGTGTTTTTGTTTTTTTTAATGCAGTTACATTGGGGGAGACTACCTAGCATACTTACTTTTCTTTTTATCTCCAACATGCAACTTATGTCGGTGACCAATAAAAGGTTTCTAAAGCTGTTCGCGTAATCTCGACGGATAAAACTGCACACATATGACACTGTCACGAGTAAAGGTCCATTTACATATATGGGTTTGAGCGCGGTGCGTTCTGCATCAGCAAGCGGCTCCAGAACGGTTCGAAGAGTGTTTACGCCAGGCTTATATAAACACATTCGCATTTTACATGCAGTTGACCGCAATCAACAGCCAATAAGAACCCACTTTCGTTGCTTGCGTCTTACGGGTAGTGAAATCCACATCAACACGACGGTGAAATGACAACTCTAGGTACTGCTGGCAGAAATCTCTGAAACAAGAGAACTGAATCCTTCTCAAGTTCCAGCGGTCACGATAAGCGCTGGGAGCTTTTCCCATTATCGCACTGTTCGCAAAAAGAATGAGTAGCTAAAACTGTCCTTGGAAAATTTCCGGTCTTCTACATACCGGGTATGCTTGTTGCGAGGTATACGTGACATGCTCTCATTGATATACTCTTGATTATATACGAGAACTAGGTAATGTATTATGTTATAAAAGAGATTAAGCCGCTTCTGCTTCCTTCGCATTAGAAGGTGGGGTAGATTCGCCCTATTATAAAGAGGTAACGCAGAGTCCATAGCAAGATAAAACAAAACGTAACCCACTCCGTTTTACTTGCTCCAGATTTGAAATCGGATATTTAACATGCGGGTCCCAGACCTCACTTATGTATTTCAGTAGAGGCCTTTTTAACATCTTTTATGACTTGAATTTTGTTTCTGGGAAAGTTTTCTGTGAATTTTGTTTCTGAGGTTTGTTTCTGCAGAGATGTTCTGGATATTTGCAGTCCAGTCTTTTCGCACGGGCTTATACAAAGAGGTGTAAAGGAGTTTCGAATTTCAGTCAGTTCATTATTTTCCTAACAAGACAAATTTCTGTCAAAGATGTTTACTTACCATAATGCAAACATGCAAATCATGGTTTGCGGCCACTAAATGTGAAAACTTTTGCAATATTATTGTAGTGACTCCTTTTTTATACGCAACATATAAACCAGCTCGCCCGCGTAAGTTCGCTTCTTGCAAACGTTTTTTTATTACTTTTTTATGCGTGCCTCTTGGTCAATTTATAAAATTGTATAACACCAAATTTTGAAAAATATTTTGAAGGACTAACATACCGGTGAAAATGACTGCCTACACGCCTGATCGAAACCCGACAAAAAACATGATAAAAACAATTAAACAGTTGCCGGTGGAATGTAAGTATACAGATGCTTCTTAGCACAGTCAATTAATATATAAAACTCAGTTTACTGATTCTATTGTTAATGAGCTATTTATTTATTTGAAGTGTTCACTGGGAGGTAAAGAATAGAACAAGAAATCCTTCTTTCAAATTGCTAATAATGCTATCAGCAAGCCGCAGGAGTGGATTCCCAAAAGTTGTATATTTGTCTCAGCGCTATTGACGCTTATCAAATGAATTGTATCGGCATTATATTCTAATGTTATAAATTATAAATATTCTTTAAGCCCTCGTGAACTTTACTGTTGTGAGCGGAAAAATATAAAGTTTAGAACGCACGCAAAAAAAAAAGAACAAATACGCCACAATTTATTCACTAAGGCTGTGAACATAAGGCCTTAAAATCTGCTTCCATACTGACTCATTTAAACCATTACTGCTCTCAATCAGGATGGCACAAGGAAGGTAAAGTCCAATATATTAAATGCCCTCTTCCCTTTTTATTATTAAAAAGTGATGTGACGCGAGTCTAGCCAGTGCACAAACAGGAACTTGTTAAAAGGGCATTCACTTCAGATAATTAAACGCATAATGAAACATTGGCAAATTTTAAGCATTATGAACTTTTTTACGAAGCATAAAAGTTATCTGTTTATTGCACCTTCAATGTTTCACTCCTTGGGTGTTTTGAAACATGCATATGTTTTAGGGCCCGTTCACACACTTGCAACCGAGTACGACCGAGAGAGATAAGACCTGTTGAAACCTCTTAAAATGTATTAGAATGAGAGAACACACTGGCACGCTGGCGCCATCTATGCGGTGACCCTGGAACTGCATTTCACAAAAAAACAAAGGTTTTCGGGATTTCCGAGGTCAAATGTCCTTAATACCTATGAGAAAGGCTCGTTTACAAGTAGACAGAAGTTTTTCGAGCCAAGAAAGAAAGGATAATCCACGAAAGAAATGAAAATATGCGCCACCGCCGAATTTACACTGATACACAATAGATGGTGCCGATGTGTCGTCTCGTCGTAAGAGATATTAAGAGCATTCAAGGCACTCTGTCTTAAGAAGTCGCAAGTGTCTCAACGGGCCTTTAGAGTAAATCTAGACGTACGTGGGAATATTCAACTTTCTGTACTATTCTTCCTATTTTCAGTACTCTACAATCAAAAGCTAGTGTTTTCTGACTATAGAAGTTGCCGTGTTCTCACTTATGAATATCAAGGGGAGACATGTAAGTTAAACAAAACCTCCATATGTTACTTACTGTTTTCGCGAATTTCTAAGTGATACAATTGATAACTATTTTATAAATGTAATTTGCCTTATCATTTCTAAATATGAAACGAGAAGAACATTAAAGCATGCTTTATAAAAAATCGATTTTACGTGTAGTGCTCTATTAATCACTGTCGCTTAATTTCAAGATCAAGATTTCGTACCTCTTGATGCATCTAAAGTTACACTGACAGGGTATTTATGCTCACCAAGGTTTTTATTTGTACATGACATACGAGAGCCGAACTACCCGGAACACAACTTGCGGCTCGAAATTCATTTTTGTTCCGCCCGAAAACCGCCGATCGAGAACTGGCCGGTTTGAGTCGCGCTCACTCTCTTTTTTGTGGTCACGTGCTTTTTTCTATGGTTTAGACACAACCACCAAATATAATCAAATTCGTGGGTCATCAAAGGCACACACTTAATATTACAAATAGAAAAGAAATATGACACCCATTTCTTGTGGCTTCTTAAAAGCCGCAAATACATTGATAGAAGAAAAGTTGCAGGCGCCATCTGACTTCCGCCAACTCTCTCCTCCTCTATATATCTTATTCTTTCCCAGTCCAGTTTCGTTTTCGGTTTCGGTTTCGAGCAGTTGCGATTTTTTACTTTGTTAAAAATTTACGTGACGCTCTAACAAAATATTGATTGAATAGTCTTCGGACACCATGATAGATCTCTGGCAAAAAATAAAACAAAATTTTGGGGGTTGTCGGTGTCCTTTTAAAACGTGTGTCGCAGTACAATACTCTGCACAATAGCCGATTATAATGTTGTTAACGCACGTGTTTTAATGCGCAGCCGATTTTTAATGGGCACTGACGCGGGCGTATACTGGGCGCAATACAAGCACTTCTTCCAGAACCGTTATACTTTGTCTCATCCTACGATGGACTAAAGGCCAAAGCCACGGGCTGCCAGGTCCAATCGCATTCCGCGCTGTACTATGGCATGCTTAACATTGATGGGGGGTGGACGAATAATGCTCCAAATCGAAAAGCGCCGCATCATTTCTATAGATTCGACGCTGCAAAGAGGCTATATGTTGTGGCTTTCTTTGCGATGTGAAATTGTTGAGTCAATCAGTGCTCTTTGATTCGAACCAATGATCAGTGATCCGGGACGCGGTCAGTGATACGTGCATCGAAGCGAAATAACGCACTCTCTCTAAGGGGCTCGTGATTGGATCTGGCGGTCCGTAGCTTTTGCCTTTACACTCTAAGAAATGCCTGTGCGTCTACTTACCCGCCAAACACTCGAAGAGCCAATCTCTGCGATCTACGAAAACAGCTCACCGAATGATGAGGCGGAACATCTGTTTAGCGATAAAAATAAAGTCTGCGCTGTGGCATTACGCAATGCAAGCATGACGCTTTGCATTGCGTAATGCTACAGCGCAGACTTTATTTTTATCTCTAAACAGATGTTCCGCCTCATCATTCGGTGAGCTGTTTTCGTAGATCGCAGAGATTGGCTCTTCGAGTGTTTGGCGGGTAAGTAGACGCACAGGCATTTCTTAGAGTGTAGTCTATCGTAGGGTGAGACTAAATATAGAGTCAAAGCATTGCAGAAGTTGCATTTAAAAACACAGGCCACCAAAGTTGCGATATCGGTCTGATATCTTGGGCATACCATATCAAAAACCACAAGAAAAAGTTAACACTTTTATATAAGGTGGAATAATAGGATGAATTGCATTTATCCGCAAACACACAAGAACACAAATTTAGAATACTCATTTCGAAAGGCCACACTTTCGCACGAACATATTGCAACCAATTTACCTATTTACTTATTTAAATTAAAGATACCGACGGCCGTCCTTAAGGGCCAAGGCATGAGTCAACGACTTCTATGGTTGATTTCTCTTAAAAATATATATCTTTGTTTTCGAACCATTAAATAGATTTTAATTCATGTTTGTAATAAAGCTTTTTTTTTCTCTGAAGAGTAATGGTAATTTTTTTTTCTTAGCTTTACAGAAAATATATATGTTTAAACATACTCCTACATACTTGTAAACGCTGAACTGAGGAAAATTAAAAACAAAAAGAACGGACGAAGACAAGGTTTTAAACTCTGCTGAAATTTGTCGATTAGAGCACACCAATAAATAGACTTCAAAGCACAGGAAAAGGAGGGACAGACGGAACCCAAATGCAAAAACGGAGAGCTTGCCGCATTCTATCAGACAGACTGAGCCACACCCCATGATGAACATCCGGAAGGGAAACCGACTTCGACCACCGAACAACTACCCAACGCAGCTGTTGCCATAGCAACCCTCACACTCCGTCGTACTTAAGGCATGTGCGTGAATCATCCTTAAAGTTTGGTTCACACACTTCAATGATTCCGACGAAATGCGACTGCAACGTTAATCATCTCATGGATTGATATGGCAAAAGGGTTTTAAGCCGCTTATACACGTCATTGCACCTACGCGGCGCGGTCTTAAGGGGCTTCTAAACCGGTTGCAGTTGCACTCGGTCTGGCTTGACGAAAGTGTGTGAATTGCCCTTACAGGGCTATTCACATTTGATTCGGTGCACAAGTCAAAATTTCATCAACAAATCTGGGAACCAATAAGTTATTAGCCCCCAAAGAAACCAACAAATTCTGTCATTTTTCTATCTTGAGTGTTGAGATGAAGCTCCGACAATACTGGAGCCACCGCCAAACCAATACATTACGTCGGTTTTTGTTTCTTCCATAATAGAGTTTACATGTATGCCGTTTCCAAATCAGCTCTCCAGCACCCTCTCACTTCTTACATATACCTTTCAGATTGTCAACTGTGGCTGATTCATTCTGCAGTAAGAGGAGCTATCCCACGAGGTTGTAGCCATGCCTACGACCAGCACTGCCAGACAAAGCACAGTATCTTCCATGCCCAATGTCGATAACATTGAATCTAGCTCCACACACATTCAATTAAGAGTGAATATTTGTTTTTGTGTGTGTGAAGAATAAAGTTATAATTTCATGGATGTTGGTCTTATTTGTGTTCATTATATTTGATATAAATAGCAAAATTTCGTTCGTGAGTAATCAACGTTTCATATATATATTTAAATGTCGCTGCGCATATATGCGGTGTAAGTTTAAGGTTTATCATCTAAAGAAACTGTCCGGAAACAATCATGAGTGCCATATCACCATACAATAAAAACATTAGTGCTAACAGTACTATTCTGACACAAAACGCGATAAAATAAGTAAGATCTGCTTAAAAGACTGGGGGTAAATTTTATTTTTTGGTGCATGCACTCGTAACAATTGGAGACGTAAAGGAGTAGGAAGAGCCACCACAGCCTGTTTACGATTGGTAAGATTCAGTCACCCGGTGACTGAGTAGGTGCTCCCTGGCATTTATGTGGGCATTGTCTTCACGACACTTGAGAAAAGTGGTGTTGTGGGCAAGTAAGTTTACCGTGTACGATTAAAAGCTTGGAAAGAAACAGAAGGACGAAGAGAAATCAGAACAGGAAAAGGCACCACCGCACACTTACAAACAAGTTTTTACAAAAGAAGGGTTCCAAACATCCACACAAGGCGTGCTACGACGAGAGCTGTAGAAGTTACTCATCAAATGTAATTAAGTTACAGTTATAGTCATTTGAGCAAATCTAATTGAGATACAGCTACAGCTACACAGTTAAGATTATAACTTGTTAAAGTTCCAGTTACTAAATATGTACCTAAGTTACATCGCACTTACTTTAACTGAAACTCACAGGTGAACGAAGTTGCTAGACAATGATCCTCGGACTTCCTTCTTGGGTCCGAAAAGCTTACATTTGAGTTGCAGATTGCGAAGACTCGAAGAACTCCTGATAAGCAGGCCATGGGAGTGTGCTGCAAAATCTTCCGAGAACACTGCCCCTCAGCAACTCACTGATGGCACCGACGACATAACAGCATCCGAGCTCGAACTGCACGCACGACAGAAGACACGACTCACGCCTATAGGCGTGAGTCGGCACTCGATGTATACGTCGAGGTCCAAACGGCTACACTAAACTAAGAAACGTGGTAAATGACAAAAAAGCCTTTAAAAAAAAATCAAAAATATGTTTAGAAAGCGCAACAGGACAACGGACATAAAAGAAGACATAGACACAGCGCTGAGTTACCAAGGAGTTACCATGGGGGAGCGCAGTTCCTGTGTCTTCCTTTCTGTCCGTTGTCCTGTTCCGCTTTTTAGCCATTATGAATCACCAATTTGCTTAACACTTCATCCTGTTATTATGCCGTAAGCAAATCGAATGGAATTATGAGTATATTTCGAATGTTTTGTGTGAATTGCTTCTACTAATTACTCAGTTTCAGGACGTTCCTAAAAAAAGTAGAGTGTAAAACATGAAGATATTGGCCTCGAGACCCATATTGGATTGTGTGGAACCGTGCTTTTGTTTATCCATTATTCTCTATGAGGCACGTGTTGATTCTATCCGTCCACAATGCGGGTAGAGACAAGGCATACGAATAACGGCACAGAACATGGGCGAGGGTACAGAGCACGAGCTCTTAGCAGTTCATCCCTGTGCGCGAGCGCTGCATTGGCGCCTCCCATGGCTTCGACCTTGCGTGTGTAGCGTTCCCTTTGCTCCAAGTAGGTGTAAAACAAAGGGTTAGTTCTGCTTTTCACCACGAAAAAAATCATGATATAATAGTTTTGACAAAATCACTATTGATGTCAGTGGGACAAAAAAAAAAAACCATCATGGTGCCAGGCTTCACCATGACAGGGCTAACGGCACGCGTTTATGCAAGGAGTGGAGCCGCAACCGCAACACTGATCCGCGTGTTGGGGCACATTTTTCCAAACCGCGTCGCCGTTAGCCAAAGGGAGCTCTCGCAGGGAGATCCCATTCGGTAGCGTTGTGAATGCGCCATAATGGAGGTGGTGGTGGTTTTATCAGGATAACTATACTGTTCCTAAAAGCATGAGCAACATCGATACAGACAGGTGGAGTTTTAAGGGTAGTAAGCAACATATTAACTGGCCTGAAAGCTTTAGGGCTGGATTGTTGTCTACGATATTGGAGATTGTGAGGTGCTTGCTGGTTCACTCACTTCGCCTGAAAAATCCTCTCCATGGCATTTTTCACCACCTCGATATTCGTAGCCTTTTTCTTCCTTTCTCTTCTCATTCCGTTCATGTGGCCGGTTATGTCAATCTTCGGTCGAGGGCAAGAATGTCTGCAGCTTCCTAAAATGAAAAGGAACAAGCTAAACCAACATTGAACATAGAAAAAAAAAACCTCCGAGATTGCGCAAAAGATAGGACGGACAGACACAGAAGTTTCAACCAGAACCAGCTCGTTTGCGCCCTAACCTTCTGTTCATAAATCAACCCTGTTCAATGTCTGCCCTTCACCTGTAGTCGAATATTTTTTCTACATCACAAGCATCACTCTGATATTATTCAAGGGACTAGTAGGGAAATCACTAGAATTGTGAGAAGCCTGAAATCAATAGTTTAAAAAGCTTAATAATCAGGTACCACTCACTGTTAGTTCAACACCTCCTAGGTCGGAAAGCCTTAGTGGTATTGGATTCTGCCACCTCTTATAGGTCAGCACAAGGCAGACTGGAAAATGTGCTGCATTAGCATTTAGCTGGAGCACGTGTTATCCCGAACTGAACACGAGTTCTAGGCCAATGCTAACATAGCACTATCCACTTTGTACCCTGCACTAAAATATGATAGTTGACACAGAAAATCCAGCACTGAGGTATTGGTATTTAGGAGGTGTTAGGCCAACTCAAACTGGAAATGTCCTTTAAGTTGAGCTATAAAAACATTTTGTGTCATCATGACAACTGTTTACGACACGTGCAAATTAAGTTTTCCGAGATTTGTTTTTATTGTTGTTTGTGACTCCGTATGTTCCAAAACGACGATACTCTGTGGTTTAACTTTATGCTTTATGTCAGATACTGTCATCAAGCATACAGTGTCCGTCAGAACCACAATTTATTATTTCAAGATTGAATGGCAGTCAAGACGAGGAAATTGCACCTTAAGATAAAAACTTTTGACAAGTCCTTGCTACCTGAAAGGACGTAAAAACAGCACCCCGGATATGGAGGTAGCATTTTCTACACTTAAATATTGGCACAATACCAAGATATCTATATTGCAGTAAAATGTTTAAAGTTAAACAGCGCTTATTATGCAAAAGTATATTGCACCGGTGTCCTGACAAGCTGCATTCCTCTTTCGTGCGGTTTCTTTTTCTATCATCTGCCAACAGAAGTGGTTAACATGTGTGCCTGACTTGTGTAGTATAAAATTTTTGCTAGAGTAAATCTTGGTTTCATTTATTCCCAAAAGCGTATTTTTAATTAGTTCAAGAATGGAATAGTTTTTCGTTCTACAACTTTTACGCCAAATTGCTTGTACCACCACTATGCCATATTGCGCGCGCAGACTTGCAGAAGGTTCTCGTTTATTCTTGCTCCGAACCTAACTTCTATCGTTTTTGTTGTTCTAGAAAGTGCGTGTTCATTCTCGCCCCAAGCGCGCTACGCTCGAACCTTCCCCGCCGAATCTTCGAGATAGTGACTCACTCTAGATAAGAGGCCGCCCGCAACCTTGTCGAGTCAGTTTTTCGCCCAGCGTTGGACTGTGCTGCTACGGCGACTTCGACGCCCGCGACGCTCCGTAATTATCTTTGGTACCCTTTTATTTTTGGCACAATTTCGCCACATTAAACCTTTATTTCTTTCTGTTTATTTATTGTGTATTGGTCACCACCCGTGACATTTTGGTGGAGGTGCGGAGTACCGCATGCCCATGCCGCGTTCCCCTCCCAGGACCCGCAGTACAAGCCCGACTCCAAGCTCGCTCAGAAGACCACTCAGCGCGGAACCTGAAACTCGGACCAGCCGCCGCACCAAGGGAGAGGATCCGGAGTACGGTTTGCTCCTGGACAAACCCAAGCCGAAGAAGACGACGATGGACAACCAGTCGCAGGCCCCCGCCGCTTTTGCCGTCGTATACCTACCCGTCGCTCCTCGGACACCGGCTCCCTTCCATGGCGAAAGCCACGAAGACATCGACGACTGGGTCCAACAGTACGAACGAGTGGCCCGTCATAACGGCTGGACACCGGAACAGTGTCTGCAAAACGCTTACTTCGCCTTGGAAGCCACCGCCCGGAACTGGTTCGAGAACCACGAAGCTTCGATCACTTCCTGGGAGTAGCTCAAGGCTGAGTTGCGAAGAACGTTCACGAACCAACAACGAAGAGAACGCGCGGAAGAGCTTCTTCAAGCGAGGGTTCAAGGCCCTAACGAGAGCGTCGTTAGCTTCGTGGAAGATGTCCTGCGACTGAGCAACCGCGCCGATCCCGAAGCATCCGAAGCAAAGAAGCTCAGAGTCTTGATGCGTGGCGTCAAGGAAAACATTTTCGGTGGTCTTGTGCGGAGCCCGCCTACCACCGTCGAAGGCTTCATGACGGAGGCCACCAACATCGAACGTGCCCTTCAAGCAGGAGCCACCCACTATCACCGAGTTCCCGGCGTCGGTTCCTTTTTGCCTTCCGGCTGCAACACCACGGACATCCGCGAGATGATCCGAGACGTCGTCCGGGAAGAGATCAAGAAACTTCTACCTGCCGCCGCAAGCCCAGCTTCGCCCTCAATCGCCGAGATTGTCAGGGAAGAAGTCCAGCAAGCGCTGCAGCCTGAGGTTCTCGTCAGCACCGCTCCGGAACCACCGACGTTGAGTTACGCCGCAGTGGCCCGACGGCCACCGCCTCCTCGTCGCACCTATGTCACGCCGCCCCGACGTCAGTCTCCTGCGCCGCAGCACGACCGACGCCACGACGACCAGGTCCAGTACGCCTGCCCGGAGCCTCGCGCACCCCGCAAGACCGACGTGTGGCGAACGCCCGACCGACGCCCTCTTTGCTTCCATTGCGGTGAAGCGGACCACACCTACCGCCGATGCCCATACCGACGACTCGGGCTACGCGGGTTCCACCCGAACGACCCGCGCCCCCGTCATGGTGAACGCCCTCGGGAGATCGACGAGTACCTGCGACGACCTCAGTCCCCCGAGCCTGCAGAGTTCCGGTCGCCTTCGCCACGACGTCCAGCTTCGCCGATGCACCGACCCCGACGTGAAAGCCTGTCACCCCTCGCTCCTCGCCGGGGAAACTAGGCGCGGCAACCCCTGGAGGTGGAGTTGCCGAAGACGACCGACGTAAAGAGCCTCCAAGAACGACGGAGCGCTCCCACTCTCCCGACACCACGCATCGCAACGAAGCTTCTGCATCGGTGTCCAACAACCTAAACGTTGTTATCGACGGCCACGACGCATCAGCACTCGTGGACACCGGAGCAGACTACTCAGTCTTGAGTGGGAGGCTCTCCCGCCGTCTTCGAAAAGTCACGACGCCGTGGGATGGACCTCAAATACGAACCGCCGGAGGGCGCCTCATCACGCCGGTTGGGAGTTGCCCGCGTCGTGATCCATGGTGAGACGTGCCCTGTCAAGTTCGTCGTTCTGCAAGACTGTTCGAGGCACATTATTCTCGGAATGGACTTTCTCTGCGAGTATGGCGCCGTCATCGACCTCAGAGCAAACCGGCTAACTTTGCGAAAACCTGCTTCACCACCGGAGGAACCCAAAGCGACGTCATCCGCGGTCCGAGTCCTCGCAACTCACGTAAACTTACCGCCGCGGTCGAGTGTTTTCGTACTTGTCGGGATCTATGAAGCTTCCTGTGGCGAAGTTCTTCTCGAGGGAAGCCTCCAATTGCTCCTGGGAAGAGGCATAGGCGTCGCAAGCGGAGTAGCTGAATTTCAGGATGGGCGGACTGTGGCCCTCGTGACGAACTTCCGAAACGAAACGCAACACCTCACGAAAGGTGCAGCCGTGGGCCACGTCGAGAAACTCCGAAACCCCGCCGAAATCACCGCGATTACTGACGAATCCTCGCCGCCCCAGCAAGACAGTACGTCGCCAGCGCAGCTCGACATTGACCCCAAGCTTCCGGACCCTAAACGGCATCAGCTGGTTAACCTCCTCGCCGAATACCGCGACTGCTTTGCGACGTCGTCGAAGGTGCGCCAGACCGCGGTTGCCAAGCACCGCATCGTTACGGAGGACGACGCGTGCCCTGTGCATCGATCGCCGTACAGACTTTCTGCTAAGGAAAAAGAGGTGATCCAACAGCAAGTTCAAGAGATGCTGAATGACGACATAATTCAACCTTCAAGCAATCCATGGGCCTCTCCAGTCGTGCTGGTTAAGAAAAAGGACGGAACTCTTCGGTTCTGCGTGAACTACCGGCAGCTCAACACGGTTACGAAGAAAGACGTCTACCCACTCCCCCGCATCGAAGACACTCTAGACCGGCTGCGCCATTCTCGATACTTTTCATCGATGGACCTGAAGAGCGGCTACTGGCAGATCGAAGTCGACGAACGGGACCGAGAGAAGACAGCCTTCGTCACACCGGATGGGCTGTACGAGTTTAAGGTGATGCCCTTCGGACTATGCACGGCGCCAGCAACTTTCCAGCGTGTCATGGACACCGTACTGGCAGGACTGAAGTGGCAGAGCTGTCTCGTCTACCTCGACGACGTCGTAGTGTTTTCCGGCGACTTCGACGAGCACTTGCGACGACTCCGAGCTGTTCTCCAAGCCATACGGACCGCCGGACTCACCCTCAAGCCGTCAAAGTGTCGGTTCGCCTATGACGAACTGAAGTTCCTAGGTCACTGGGTTAGTAACGAAGGCATTCGTCCAGACCCAGAGAAGACTCGCGCCGTCGCAGCATTTCCAGCGCCATGAGACAAGAAGGCCGTGCGAAGGTTCCTTGGGCTATGTGCCCATTATCGGCGCTTCGTTCGAGATTTCGCAAGACTTTCCGCACCGCTCACAAACCTCACCAAGGACGCCGAGAAGTTGGAATGGGCCGAGGAGCAGCAGCAGGCATTCGACGAGCTGAAGCGACGACTGCAGACTCGTCCTGTCCTTGGACATTTCGAACAGGATGCGGAAACCGAGATTCACACGGACGCAAGTAACGCAGGACTTGGCGCGGTACTGGTTCAAGTACAAGAGGGCACCGAACGAGTCATCGCCTACACAAGTCGGACATTGTCCAAGGCGGAGCGAAATTACTCCACGACTGAAAAAGAATGCCTTGCGGTCGTCTGGGCGATCACGAAGTTTTGTCCGTACTTATACGGAAGCCCGTTCCGCGTAGTCACGGACCACCATTCGCTCTGCTGGCTTGCGAAGATCAAGGACCCGTCAGGACGCCTTGCGCGATGGAGTCTCCGACTACAAGAGTTCAACATGACCGTAGTATACAAGTCAGGCAGCAAGCACAGCGACGCCGACTGCCTGTCCAGAGCTCCCGTCGAAACACCCTCCGACAGCAGCGACGACGACGATGACGACGAGTGTTTCCTGGGCGCAGTGAGTACCGACGACATGGCCCGACGTCAACGAGACGATCCTGAGCTGCGCGCACTAATAGAGCACCTGGAGGGGCGTGGGAGTGCCATTCCACGTGTTTTTTTCACGAGCCCTGCCGACCTTCGCCATTAGACAAGGAGTTCTATACAAAGAGAACTTCGGCAACAACAACTCGACGTGGCTGCTGGTAATCCTGACCGACCTTCGAGAGGAGATCTTCCAAGCCTGCCACGACGACCCGACGTCCGGACACCTCGGTTACAGCCGGACACTGGCCCGTACTCGTGAAAGGTATTACTGGCCCAAGCTCCCCAAAACGGTCCACCTATACACACGATCATACCATGAATGCCAGCGACGAAAGAAACCTCCAACGAGGCCGGCCGGACTCTTGCAGTCAATTCCTCCGCCAACGGCACCCTTCCAACAGATCGGAATGAATCTACTTGGCCCTTTTCCGCCGTCGACGTCGGGAAATCGCTGGATCATCGTCGCCACTGATTATCTCACGCGGTACGCCGAAACAAAAGCCCTTCCTTCCGGAACTGCTGTGGAAGTTGCCAAGTTTTTCATTGAATTCATCGTCCTCCGGCACGGCGCTCCCGAAGTCCTGATCTCAGACCGTGGATCCTCGTTCATGGCCCTGCTGACACAAGAAGTCCTTCGTCTCAGCCACACCAGCCATCGTCGCACCACGGCGTACCACCCTCAGACCAACGGGCTGACGGAAAGACTCAACAAGGCCATCGCCGACATGATTTCCATGTACGTCGACGTTGAGCACAAGACATGGGACGAGGTGTTGCCGTACGTCACGTTTGCCTACAATACGGCCGTGCAAGAAACCACCGGGGTTACACCCCTTCAACTGGTTCATGGTCGCAAAGTGACGACAATGCTGGACGCAATGTTACCCCACGAACCGGCTGTCGACGGAAGCGACGACGCCCAGGTGGTTGCCCAACGGGCAGAAGAAGTCCGTCAGCTCGCCAGACTCCGGATTCAAGCCCAACAACGTATCGATACTGGCCGCTACAACCTTCGTCGCCGGGACGTCCACTTTCAGCCGGGAGACAGGGTGTGGGTCTGGACACCGATCCGCCGCCGTGGTCTCAGCGAGAAACTCCTGAAGCGCTACTTTGGACCCTACAAAGTGCTTCGTCGACTCGGGGATCTGAACTACGAGGTGATGCCCGATGGAACACGGACTTCATCACGCCGCCCTCCAAGACCAGAAGTCGTCCACGTCGTACGCATGAAGCCGTACTACGCTCGATAGGACTGTGGACCTTATGTGTTCCAAATGACTCTCGTCTGTTGCTAGTTGAAAGATGTGGTCGTGTTGTCCCTGTTTTAATTGTTTTATTCTTTCTTCATCCATGACTCTTTAGTTTACCGTTATTTCTGTTTACTTTGTTTTCGGTTTGTGCTGCATCGGGACGATGCGCTTTTAAAGGGGGGGATAATGCCGCGCGCAGACTTGCAGAAGGTTCTCGTTTATTCTTGCTGCGAACATAACTTCTATCGTTTTTGTTGTTCTAGAAAGTGCGTGTTCATTCTCGCCCCAAGCGCGCTACGCTCGAACCTTCCCTGCCGAATCTTCGAGATAGTGACTCACTCTAGATAAGAGGCCGCCCGTAACCTTGTCGAGTCAGTTTTTCGCCCAGCGTTGGACTGTGCTGCTACGCCGACTTCGACGCCCGCGACGCTCCGTTATTATCTTCAGTACCCTTTTATTTTTGGCACAAGTTCGCCACATTAAACGTTTATTTATTTCTGTTTATTTATTGTTTATTGGTCACCACCCGTGACAATATTTAACTTGAAAATATTATGTCAAAATCACTATTCGTTTTAAACTCACCATCTACCATTGCACAACACTATTAAAAGTACTTGCACATACAATAGCGAGGGGTAGGTAACGTTCTGAGGTTGAGCTAGTTGGTACATTGATGCAAATCAAAGGTGAACTAGAACGCGAGTCCCAAAAACGCAGAGAGAAGGAGCAGACATACACACCGCCGCCAGCTTCTCCTTGTGTTTCTGTCCCTAACATTCTGATCTTTCCTTTGAGGGATAGGAACTTCAACTGCCGCCTCAGTCCCCCTCGAGTGTTTCCCTCTGGTGTTGAAAAGTATGTTACATAACCAGTGGCATTTCCAGGAATTCTTTTCGGCAGGTGCCAAGTGGGCTGGAATGTCCATAACTTGGGGTGCGGAGAAAGCGGGGGGGGGGGGGGGGGGGGCGAAATGCATGTGGAGTCAGCTGGATTTCGGGCGGCGGGGTGTGCGGGGGTGATGCCCTTTAAGCTTCCCCCCCTACGATGCCACTGGACAGTAGACGCATCTTGTGTGCTTAGGACAAACACATTTTCCTTATCATTATTAAAAAAAAAAAAACGAGACTGCTGGTAACGACACACACACGTTCAAAAGTCACAGTACTTTTAGACGTTTGAGTGTGTGTTTCGTTACCTGCAGGCCGATGAAATATGAACTACGGTCTTCGTAGTTGCGGTTAAATACCTCATTCACCCTGGTTACGGGGCGCTGGTTACAGTGTGTGAATGAAGCATTTGATCGCAACTACGATAAGTTTGTTCAGATTTCAGAGGCTCTTTCAGTGCCACCAAATCGCTGCGTTTTCGGTCGCACTCCTGGCTGCCTCTCGTGTCTCGTTCAAACGTCCAATTGCGAAAGCAGACGATGCGGGAAACAAGAAGCGTCGTAGACGAAGGTACGTCATCTGTGGAGCAGCATTGGGCGGTTTTAGTAATTAATATTTATGGCGTGACACTTTCTGCACCGTGAAACTTAACTGAAAACCCCAACATCTTTATTTTGGCAAATATCTCTTGGAAACAAAAACTCTAAAAAAAACGCTTTTTTTTCACTCGGCGCGTCCAGTTAGAGTCTAGTTAATCCGTAGCGCCACCTCTGGATAAGGCAAAGAAACATGGCCCTCGTTCGGTGTCTCCCCGACAGCTGCCGCTCCGCCCTAAAAATATTCTATTATTATCTTCTTCGTACTCGGAGTTCCGACTTGAAATTTTAGCACAACAATGTGACCAGTTAAAGACATTTTCGAGAAACATTTGCTACAAGATCCGTGATGTTCTTTTCCTTTGTTATTTTTTGCAAAGCATTTTAGCGTGTATTCTTTTTGACACCTTATATTCATATTTGCAGAAGTACGAGGTTTATATTTGTACGTATAGATATTGATGCAAAAGGATGGACTGTCCCGCGGAGCGAGCCGACATCATCAGTTTGAAGAGCGCCAAACGGCACTTTAAATCCTTTCTCCAAGTGAAGGCAGCTCCCAGCTATGAAACCCCGCGAAAAGCCTAGGCAACGTCACCTAGTTTCCCCGATCCCAAAGAAGCGGAGTAAAGCTGATAGATTTCGCCTTCGGTCCCATTGGCTGGCGCGCGTCGACGAGGCTCTCATTGGCCGCTGCGCGCGTCACTTTCAACGACCGCCACCCCAAGGCGCTGCGTGTCCGTGCCGGGAACGCCCCTGTAACACGATCCGTCTCAGGTCAGAGCTGCGAGGAGAGCTGGGAGAGCGCTTGCACGGCCGACGCAAATACGCCGCAAACGAAGCAGGGTAACGAAAGAACGGCACGCATGCTTTCCCATTCACAACTCATAAAAAATGCTTAGGTGTGCCTCGAGCCTTTTTCTTCATTAATTTTTTTAGTACGGAGTATCGCAAAATCAAAATACCTCAAGAGCTGCTCTCTAATTCCGCATTACAGAGATATGTAAACGTATATCATTTTTTACCTTCGTCCGTCAGGTATTCCGTCCCCGCCTAAACACTTCTGCAGCAATCGGAAGACGTGGCCACGAAAGCGGCGTTCAAGCATTCCATCATGCACGAGCCACGGTCCAATACAAGCGTCTCTCAGCGTCTGGCGTTGTGCGGTAAAAAGCGAATGAGAGCGCTAACGAGAGTTAACAAAATAAATATGCAGTATTTTCAGCTTCGCTGTTATTCTTTTTGCATGGCATTCGCGAGCAAGGTGGGTGAGCGTCCTGGCGCACAATTAAAACGCGATCTAAACATATTCGCTTTGGAAGGCCAGCTGCACTGCAAAGCCTGAGAGCTACTTGCCTTTCGAAGTGGAATGACGGAAACAACAAACTTGATGCAAGCCGAATGTCCGATTGCCTCCATTCCAACTGCTCGCAAATTCTTACCTGTGTGGGTATTTTCTCGGTATTAAACCGTGCCTGCAATCACGACGATTGCACAATTCACAGAGCAGCGGGGCCGCTTTTACGTGGGCCTACATCTTTATCGAGCATCAACACGCGCCAGCAAACAAATCAAACCAGATCAAGGAAGATAGTTGACGTGTCACGCCAGGCTTAGGCCAGTCCCGCTACAAAAACAAGCACCCGCACAGTGCTTCCGAAGGCGCGTATATACTTGCGACTAGCAATGGGCACTTGATCGATTAACCTGCCGATGAATCGATTAACGTTTTAATCGCGATTAGTTCTAGAGAGCAGCTCTTATCTGCTCGTTCCCGTGTTTCGCGGCGTCGGTGTCAACATCGCCGCGGGCGTATCCGCGCGTGTTGCATTATTGGACGCTACAGACCTATACACCTATTCAATTCCCCTCTAAATTTAGCGAATAAACTGAATCGGTGTGTAGGCTGTGGCCTCCCATAATGCAACAGTGCGCATCCCGTTTCCCCGCTAAATTTAGCGGTAAACCTGTCGTTACATGACCTCAATTCAGTTTCCCCACTAAATTTAGCGGAGTGTTGAATTGGTGTTGAGGTCACGTGACATAAATTTTTCCGCTGTATCTAGCGCAGTAACTGAATTTGTTCAAAGGTGGCGTGACGGCAAGTTATGTGACATAATTTTCCTCGCTAAATTTAGCGGGGAAACTTAATTGTTGATGAGGTCACGTAGCGTCCTTTTTCCAGCTAACTGTAGCGGGGAATTGAATTGCTGTTAAAACTGCGTGGCGTGATTTTCTTTTACCAATTTTACGCCACAAATATTTGCTCTGTAGTCTTCCCGCGTGTTCTTTCGAGTTTCTGAAATTTGGCTTTAAAGCCTGACCATTCTTATTCTTCCCCTCGACTACTCGCTTTGCATTATCGTACAAGCCTACATGAGAAAAGAGCCAACAATCGGGAGCCTCACTCATGAGCAGTGGCGTAGCCAGGAATTTGTTTCGGGTCGGGGGGGGGGGGGGGGGGAGTGAGGTGGCTGGGGTGTCCATCACATGGGGTGCGGAGAAGGGGAGGGGGGTCAAATTGCATGTCTATAATATTGGGTCGGCTGGACTTCGGGGTGGGGGCTGAAGCCCCGTAAGCCTTCCCCCCCCCCCCCCCCCGCCCCCCCCCCCCCTCCCCAACTACGCCCCTGCCACGAGGGCCCCCACTCACCCTCATCTTCGCAGGTGAGGTGAGGGTGAGTGAGTTTCTGAACCCCGAAAATTCATGAGTGCGATGGTGAGTGAGAGCCGTGAGAGCTTTGAGGGCCGTGAGGACCGTGAGTGCGTGTATGGTTCGACTGCGTGAGGGGCGTGAGGGCCACGAGCGCTTGAGAGGCGTGAGTGTGGTGAGGGCGTGAGCACCATGAGCGCACGAGGGCGGTAAATGCTGGAGGGCCGTGAGGGCGGTGAGTGCTTGAGGGGCGTGAGGGCCATGAGTGCGTGAGGGGCGTGAGTGCGGGAACGGCGTGAGGGCCATGAGCGCTTTAGGGCGGCAGGTGCGTGAGGGGCGTGAGGGCCATGAGTGTGTGAGGGGCGCGAGTGCGGTAAGGGCGTGAGGGCCATGAGCGCGTGAGGGCGGCGAGTGTGTGACGGGCGTGAGGGCGGTGAGTGCGTGAGGGGCGTGAGGGCAATGAGTGCGTGAGGAGCGTGATGGGTATGAGTGCGTGAGGGCCGTGAGGGCGGTGAGTGCGTGAGGGGCGTGAGGGCCGTGAGGTTCAGTGAGGGTGAGTGAAGGGCTCAAGGTGGAGTGGAATTGCGAGGATGAGGGTGAGTGAGTGGCTGAATGTGAGTGAAGCAGTGAGGGTGAGGGTGAGGAGGGGCTTAGGTGATTGTGGCTGTGAGGGTGAGGGCGAGTGAGGGCGACCTAAAATGCCAACATCTAGAAGGCACTGGCTTTTGGTGTTTTTCTAATGTATTCCTCTCTGCGAAGAAATCAACATATTTGACCTAAATACCATCATTAATAAAATAGCGCAAAACAACAAGGAAGAAAGGACGAGGTAGACAAGGAGGGCGCTAAACTGACAACTGACATTTAATACAGTCTATAAAGGAGGAGAAGAAAGAAGAAAGAAGTTACTGATGTTGTTGCTTAAAAGAAAGAAACGTACGCGTACACCCTCAAAGTTGTTATACGTAAAAATTTTAAAATAAAATGTATGAAAAGGGTTAGTTGCTGATGATATCTGAGCGAAAAAAACGTAAGAAATAAGAGGGAAAGAAAGAAGGAAGCAATAAATTTGACACAAAATTAAAAAAAAATTGCCTACAGTTTGAGACCCAAAAGGAACCTGAGGTCGCAGAATGAATACTTGACGACAAGTATTCAGTCTGCGACATCAGGTTCTTTTTTGGTCTCAAACTTCATCTTTGTTATCATTTACGATTTTCGATCGTGTACCTCAGCAATTTTTTTTATTTGTTTTTCAAAATTATTGCGTCCTTCTTTCTTTCTTTCTTATTTTTTACGGTTTTTTCACTCACAGATATCATCAGCAACTCACCCCTTTCATACATTTTACTTTTAAATTTTTACGTATAACAACTTTGAGGGTGTACGTTTGTTTCTTTTAAGCAACAACATCAGTAACTTCTTTCTTATTTCTTCCCCTCTCTTCTATAGTCTGTATTAAATGTCAGTTGACAGTTTAGCGCCCTTCTTGTCTACCTCGTCCTTTCTTCCTTGTTGTTTTGCGCTATTTTATTAATGATGAACGACCAACTAGCCCGCCAGCTCATCTTATTGCAGTACCCAAATACCAACTCCGTTTGTCGCTAACTTTAGCAAGGAAATGGATGTCACTTGACCTATTTATCATTTGGCATCCGCGGTCATTTGCAGGGAGACATTTGTAAAATTTAGGTTTTCTTCACCTCCCAAATCGACTGTTTAATGTTGTCTAAGCAAATTTAAATGCTCACATCTTAAATTCTTCTTCCAGGCATTCTGTATATAAAGTTTGCTGACATTTTACAAATTATTCTACTAGTCACTCTTGCGGAAAAGACTGTAAAAACAGCTCTACATAAGTGTTCTTATCAGCAAACCTGTGTGTTTTCGTTTAGTGCGTCGAGAAAGATCACAGTTCAAATATCGTGAAGAATCCTATATTGGGAAGTTGGAAACACATTTCGCTTATGTGCCTAGGTTTCAAGACCTGTTAATTTAGCACACGATGGGTGGTTAAGCCAAGGCTTGTCTTGTGTGCAGTTCCTCTCCTTTTTCCGTTTTTTGCGGGCTTTTTGCCCCCTTGTTGCAATTACTGGAATTGTCATCTGGCGTTGTAGATGCCAAAAAAAAGATTTGTTTATTTATTTATTTTTACTTTTTTTATGCTATTTTTTTTTTTTTCGTACGGTGGAGCGCTTGGCTTTTTTGACGTGGGGATTTTCAATATTGCGTTCAATGGGTTTGTCAGACTGAACGCCTCTCGTGGTGACCGTATATTGGTTTTACCGTATTTTTTAGACTTAAGCTATCCTGATGCCCGTATTGTGCGAAGTTCCGACTCCATCTCGTGTGATGAACGGACGACTTAGTAGCACAGGACGTTGTGCTGAAATTAGGAGATAGCTAAGTTAAGTACATGTTCATTATTTTCCTTCACAAAATGCTACAAGAGCCACGTGTTTGAATTGCGAGTGCACTACGATATATTTATTTCGTTACAACACAAATGTATTATCTGCTTTCAAACACATTTTGATAATCATTCCAGTTTATGTTTATTAAATCTTTCTTCAAGTTACGCGTATAAAACATGTGCAGCTGCAAAACAAAACAATGTCTCGCCTATTTAAACGCGAGGTTTAACGGGGACCTCAGCTTGGCCGATGGAAACAACGTACATTTGATATATCGAACAGCCTGGACTGTGATAATGGTTGCAAGTATTCGTTTTAATTACATGTCTTTAGCAACCTGGAGCTCCTTTACCATGACCTCAAACTATGACGAAACGTTGAATTTAATTAAAAAAAAACACGTCAATGTTGAGGACAATGAATGTTGAAATCAATTAATAAAGATGTAACTCCACGAGATCATTAAAACAGCAGCTTTATTTCTACTCCCCAACATACTGAGCTTCAATTATTCCTCTAGACATAGCCCGGACGTTGATGTGAGAAGCTCAACTAGTACTGGTGCAATAATATGCTCCTGTGACTAGGTGTGGTATTGATATGGTTTCAAAAGGCGCAAAGAATCGCTATAGGTTTGCATTTTTAAGGTATACAAACAAGGTTCATAAGATTTATTAGCAAAAACAAGCTCATTATAATACTTAAAATGCAAAAAAGTAATTCCCAGAAAAACTGTATTTGGCTCTTGTCGTAATTAGAATGCATTCTAAGAAGAAGTTCAAGCTCATAAGCACGTGTGCCATTGGTTTTCTCGTGAAAGTCTTTTTTGACGGGCGGAAATGGCTCCACATTGAACACAGTTTGACCACTTGAGAACAATTATAAGACTTCTATTATGTGGTTAGCTGGTAGTCTTCGTTAACCACCATTTCCAAAGGCAAGCGCATATTTCATTAAAAAAATCGGGAACTTAAAAGCGCTGTGAAACAACGCCAGCTGCGTCCACCGACTGTAACCTGCATATTAAGTATGATTGACTAAGTATGACTTGCCAGCAACCGTCGCCTCCGGATTAAGAATGCTGGCCCGGGTATAACACGCCGCGGACGGTCGCCCTTGGACTACTTATGCTGGACTGAGTGTGACTAGACGACGGCAGTCGCCTGCTGTCAAGGTATGTTGGACGAGGTTTGCCGCCAATGGTCGCCTTCGTGTTAAGCATGCTGCGTTAAGCATACAGGACTTAGTACCACAATCTTTGGACTGTCAAGAGTTACCGCAGACGTCCGTCTGCAGCGAGTCATACTTATTCAAGCTGCTGCGCTCTCTTTCATTCCTCCTTGTGGCTCCGAGAGAAACCGTCGGACTGCCCATCGCTTGGTCCGGGATTCGATTCCCGCTGACCGCTTAAGTAAATTTCGCTGGATGCGATAAATGTTGCATAGTTGTAATTTCGTATTATTTATTATGACCAATTACTAGGCCTTCTACCAGCTTTGGGTGTTATGCATTGTCTGCTATTGGCTACGAATGCTTTAGGTTGTCTTCGCATGCGTTCAATGCTTTTTGTCACACTCGAGCGTGACATTTTTTGTGTCCTATCCAGCCCCTAAACATATTCTCTGTTAAACCAACAGCGCTGCAGTGCAGATGAATAAAACAGAGCTGGATATATTACTGCACATTTACAGGGTGCGGTCGTAAGGACTAACAGATTTGGCAAGCCTGGCGAAATTGAAATTTCAAACGTGCGTAAATGAAGTAAGGTAGAAAGTTGAGCTATTTGGTGGTTGTTGTACATGATTAGGGGAAAACAGTGCTATAAGACAAGGACACGAAGCAGACACATACACAACAATATAGGCGGTGACTGAAATTTCTATTATATACTAGGACAAAACAAAAACAGAACACAAAATCCTCCTCACGTGCGTTCGGAAAAAATTGAGTTTTGTGTATGCATGCATAGCCTCCATGATAGCAGGTCCCTCAGTTCACGGTGGAACGTGCGGAACCTGCACGGGGTATTTCACAATTTAAAAACAGGTTGAAAGGCGATTCGTACTTCCAGTAGTTTTTCAAGCCGACAGAACACTAGTCAAATATGTGCCAG
Source organism: Ixodes scapularis (assembly GCF_016920785.2). Taxonomy (NCBI): domain Eukaryota; kingdom Metazoa; phylum Arthropoda; class Arachnida; order Ixodida; family Ixodidae; genus Ixodes; species Ixodes scapularis. Next base: position 361,331 of record NW_024610030.1, on the reverse strand, counting down.
AGCAAAGGCGAAGGCAGAATGCGTATTTTATTTTATTTACAAATACTGCTGATACCTATCAGGGATCGTAGCAGGGGGGAAAGTAACATAAAATGAAGCGATATAGTACCAAGGAGTTACTAGTTACTCATTCAGAACACAAAGCAGAAGAAACAAATGCACTTACAGAGTCTTGGGTAATAATTTCGTAACGAAGCCCATTCCATTCTACAATCGTTCGAGGAAAAAAGGAGAATTTGAAAACGTTGATGCACGGTTGGTAAGGTGTAATCGTAAGTGGGGTTCTTCCTCGGGTGGTGTAACTAGTCAAGGAAGTGATGTATTCGTCAACGTTAATTTTATATTGTCCCTTAATTAATTGAAATAAAAAACGAAATCTGCACACACGGGACAAACCCAAGCTGTTTGCTAAGCTCAGAAACGGACGCCTTTTTATAGGCGTTAAAAATGAATCTGACAGCTTTATTTTGAATTCGTTGTATACGATTAATTCCTACCTGTGTAAATGGGTCCCAAATAATGTTTCATATTCTAGGGTTGGCCGGATAAGAGTCTTGTACGCGTGGAGTCGAGTATCTGAAGTGGCTGATTTTAGTGTTCGCCTGATGCAAAATAATCTACGGAGGGCGTTACAGGAAATAAATTGATCTGTTTATCCCATCTAAGATCGGAACTGATCCAGTGACCCATATATTTGAATTCATTGACTTCTTTTAGGATATGTTCGTTCATGTGGTAGGAGAATGAAAGTGGCTTTATTTTTATTAGTGACGGACATACAAACACTTTTGTCATAATTTATACACATTTGCCATGTGTCACACCATTTCAAAATCTTGTTCAAATCATCATTAACCTTAATTTGGTCATCCACACTCTTGACTTAGTTATACACCACACAATCGTCGGCATAAAGACGTATTTTGACAGAAATCTCATAGGGAATATCGTTGATAAATAACAAGAACAACAGAGGCGCAAGTACCGATGACGGGTGCCATCCCGTCATCGTACACAGCTGCCATAAGAAGCATGTCAAGCCGTTTGTACGGTTCTTGAGGGGTTGTATACAACTTCCCACTCTCGTGCGGCAGCCACTACGTTGGCCAGACACGGCGGTTCCTAACGACAGGCTGAAAAAAAAGCTCTTGGTCTCTGAGAGCCACTATTTGAGGACACCTTCTCATTCACTGTAAAGAGAATTAGTGTGAACCATTCCTTAACGACAGCAGAATTTTAGGTTGCCCCAAGAACACGACCACTCGTGAAGTGATGGAGGGCTACCACATCCTCAGAGGGAAAAGCGACTGTGTTAGCCACACGTTGGAGGCATTCTCAGACAGTTCAAATTTCTAAGAAGGACGACGAAGGTTCCGCACGTGCCACCGTGAACTGGGGGACATGGGTCGCTAAACTCGTCAAAAGCAAAGTTGGGGCAGACGTTTGCGGAACGTGCTGATTGGACTCTCGCGACAATATCGTCACGCGAAACTAGATGTCAATCATCGAAGGTCTTTCGGTGCTAAAATCACAAAAAGATTATGAAATACAAAGTCGTAGCGAGCTTCATCGGATAGCGAGCGAGCAACATCACGGGGCCAGCCGACTGAACGGCTGCACTGACTCCGTCGTGCCCGCGTGTACCTGGACCCCTACGCCTCTTCGACTCAATGCTGTCTAGATTATCCAGAGACAGGCTGTGAACAGTGAACTTTCTCGTCGCAAGATCGTCAATTGTGGGAGTTATTGGTGACGACAAAGTGATGTTTCACAACTTTCTGAAGAACTCATTTGAGGCCAAAATCTTCCCTTCAGAAGAGTGAGAAGGAATTTGGGGGGGTGATGGTAGTGAAGAAAGGGGATAATCCTTCCTCGATTTTTTTTACTATACCATCCTGAAATGTCTGCGATATAGGAGGCTATGGTCTGGGGCTAGGGTGATCGCTTCCCCACTCTCCTTCAACGCCACTGAGAAGATTCCCTCCCCGTCTTTCTCATTCGACCCTTCTGCTTAGAGGCTTTCCAAATGAGCGATGGCGAGGGACAGCACAGCATGTTATTTTCGAAATAATGACTCTGAGGTCCTGGAATTGAAACAGTTCGCGTTTCATAATCTCACGAGCGGACATGACAGGCTTCCAGGCGAGGGGATTGAGCTAGGGCTCGTAGTATCTAGGCGCGTTCAGTGAAGTTCTTATATTGTTCCTACCCTTGAGGGGAAATCGGTGGCCGAGTAGGCAAGCGCACACCAGCTCAGAGCACGTAGAGCGAAAAGTCGCGCTGCAGAACCCAGGAATCCTGGGCTCAATCCCCACCCCTGCCCGTTTCGATGTGCATGAACATCGTATTGGCGTTCGGTCGTGTATGTCTACTGCGTGGTGCACGTTAAAGACCCCAGGCTAGTGGTCGTACTGCACTGGCTAAATTTATCATCTACAGCGAGTGAGTCGTCGCACCTTTGAAATGGCTGACCAACTACACGCTGTTTAAATATCCGCACAACCTATACGGGAGTTTCCGTCATTATGGACGTGGGTCTTTTCGGCCGGAAGGTTGGACGCCTCCTTCGGGAAAGACTTTTTGTCACTCAAAAGTATGCCGTCGGGGTCTTTGAGATCCGAAGCTAAAGACCTCTGTGTGAGTTTCAACCTGCCTTCTTAAAAAAAATATTACAGGTTCGTCTACCAAGCAGTATCCCACTGTGTTTTCGCGGCAAAACATAAACCTGACGTTCCGCTCCCCAGTATAATCTCAGAGAACGGCGGTTGGCAGAAGAGTTTGGCTGCCTTTCTGCTTTATCACCTTTCCACCCTGACACCTTCAAACCTTTCCGGATGACCAACTCCTTTCTCATGGAGTCCGTTACCAGCACCATACACGAAAATTACCCGTGCAGGTTCCACAACTCCTCGGGAATCTCCGTTAAAAGGTTTCTTTCACTTCCTAACCACCACCTGCGATCTACACTTGTGGAATACGAGGGAGGGGTGCACATTTAGAGGTCGGGGGTGTGCATCGGGACGTGCCTGACACCTGTGATAAGTGGAAAATTTCTCATTTAAGTAGATCGGTTCATCAAGGCAGTGCTGGATAGGTCCGGCCCGAGATGATATCCTGTTTCGCTACGTCGATGATTACCTCATCATTCGCCAAGAGCACGCCGCCCCTGAGACCATTTTGAAAGCATTCACGTCTAGATCCTTTTGCCTTACCTTCGAAAGGGAGGACCCGTCGGAGAGTGACCTCCAGTACCTAGAACTTAACCTACTTCAGCGCGCAGGAGGAATTTGGTGGGAATTCAGGCAACGTTCTCAGAAGCCGGCCCTCTTTTTCGCTAGCGACCACTCAAAAATTATCGAGCTAGGAATTCTAAAATCTTTCCTGCACTCTTCCCGATCTAAAACATGTTCCCATTTTGCAGGGCACTGCATTCTGCTCCAGATCGACAGGCTGAAGGAAACCGATTATCCTAAGCTTCTTTAAGAGGCCTCCCTAAAAAGATTGATATCAGCTCCCAAAGCTCCCTCCTAGGCGCAAAGACGACCCAGAAGAAAACCTTTTGCCGTCATCCCGTGTGCGCACGACAACGCCGACCGCCTTAAGGCACTCGCCTCGCGGTTTGATGTCAGGGTTGTGTTCAGCGGCAGATTCAAACTAATACAAATGTGCCGTCAGGTTAACGATCTCTCAACCTAATCATCCTGCACTAAGAAACCCAGCGACCCTTACGTGTTCTGTGTAGAGAGAGAGAAAGGAAACTTTATTGTTCACACCATTGTCCGGTGCCCGGCTCGAGTCACCACTGCTCCCCCAACGCACCACGGACGTGGTGTTCCAGTAGGGGCAGTAGTGCACCAACGAATGGGGGAGAGGGAAGGGGGGGGGGGGGCGAGCTAGCCTGCACAGTCGGGGTGTTGCGAGGAGGGTGGTAATGTGTAAGGGAGATAATTTAGAGTATTTCCTTTTCATGTGGAGCACAGTATATCGGCCAGACTGGCCACTGCCTCAATGATCGCCCGAGGGAGCACGCGAGGGAGGTGGCCGAGCCTGCTGAGGACTCGGCGCGCCCAATAGCTATTCATCGCCGCTCGTGCGAGCATCGCAGCTGTCGTGTGTGTTGCAGGCCCAAGTTTGAGGAAACCCGCGTGTTGGGAGGGCACCGCCAGGTGCCCTCCCAACAGTGAGTGGGTTGTTGAGTCCTTCACCATCCGGAGTGGGTTTTTGAGTCCTTCGCCATCCGGAGTGGGATATAGGTTACCTAAAAACCGAGCTCGCTTGACTGCGGGACGCGTGAGGGTAAAGTCCCGGTCATCCTCTTCCTTTCTTTCCGTTGCCTCTAGCCGCCCCCCCCCCCCCCACACACACACATACACTCCAATTTTTTACCTTTCGCTACAAGCGCGAATACCCCCGGGCAAACGACGTTCAAATAAACTGTTGTTGTGAGTTGAATGTGTTCGTCTGTGTTTCTCATCCTTTGTCTGTTTATTCCTTCCTGTTGGAATATTGGAAACGTGGCATTACACTTATTTTCGTTGATGAAAGTGCGATTAATCCCTGTTTGGCTAACCTTGACAAGACGAGTACACCGACGCTCTCGGTGACCTGAGTGACGAAAAGTCATTACTTAGAAAAAGACCCAGTAAAATGATTGTATTGCGCCGTTGGGGAAACAACTGCCCGTAGGTGAAATTCGGCTGAAAGTGGACAAAGCTACTTGGCTGGTTCAGACCATGCCACGTGGGGCTACACATTCATCATATTCGAACGCCAAAAAGAAATATAGAAAACGGCAGAAGCGCTTTTCACTAAATCATGTTTATCGGCGGTAATATGAACAATATCGACCTCTCAGCTTCGACGGTGTTTATTTTAGAGTGCTATTATCCCAAGCCTTCGCCGTGCATTTTAGAGACCATGGGTGTTAGTCGTAGTAGCTGATAATCTTTGTCGTGACGTTACACCTTTGAGCCGAGGTCGTTTCCCCGCGCTCTCTAGTGTCGCTCTTGCTCAGCGCCTTGGGAGTGGTAGGGCGCTTTCGCCCCTTCAGTAAAAAATGCCACGAGGATAAACGGATCTGCCGGTTTGTCAGAAGAGAAAAATAGTAAAAAAACATCGCGGCACTCTGCCAGTTTCTCCCACTACTAAGTCATAACACGAAGGATATTTGTATTTCATGAGTATATAGCATTTGCTGAAGCTTTCCAGCATCAGCAAGTGTTCTGATTGTAGTTCACGAACTCCTATTGTGGTTGGTGTCCAAGAAACTCATCAGGTGTGTTCTGGATAGAAAAAGGAAACAATAACATAAACTGGGCTGATTTATGCTGCAGTGCGATGCTGCACAACTCAATTGACAAGCTAAACAAATGTTTTATTTAGGCACTTTAGTGTACTCCACATCCGCTTGAAGTGAACTTCTTATGAGCGAGCTTTTTAATACTTTTATCAGTTTAAGTCAAACTACCAAAATATTGCAGTCAAAAGATACTTAGAGTGTAACACAACAGCATTTACGATTGCCAGGTATTTTAAGAGTATTCTGCACATATTTTTGATCGCTGCATTTTTACTAGGGTTGGAGTTTCTTTTGCATGAAATAAATAAATATTTTAAGAAATCTATGTGAAAGATGTCTTGTGCGTACTAATTTTTTATTTACATATTTCCGAAGGCATGAAGGGACCTTCAAATGCAGTTTAAATATAGGTATTTTAAAAAGAGTTTCAGAAATATATTTTAGTACTAAGTTAAAAAACAATAAGTGTATATTTTCGGTCTATATTTTTTTGTTTATTTACAATTATGAGGTGTACTTGAAATACACTCAAATTAGAATGTGGTATATTTCGATCGTCTTAGTTTTTGCTAAGGGATGCGCAGAATCTGACTACGAGGGCGCGTTTCCTGCGAGAGTGCGCCATTTCTGGCGCCTTTCCTTTCAAACAGCAGACGAGAATTCTCGCGCTCCTTTAGCGCCAAGTTCAAGCGATGGTGTGGACGTATCTCGTCGCTTTCTTTCCTTCAGTCATGTGCAGTGATGAGACAGGGCTATGATATTACGCAGTGATGTGACTGGTTCGTGTCATTTTGGGGCAGCCTCTGGAGAAGCCAAAAGTCCATCTTGGGACAGGAAGATGAACATTTGGAGCAGGCACCTTATTCTCATCCGGTGCTCTGCTAATAACACGATAAGATTCTAATGTAAGCATGCCCCTTACTAAAAACCGTGCTTTCTTTTTTCGCCCCTACCACTCATTAGTGTCAACACACCAGTGGGAGACTCATTCAGGCACCATAACCAAAGTATATCATTTATACTTCCCCAGAATTCTTACCATTGTACAAAAAACGAAACTTACTTTTCCTGCAAAAAAAAAAAAAAAGATATCGGGTCAAGCGCTCGCGCCATCCTGCTTTGGAGGAGTAGTGTTTCCCCAAGCGCGTGGCTCCGCTCTGTCATTCAATATACTAACCTGTATAATTTTTTATCCTTACACAAAACAACAAGAGTTCAACAAGAAAAAGAGCACACAACCTCTACTACTCATTGCCAGGGTTTTGTTTGTGTGAGATCAGCTGTTCGTAGAGATGACAGCTGAACAAACGAACCAATTAAGAAGTTTTGCCACAATGCCTTTATTGGAAGAAGGCATGCCTTGCTTTAAGTTGGGAGAAATTTTACATTACAGTTGTCCTTGCGCTCGCCATCTAGATGCCCCTCCATGCTTGTACTTATAGTTGTCCTTCAATTGGAGACCTCTTCAATATCTTCATGGTGCATATAAGAGCAGCCTGAAATAAAGAGCAGAAGAGGATTCGAAATCGATACACAATCACAACAAGCTGTATATGACATACATGGTTAACATCAGCAAGCAACGTGTTTACTACCTAGCCCAGCTCCCCACCTTTCTACTGCACATGATATATAAAACAAAACTCCCATAAATTGAACCAAAGTAAAAATTTGCATTGATTTGAATACCCAACACAACAAGTGCTTGAGAAATAAAACTAGCAAATTAAAATTTGCGTAACCGTTCAGTGATATTAAGCACAATCAAGTGAGCCATATCTCCTTTAGAGTATACAGTAGGCTCACGATAATTCAAACTCGGAGATTTAATACCTCTGGTTAAGTCAAACAGATTTCTAAAACTTGGGCTGTCCCGCTACGTTTTCAATGTATTCATTAGCCGCTTAATTTGAACGACGTTTTCGTGTAATTCATACTTTTTATTCTCGCGGCCCTGTTGAGCTCACTTCTTTCCGAGCACCGGTGCACTGCGGAGAAGCAGCACCTGTGAAGCTTGCTTTCACAGACTTTGTTTTCCTGCGGTGCACTGGTGCTCAGTAAAAAGCACACTCTACAGGGCTAAAGCAGAGCAGAGCCGTACATATAGATCTTGGTATATGAAAGGAGCAAGCAGAGCCAAGGCCTGCATCAGACGCAGATAGAGGGTTCGACAATCTCTCTTGGCCAACGAGAAGCTGAAAATAATCCCCTAGCTATGGTAGCGAGAAACAGTTTTGATAAGTGCATTGGAGTTAAATGTAGTAACTCTCCATGGTTGAAAGTATGGTGCATGCACTGTTTCGATTATGGTTATGCAAGTAGATGTAGGAAACTAATGTTCCGCTTGATTTCTGTTTTGCTCAAATGGAGTCTGATCGCTTCGACGCCTGGTGTACGGAATACGTCAATCGTTCAGCAGGTTGCGCACGTTTTTGATATTTTCTATATCTTCCACCGTGATTTTGCATGACCACGATCAAAACATCACTGCACCCCAGTCACCGAGAGTTACTCCGACGAGCTCATTAATTTTGTTTCTCACAACCACTGCCAGGATATTATGCGCGGCTGCTGGTTGGCCACATACGAATTTGTGAAAATGCTCTGGAACATGCCCAGCCCACCTTAAGCGAAAGGCGCCTCCTCATTTGCCTTCTATACATCCAAATGAATGGTTAAACTATCTCTATATACGTTTCTGAAGCAGAGGACACATGAACGGCAAAAACGGGCGCCGCGCGGCAGTTTCCATATCAATTTGCAAGGATGCTGTGATGTGGCGGCATGGCTTTATATTGCAGTGTTCACACAAGTTGCTATAGAAACTGCAGCACAATGCCCGTTTCCATTACTCATGGGTCCCTGCTTAACAGTCCCTAATAGACAACTTTTTTCTGGTTGAACAAACTTAATTTTGTTTTAAGGTGTCATGTGCTGTCTAAACAGTCCCTGATAAACAACATTTTTGAGGGTTGAATAAACTTGTGTCATACATTTTACCAATGTTTCATGAATGGCATACCAGCTTATGATTAATGGGCCTGTGCAGAGGAAATCATGAAATATCTGTTTTGTATGTGTAGCCATCCATATAGAAAATCATAATTTATCTTGCAACATATTTAGTTGAACTTCTGATAATTTGAGCTTTTGATAATTCATGCAAAATTCGGGGCCTCTTTGAGTTTGAAATAATGAGAGTCTACTGTATGTCACATTCAAATTAATGGTTTAGCTGCTTGGACTTAATTGTATCTGAACCTTTTCCTTTGGCAGTGCATTAAATGTAAAATAGTACAGCAATGTATAGGCTCTAGTTTGTGCACTGGCACAGGCTTGTGCAAATAAGTCAAACTAGCATTAAAGGGAGCTTGAAGCACTTTGTAAGAAATCTGAGTTAGGAGCAGACTTACATAGCATTTTGGCTCGTTAATTCAGTAATCGCACTAAACTTGGGCAAAAGACATTGTAAACTGCCTTTATTTTAACAATATGTGCAGCAATTATAGCAGGGCATGCACTGAGCCTTTCTTCCACATGTAACCTGTCCAAAGCTTTGTGACATCATCGTTGGCATCCCCAAGTCAGCCTATTGGCAAGCAAGGGTTGTCGGACCCTGCTAATGACGTCACTTTTGGTAGTCTTTATCTCCGTTCTTTCGCTCTGCTTTGCTCGGTGTGCCGCAATGAGCGGGGCAACGCCGACATTTTAATTAACGACTACGACGCTGCTACTAGCAAGATTAACAGAAAACTTTGACTTGACTTGGGATCTCTTTGGCTGGGTCTTTGGTGGCTCATGGACTGGGAAGCGCAGTTTGTGGACAAGCGTCTCAGCGTGTCTCTACTTGGCAACATGTGCCGCTTAGCATATCCAGGTCAATTCTAGCAGCCAAACACAGTATCCTGGCAACAGCAGTTAGACCAAGGCGTAATTCAAAGGTAGTCTAGATTGTGTTTACAGTTTATAAATGTCCAGGCATGCCTGTCAATTAGCCCATCCAAAGGCTTTCGGAGATGGTCACGAGAGCCAGCAGGTTGTCCTGGGCAGCTCACTGTCAGCCACTCTGTCCCTCTGTGCACAGTGCCACCTTCATGAGCTCCCACTGAAGAAAAGAAACAATCTGAAAATTGTAATGACTGCAATAAGAAACAATCAGAACTTCCCAGCAGCAGATGCAACAGCATGGTGTCTGGAATGCACCTCCGCGTTCTAGCATTCTATACCACCCACTCATTAAAGGTGGTCTCTAAGCGACAGCATTAAATGACGCCACAGTAGCCGGCATGTCCTGCTGTCGGATGAGACAACCCTGGCGGTTGGTTGACAACTTGTGGCAAAAAATATGAGCTAAAGGCAAACGTCATTGCTCATGCAACATCCAAAATACTGGCTGCTAAAGCTTCTGTGGACAGTCAAGCTGAGGGATATTCTCTTCCCCGCAGCAGAAACTACCTCAATAGCCTTGATGTTCACAGCCTGTCGAAAAATCCCATGGAAAGTCCATTCAGGAGCAAATGGGTAGCTCTAGAGACAACCTGTTGCACTATGAAACCATTCCACAAATCTGCCATAAGCAGCACTGCCATAAGCAGCACTGCCATAAGCAGCAGCACTTCATTTAGAGTACAGAAGTTTGTGTTTTTCATACACTTCGAGATTAAATTGTATCTCTGGATTCTCCCAAGACTCTATAGTTTCCAAGCAGAGATCTACATTGGCAAGCTGGCTGAGTTCCTGAGTAGGAAGGTTTATGTGTCACACCACACGTGTCTTTTGCTGACATTCAGACAAAGAAATGCTGAATATCCCTGATCGATGGTGATTAGGGTGGAAATCTTCAGGCTTTTGCAATCGCCAACTTCCTCAACATTACCATTTTTCCACTTCATAGAAACCCTGCACGAGGTTGAGTTGGGTACCAATGGTCATTAACAACTGCATGAGTGACCTGCACACATATGTGGTAACTACTGGGTGTATCAAGGAGTGGCCAGGCCCTTTAAATTGACCGGAAAATTCGGTTTCTTAACCTATCGCGCTATGACTTCTGCAGCGCTGCCCACAGATGGTGCACTTTTTTGTAAAATTTGCAAAGAGCAAACTTACCTGAGGAAAAAGTAAAGAAAGAAAAAGGCTTAGCTCCTATGGAAATGCGGCGAAGGCAAGGGTTTTCGAACAATACGGCACCATTTCGCATCGGAGACAAGAGATGGCGCAAGCGGCCACATTGCTAACTGCGCCAACGAACGAGCATACGGCACCGAAAGCTGGCGTCTTTAGCAGACAATCTTTTTAACTCAAAAGTAGAGTGCATTCCGCAGGCGGCGACAGTCGCAGAAACAAAAACAGGCGCGGTAACAACAAGGAACTGCAAAGCAGATGACATCGGTACTCCGAAAAAAACAGCCAAAATATCCCAACAAACCACTTTTCTAATCGATTATGTGTCCATTCAATATGTTTTATCAGTAAGGATAATAAAATAATGCATTGGCAACTGATATCAGAAAAGCTTGTGCCACTTTTGAGTCGAAAAGATTGTCTGCTAAAGACACCAGCTTTTGACGCCGTATGCTCGTACATTGGCGCAGTTGGCGTCGTGACCCCTTGCGCCATCTTTTGTCTCTCTAGTGAAACGGCGCCATATTGTTTGAAGACCTTTGGCTTTTTCGCATTTCCATAGGAGCTAAGCCTTTTTCTTTCTTTACTTTTTCCTCAGGTAAGTTCGCTCTTTGCAAATTTTACAAAAAAATATGCACCATCCCTGAGCAACGCTGCACAAAGTCGTAGTGCGATAGGTTAAGAAACCGAATTTTCAGTCGATTTAAAGAGCCTGGCCCCTCCTTGATACACCCAATATACAACAGCCCAATTCATCCTACTGGTCAAAGTGTTAGCTTACGTCCAAAAACATGGAACGTTGGCAGGTACCTATAGTCGGTGACAGGTCAAGAATGAAGTGAAAGCTCCTCCCACCTCTTTCCCCTTTAGCAGAGCAAACGCTGGAAAGGAGGGCGCCTCCTCTCCAGGGTTCAGTCTGCTATAGTGGAAAAAGGTGGGAGCAGCTTCCACTTCCTTATTGACCTGTCACCGACTATAGAATGTGAGCAACCAATGTGGCTTTTAACTTATTCTGGGCTCGTTTTTGTTTTTGAATGTGTTTACCTGTGTGCCTGCATTTCTTTTTTTTTTTTTGTACATATGCACGGGCGTATTTCTACCTTCACGACTGACTACATACCTCCCCTCCCCTCACCCCCCCTGCAATAATGCCTTCCGGCAGTGCAGGGTAACCCGAAAGTAAAGAGATGTGAATGTGCCTCCCATGCTCGGCAATCCCAATTCAACTCCCTCAACTGCAATCCTCGTACAAAAAAGATGCACTGTAGCAACTGCGTGGTTGACATGCCAAAACCCAAACTCAAACCGAGACCAAAAGAAGTTCAGAACTACGCGGTGCGCTAACACAGAGCAATTTGCACCTGCCTGCCTGCCTGCCCCTGCCCCCCCCCCCCCCCCCCCCCCGCCCCAGCTTTCTTTTTATTGCCATAGAAAGTGGTGTACAAGAAAAGATGGGTTGCTCTTTTGTTCTAACTCCGAAGAGTAAATTGAAGGCTTTAGTAACAGCAAATGCTAATCGAACACTTTTCAGAATGCTTCTTTGTAAAAAAAAGAAACAAAAAAAGGTCACGCTTTGTTTTTTTGTGTTTGCATAATTAACTAGCTCCGCAAATGCAGCTATTCGTAATTCCGTGCACAGAGCAAGCAAGGGACCATGAACACTTACCAACTATCGTACCTACCAAGTGCTCAACCCCCAGCTCTCTATGATTATCTCCAATTTAGAGTGGGCGTTTGTTCGGTATTTTACAGTTTGTAATGTTGTTTGTTTTGAAAATCAAAATGTGAGATAAATCCAGCAGGGCGCTGTGGAAGGAGTGCAAGGGCCCTGTTTCACCTTTTACAAAGCATCCTGTCTCCAATGGCAGTAGAGGAACGGGGGGAGGGCTGATGCGCCTGCAGGCCCTTGCCGTGTTGATAGCTGCCATCCGGACTGGCAGCTCTTCGGCAGCTTCTAGTCACCTGCAGTTTTTTCGTCATCATACAGACTTCCTGCAACATCATGAACAAGACTCAGACTGACATTCTGGAACAAAAAAGAAACCAGAACTTGCTTCACGGATCAACAAAAGAACAAGTGCAACATGACGCTTCTCTTGTCGTCGACAGTGCAAAGACCATGACGACACCACCATTAAACTCAACCAAATAAGAAAGATTAAATTCTGCATGAAGTAATTGTATTAAGAACAGTGTGCATATGGAGCTTAGATACCTACCGGTCTCTTAAAAAATCCAGGGAACTTCAAAACAAATTAAACACCACCTAAAAATAGCACAGCTCGCTTGATAGGCACATGCACAGCAATCAACAAGCCTTTTGACGTGTTCTGTAGTGCTGAGATAGAAATCAAGAATCAACACCGGAGATGTTGTCAAAATACTTTGGGGTAGTACAATGCGCAAGTTTATCCTGAAGCTACTGTTGATTACATTCACCTAAGGTGTTAAAGCTGGTTCACACTGTTGCAACCGACTATGACCAAGTTGAACAAAACAGGGTTTTAAGTTGCTTACGAATAACATTGCTGCTGCGCAGCACGATCATAAGCTGTCACAAGAGGCTTGAAGACTGGTTTTGTCAGACTCAGTCGTAGCGGGTAGCAACAGTGTGGACCAGCCTTTTAGACTAAAATTGTACCCAGCACTGGGTTTTGGACATGGTTCCAAAAATGCTTTAAGAGACTCCCTTCAATTTGAACAGAACCTCAAGTATTTAAAAGTTGAAGTAGGAAGCCTTCACATTCAAAGCTGGATCTCCTTGATTTGAATGTGTCTCCACTGTACAAGCGAGAGCGCCTGGCAGGTGTGGGAGTTGGCTTGTGGCTGTCCCTATTCGCACACCGAGTGTGGATAGTGGTGGATTCTAATCCGCACTCCGAGTGTGAATAATTTTGGAATCTTATCCGCACTCCGAGTGCGGATTGTGTTGGATTCTTATCCGCACTCAAAGTGTCTGAGTAGACTCTAGTGGGAGTGTGGATTGCGTGCGGAGGCGCGGACGCTGTACGGGGGTACTAGGAGATTAGGGCACGAAGGCGTTGGCACGAAGCCGTTGAGTGTGTTGGATTTTATTTATCTGCACTTCGCGTGTGGTGCGATTTTGTCGCGCTATGAACAGTGTGGTTTAGAAGTTCTCAACTTTGTGTTGTGAATGACACTGGCTTTGAGCCTCGACCAGTTTATAAAAATATTGGTGGTTCTGGTTTCAGAATTATAATAATTTCAAGCAAATGTTTTTGCTTCTATTAAAACAAAATTAATTAGCATTGGGTGGTGCACTTCAGATTAAACGGTACTCACGCCACGGGGATCGGACACAGGCAATCCATGTATGTGTATGTGTTTGTCGCAGGGGGAGGGAGGGGTTAGGGGAAAGGGGTGGGTATCTTGTACCCACTCCAAAACTTTGAGAATCCCAAACACGTCACCCCCCCCCCCCCCCCAAAAAAAAAAAAAAGGAAAGAAAAGAAAAAAAGTTCTGGCGATAATTTTTTTGGTAGGGGTTAAATATTTTTATTGACGAAAGAAAAAAAAAAGAAACTAGAGCAGCGTGCAATTTCTGACGTGTATTGTCTTGTGCTTAGGTGATGGGGGCAGTGGCATAGGAAAAGGGGGGGGGGGGGGGCTGCAGGAAAATCAGTCATTTCCAGTAAACAATATTATTAAAAAAAAGAACCCCCCTTTCCTATGCCACTGCCCTCATGACCTCAGCACAAGACTATACACGTCTTCTGAAGATTTTCAACACTAATAGATGAGGGAATGCTTGAGAAGTCCCTAGCATGGGCGTACCAACCGGGGGGGCAAGGAATGTGTTTTGCAGCCCCCCCCCCCCCCCCCCTTAAACAGTCGCCACAGGGCAGGGCAAACACTGGCCGGCGGCACCGCACCCCCGGCTCGGGGGGGGGGGGGGGGGGGGAGGGGGGGGGTGTCGTTTGCCCCCTCACTCAAAAACAAGTTGGTATGCCACTGGTCCCCTGCCATTTGTTACTGTAGATTTTTTTTTTTTTTAATAGAATGATGTGCACGTTCGTAAGTAGACGATAGATGTCATGGCTGGGTGCGGCAGCAGCGGAAGTTTTGAACATCTGTGTGTGTGTGCGTGGGGGGGTGGGGGGGGGGGGGGAAGCAATTGCATCTTGAAAATTGTTTGCTTGCCGCCCCCCTTCCTACATTACTGCCCCCACCAGCTAAGCACCACAGAATGTTAATGTGCTGACCATGGCAAAGCTTCCGTTTTCGGAGTGCGAAAAGGGACAGACGTGTGAGTTTTCATTGCGAGCTGTCCACTATACAAGCGAGAGCAGCTGCCAGGTGTGCGATTTTTACACTGCAACTTTCTTGAGCATTTTAATCAAATCGTATAACCTATATCTTGTAAACCCTGATATGGGGAACGCTAAAAAAACGAACGAACATCTCAGGGTTTACAAGATGTCGATTAATTACGAGCTCGCCTGCACTCTATCACTGCTTACGTATAACCTCTTTCCTCAGCCATGTAAAGTATGTGTGCACCCCCGGGTTCTAGAAGTCACGAATACGACCGGGGTAAACTAAAACGTCATTAAGGCAAACAATAATAATCTTCATTAGCTGCAGTAGTAGTACTCTGGGTGGCTCGCAAGGCTAGACATATATGCAGGGCCCGTAAGGGAGAAAACAACGGAAGTGACGAGCTTAACAGGGTCCTGTCAACACTTTTAAGCAACTCTAGGCCCGCGCGCCTGAACACCGACGACACGCAGAGCAGGCCGGCGCGGGGCACACGCCGTACGCGAGCGCTACGACGACGCTCAGCTTGGAGCGTGTTCTAACAACCCGCTGAAACCCGCTAAACACCAGCACCCCAACCGCGCCATCCCGCTAGACGCAGCTCAAAAAGCCAGCGCGCGCTGACCAAGATACGCTGTCGCAAGCGTGAGAAAGGACGAGACGACACGTCAAAGTAAAAACCATCCAATTCTTCACGCGTGTCGCCGTCCCGAACACATTCAAGGCGTTCGTTCTAAGATCCGTGTCCAAGCGTTTGACAGCACAGCTCAGTTTAGCGCGCCTGGCACTTACAGCGTGTCCGAAGGGCTCGCCGATAGCAACGCGAACTTTCGAAACAATCTGATCAGCGTCTCTGCAGTGCTCCGGTATCGCAGAACATTCACGGGATTCTCGAGATAGCGACTTGCATTTACGCAAGGCTTGAACGAACAGCCTCCACAAGCGATAGCGATCGTTTCCCGCAGGCAGCCAGCATCCCTCAGAACTGCGGCGCGACACGAAATCGCGGAGACCGCTCAAGCGTCGAAAAAAGTTAAATATCATCCGAATTACGGTGGCAACGTAAGCGACGGTGCTCGGAAGATCATCCAGCACATGTAGATGATACTTTTCGGGCATGCATTATGAATATGAAATCGAGAAAACTTACCTAAACAATGATTTGACCCACGCACGTTGAAGGTTCAAACAGGCCTTTGTCTGCACGGACGGGACGGAAAAGAATCCAGACTCCAGAAGCTGCTTGTGGCTTTGGATTAGACTTTAAATTGGCTGTGGCTTTGGATCGGACAAGTATATGACTGCGGCATATAGTTTCGGACCTAACTCTACTGCAGCTTATATTTCGGTGGCCGGTGTCGCTACCGTGGCCAGCCATTACTGGAGTTATCTTGTTCTCTACGCAGTTTGAAGTCAATTTTTTGGGCGAGCAGACATAATGTCCCAGCTTCCTCTCCTGCTATTCACTCCGTGCGACGCGACCGGCGCGCCGCCGCGCGGCCGTTACCGAAGGTAGGCAGTGAGAGCCGGAGCGAAACGAAACCACGCCGCGCGTACGTTGGTACGCATTGAAGTCGGAGCGGTGCGGTTGCGCTGGGTTGACAGCCTTAACTGCCGCGTCGTTAAGTGCTCCAATATTAATGCGTCGTATCTCGTGGGGACGCAGTTTCACAGTTTTTCACCTCGACGATGTTTTGTGGGACAGCGACCGCGATGGACCCATGCCGTACGACGCGAGAAATTTGGTCTCCCGATCATGTCTGCCACTGTGTCGGCACGGCTGACATATTCTACACTGCCGCTTTGCGCTTTGCGTTTGTTTTCGTACCAGTAACGCCTACATATCTCAGCTCGCACTGAAAGGCCATTCCACACTCTCGGGTATGCAGTGCGAATTTCGTTGAAGGAATGCCCTCGAAAGAAGTTTCGTCCCCATCGTACGTGTCGATGATATTTCCGGACCAGCATGGCACGCAGTCTGTACTTCATGAAGAAAGATTCGAACGGTTCAAAAAGTGAAAAATATGAATCTAAGGAAAACTACAATGAAACTTGGGATCACTGGACAATCGACGATTGAGTATGGAAGTTTATGTGGTGTGCTTTCTTTTTTGCTCAGCCTCCTTTTGGATGTGGAAACGCTGACACCCCGAGTTGTGTAGATAACAATTTCTTTTCTTGGCTTTAGAGCCACCTATCGCAAAGTTGTTCGAACTGGAAGTACCGTTCATTGATCCGTCCTACCTGTAAAGTGTGCACCTCCCAGCCATGATGAGTGGTATTCTCTTGACAGCATTTGACGGTCAAAAACGTTTCCCATTTAGTTACGCCGGCCAAAAATATTTCCACCTGGTTAAACTATGCCACCTTTTTTAGGTATAATAAGTGTTTTGTCAAGTTACGGTTGTCCAAGTACCATGTGGGCCGAAAATCAGCACCTCGCACAGCCAGATTACTACACAACAGCTCACCGCAAAAGCCTTTGACGGCCAAACCGTGTGTTGCCCGGCAACTTGGTTTTCTCGGTTTTGAAGCCACCTTCCGTAAAGTTGTTTCAATTGGAAGTACAGTGCACTAGTCCCTTCCTACCTGTAAATCTCCATACTCCACGACGAGTGGTATTCTCTTGACAGCCCTTTCACGGCCAAAACCGTTTCCCATTCAGTTACGATGCCCAAACCAAATTTCCACCTGGTTTCCCTATGCCACCTATTTTTGCTATTATAACTGTTGTGTCAAGTTACGCTCATGTCCAAGAACCTGCGTGTCTAAATCTGCACTTCGCACAGCCCGGTTATAACACAACATTTTGGGTCCATTATAGGATATTCCTGACAGCTTTATTACTTTATTCGTTCGAACCATAACTTTCACACCTGCTGTCTTAATAAAACTTGGCCCACTTAGTGCTCTAATTTAGTGAACATCTCACTCGCCTCCTAATATCATCCTCCCACCAACTTTAAAACGACTAGCGAAACAAATTTCCCACTCAGAGCAATTATGGTGGCGGCCATCTTGCTTTTCAGAAAATTGCCCAAACCCCTTTTTTGACCGCAACTAGAGAAATTATCCCTATTGACGACTCAGACTCAATATATAAGAAGTGCAGAATAGGTAAATGCCCTTCTTAGGACTGCCCCTGCACTCATGCAACGTCACCCTCAACGTATCGGCTCAAAATGCAAAAGTTCCGTCCTTGCGCGCTTCCGCTGCCACAGCTTCGCACGCGAAAAGGCGCCGCAGGCTGCTGAGCCTGCCTCACTGTCGAACGCCAGCTCCTCCGCTAGCGGCGCTACGCGCATTTTTCAAAGCGCCCCCTATAGTTCCCGCTCGGAGTGTATACGTTCCTTGATAACCTTTGTTTGCTGACTGAAATCTACGTCAACTTATGTGCAAAAAAGAAAAAAAAGAGGAACAGGGTGTTCGACATCTTAATTTAACTTGACTTTTTTTCTATGTGAGGATATGCAATATCTTAATTATTTAGTGGGTATTTGTTTTGAGTTTTTATGTTTTGCTTAAAAATTATTTGTATTTCCATTTTTTTTTTTTCTTTTGGTCTGAAGCTTTGGTCGAGTTGCGGGGCTCAGTAACAGCGGGTTATTTTGAGATTTTCATACACCAGTGACGTGGGTAGAAAGGAGGCGGGGGGAGCTGTCAGGGGGGAGCCCTCTTCCTCCTGCCTCTTTTTCATCCTTGTCCCTCCTCCTCCTCCCTCCTCCCCCTTCTCCTCCTCCTCCCTCCCGCTTGGTGCATTGTGGGAGACGTCCCATAATGCAACACGCGCGGCACCGCGGTGCATTATGGCGCGTTTCCCATAATGCACCGCGCGGTTACGCCGACGGCGACGCGTCACGCCGACGCGTTATGGCTACCGTTACGGTCGCCGTCGGCGTAACGCTTTTTCGTTACGCGACGCAAAAGCGTCACCAAAAAGCGTTACGCGACGCTGACGTGTCACGAAAAAGCGCTACGCCGACGCATCACGAAAAAGCGTTATGCCGACGCGTTACACGACGCCGAGGTGTCACAAACAAGCGTTACGCCGACGCGTCACGAAAAAGTGTTACGCGACGCCGAGGCGTCACGAAGAAGCATCACGCCGACGCGTCACGAAAAAGCGTTATGCGGACGCCTTACGCGACGCCAAGGTGTTACGAAAAAGCGTTACGCAACGCCGAGGCCGAGGCGTCCCAAAAAAACGTTATGAAGATGCGTTCCACGACGCCTCGGCGTCAGCGTAACGCTTTTTCGTGACGCCTCGGCGTCGCGTAACGCGTATGCGTAACGCTTTTTTGTGACACCTCGGCGTCGCGTAACGCTTTTTCGTGACGCCTCGGCGTCGCGTAACGTTTCCACATAACGCTTTTTCGTGACGCGTCGGCGTCGCGTAACACGTTTTCGTGACGTGTCGCGTAACGCGTCGGCGTCGCGTAACACTTTTTCGTGACGCGTTACGTAACACGTCGCCGTAACGCCTTTTTGTGGCGCGTCACGAAAATGTGTTACACCGACGCTTTACTGCTACACCGACGGCAACGGCGCTCAAGCCAGAAACGGACGCCTAAGAGCAGCGCTCGAAGATGAAAGAAACATCAATCAATTCAGGTTGTAAAGTCTGGTGGTTAAGGTTTTATAGGCAAAAATGCTTATGTGTCTAAATATTCCTAGTACATATGGAAGAATCCCGGCGATGTTGCCGCGACTTGGCTGGTGCAGTGCCGTCATTCGGTGGTTGCAAAACAAAGCCTGATATAGAACTTCATATATTTTCAACAATATATTTTGGAAGCTGGCAGAAACGGCAAATGTTGCCTTCATGTGGCCGTCATGTAGCCGGGATGCAGCAATATCTTTTGGAAGCTGGCTGAAACGGCCAATGTTGCCGTCATGTAGCCAGGATGCAGCAATATCTTTTGGAAGCTGGCAGAAACGGCCAATGTTGCCGTCATGTAGCCGGGATGCAGCAATATCCTTTGTAACCTGGCAGAAACGGCCAATGTTGCCGTCATGTAGCCGGGATGCCGCAATATTGGTTGGACGCTGGCAGAAACGGCCAATGTAGCCGTCATGTAGCTAGTTTAGTGCCGGCATCATGAATGCTGGCTCTAGACTGGTCAAGCTGGGCCCATATGGGGCCACCTTAACCATGCTGAGAGCAATGTCGGCACAATATCTTGTGCTGCCTGGGCAGTGGTAGCACAGGGGGCGTCGATCGGCCGTCCTCCAAACGTCGGTCTTCCTCGCACCACGCTGCTCAGGGCGTGGAGCATACTGCGGCGCTGGTGCCTCACGTCTGGGAGCTGGCTGGTAGTGTCCTGTGACGGGAGGTGCTCTCTTGGCGGCGGCGGCGTAGGTCAGGACCGGCTGTTCGGGAGCCACTGCGACGGGGACCCCTGGCAAGAGGGCCCGGTGTACCTCCTCGCGAACAGCCTCGGCGATTGAAACAGCGGCGGGTCGTTCTGGAGAAGGGAGCAACCGCTTCAGTTCTTCTCGAACCACATCCCGAATGACCTCCCGAAGGTTCCCAATGCCGACTTCGCCGAGGTCAGGGAGGGAAGATGGAAGGGATCAGGTGTCAGCTACGCCGGTGAGTCTCTGATAATGACTCGCCCTGGCGGACAGTGCTCGTTCAATGTTCGTTGCCTCAGCAACAAATTTATCCACGGTCGCCGGTGGATTGCGAACGAGGCCGCCAAACATTTCGCTTTTCACGCCTCTCATGAGGACGCGCAGCTTCTTGTCTTCGGCAGCTCCAGGGTCGGCACGGGTGCACAGGCGCAGTACATCTTCAGTGGAGCTTGTCACGCTCTCGTTCAGATCTTGGCACCTTCTTTAAAGGATGTCCCCGGCTCGTTGACGTCGGTGCTGATTTGTGAAGGTGTGCTTTAGCTCCTCCACGTATGTCTCCCACGTTGTGAGGGAAGCCTCGTGGTTCTCAAACCATTGTCTTGCCGTTCCCTCCAGTGCGAAGTAAATGTTTTGGAGGGGCTGTTCTGCCGTCCACGCGTTGTGGCGGGCCACACGTTCGTAGTGCTGCAGCCAGACTTCTACGTCCTCGTGAATTTCACCGTGGAACGGCGTCGGCACACGGGGAACCGCAGAGAGGAAGACGTAGGACGGTGCTGCTTGGGGGTTTTTCGTCGGCTGGGCCGTGGAGTTCATCGTCGGCTTCGGTGGCTTCTTTGCCTTGTCCGGCAGTGGACCAAGCTCTGGGGGTTGTCCATGGAGACGCTGGCTTGCTCGGGGCCCTGCCTCTTCTACAAAAGGTCGTCTTGGAGTGTGGCTTGCCGAACGGGTCCTCGGAGGGGTACGGCGAAGAGGCATAAGGTGCTACCCAGCACCTCCACCAAAATGTCACGAATGACAATGAATGAGGCGGTGATACTGAAGAAATGAAACATTTAATGGGGCGAACTTGTGCCCGAAAATAAAAGGGTACAGAAAATAATTACAGAGCGTCGCGGGCGGCGAAGTCGGCGTAACCGCAGGTTCAAACGCTGGGGCGAGACTGACTCGACAAGGTCGCGGGCGGCCTCTTATCCAGAGAGAGTAACTATCTCGAAGATTCGGCGGAGAAGGTTCGCGCGTAGCGCGCTCGGGGCGAGAATGAACGAGCACTTTCTAGAACAACAAAAGCAGGGATAAACGATAGAAGATATGTCCGCAGCAAGAATAAACGAGAACTTTCCACAAGTCCGTGACCCTGCGCGCGGCAATATCCCTCATGCTGAAAAGCGCCGACGTCGTGTTCGTGCTAACAGTGTCCGACAGTGCGCATAAATACAGGTACGAAGCCGTTTTAGCACTGTTTTTTAATGCGGTGAATTTGAAAGAAAAACGCCATAACTGACGAATTATTTCGTCGGCCTGTCTGTGAAATGTTCCGAGCTACCTAGCATGTACAAATTATTCGGGATATCTGCTCTTATGACCGAGCGCTGGGAGAAAATGCACTCACTTTTTTTCCATAGAAATGCATTACCGGAAGTCAATTTTCGACTGGTTGCTGTCTGCTTCAATTTGCGTCAGCACACTAGCACCACTTGAACCTCTAGCGTACATTAGAATAACTCTATGGTCTGAGATCTAGCTCAGTGGAGCGCTGTGCCGCCATGATCTTCCCAAAGGCTACACGTAGCACGTGCCTCTTGCATCGACACTCCTTGCGCAACTTTTAAAACATTAATGGGATTTAGTTCGACTGATATAGCAGCGCCCACATGTCAAGGGTATGTTGTACATGCCTTTAACCCTTCAATTGCCTTGGAACATAAAGAAAAAATATTTTTCTGCAGGGCGCCGATGCACTTGCTCAATAGATATAAGAAGAATGGGACAATAAATGATTAATAAAAAAGAAGAAAGAGAACAACACAGGTGGAAGAAGTGGAGGATTGAATAAATAGTTGGTAGTACAGTTAGAGTGTACTACAAGGACAGAGTGGGGCGACCGTAGTGCTATTTAGGTACCTCCGCATGTGACAAAAAACCGAATAATCCAAGCCCCTTCGCTAGTAGCGCCCTCTCGGGCACTACGCGCGAAGCGGTTCGGATTAGCCGGTTCTCATGAAAAACGCGTTGCCTTCCAACGCCAAGATCGTTCACAAGCGGCGTCGCCGGAAAAACGCTTCGGTCGTCTCACTCAGTCCTTTCTACTACACTCTACGAAGGTGGCGCTGCGATTGAAGTGGTTTGGGTCCACCTGTTGGTTTCCGCATTTTGAGGTGCAACTGAAAGCATGAGCGGAGCCTGTAGCTCGTCCCACTCGTTCCTTCTAGTACACTCTAGTGCAGTGGTCGGAGGCCTTTTCTTAGCTCCTTTCCTTCTTCCTGTGTTGAGCTGGTTCCACATGAAATGAGTAGCCAACTATATGAGCTCATTCCTCTTCTAAGTGTTGTGCAAGTAAGTAGAAACATTTCAGCATTCGTAACTCGGAAATTTACGAAAACCAATTTACATAAATTATTCTTATTGCACTAGAGAGCGCTCAGGCATTAGTGTCGCCTGCCTTACGATTTCCACATACACAAACGTTTTGACGCATTGTGGTTTTTAATAATTACTTAACATTTCGATGCAGGCTTGACGGTCAAGATGAAAAAAAAAATAATTTAGATAATAATCGTTTTTGTTCAATTTAGCATCACGCGGGAAAAAACACGAAAAACACTCACACAGATTACCGCTCCCAAATGGTGAAACTGACCTTACAAACGCTACTAAACACCTTAACAAATTTTAATAATGATGTGATATCCCCTAGCTTACGTGAACTTCGTGAATATGATTTTGAAAGCATGAAAGACTTTTTAACGCCACCCCAATCACAAAGTTTTGTCCGTACCTCCATCCATCCGCAAGTTTCCCGTTGAATTTAGCGGGGAAACTGAGGTGGTCCAACGGTAACATCACCTCTACACCAAATTCCATGATCCGTACCCGACTATCTCACGTGCAAAGATCACTTGACGTCATGCCACGTGGTCTTTGTGCAAAAGTAGTTTCCCTGCAAAAATTAGTTGGAGATTATTTTGACGTCATAATGCATGGCTTTTGACAAAATGCGCCGCAATACAGGGACAGAGTAAGGGAGACAACACGAAGCGCTTCGTGTTGGCTCCCTTACTCTGTCGCTGTCTCGGGACGCATTTTTTCAAAAGCAATCATGTACCAACTGGCCCATCTGTTACTATTGATGCATGGCTTCCCGATGACGTCATTCCACCCTTCTTTCTGGTGGCCAGAAATGTCTCGTTAATGAAGCGGACGCTAAGCTCTCCCGCGCCCTATCTCACAATTCTGGTTGCAAGAAGCGTCTCGTCAACGCAGCGGAAGGTAGTGTCTCACGCGTCCTTTCCCCATTATGCCTGACCAAGTGACATGAGTGAAAGCTATTGTACACGTAACGTGACCTATACGCACTTGCACTTTCCCCGCTGTGCAAAATTAGATGTAACGTGACTTGACATCAGAACCTAAACACCAATGGCCCCTCCCTCCTACATTTCGCTGAAAAATTGACATCACGTGACGTGATGTCAGGTGACCTATACACTAATTCAGTTTTCAGCTAATTTTTGTTGGAAAAATCAATGTAAATGGCCTGCACACATTCACATTTCTTGCTAAACTTAAAGGGGAAATTCACGTCACATGATATATGCATCCAGTTTGCCTGCTCAATGTAATGGGAAAATTGACAAAAATAAAGGTTCTTCGCTCTTCGAAACGACGGTTTAATGTGTTCTAAACAATTTGGACCTATCCCACCATAAATACTGCATTTAGTGGATTAAAACACCTTACCAACACTACTGAACACTTTCATAAATTTTAACATTGATATTGTATCATGGGTGAGCTTCGTGAATATTCTTTGGGAGTGTCTACATCCACGCGCGGGGATGTAGCCACGACGGGAGGAGATAAGGCTCCATTCACGCAATACGTCACTTCCGGCGAACTTCGAACATTTTCCGGTCTATCCTCCCATTGTTTTTCCATCTGCTCGGCGGCCAGTGCACCTTGCGTTCCTGCCGTGCGCGGACTACTGTCTACTGTGCCTGCCTGGTCTTCAGCAAGCGGGTTTGACTTTCTCTGAAGCGTTTTTTTTTTTGTTTTTTTGTTTCAGTTTTTTTGGACAAGGAGTTTGGCCGTTTGAGTATTAGCACGGTAGCGCTTCTGATCTGCCTCAAGTTTTGGTTGCCGGGGATTCGACGGTGAAATACTTGTCCTAGTATTTCCCATCGAATAACCGGGTGGCTGTCGAAGTGCGGGCGTTTAGCGGCATTAGGATCGAGGCTTTATTTTCCAAGGTGTCTGACGCCCTGCTCGATTTTGGCACAAACAACACCAGCGTTTGTGCCAGCGCGTACGTTGACAAGTATCGTCGGCTGGCCGTTTGGATCTTGGAACGCAATCGACGATGCGAATCGCCTTTTCTTCCGTCCTTCCGAGGCGGGAGAACAGGTCCTCTTCGATGGAGTGTCAGTGTAGTCAGAGTGCCGAGATGTAGGCGTTGAATGATCAGCACAGAGACGTGAACTGGCTCCTGCAGCAGTTTTGCCGCAAGAAGGGCTTCGTGTTTATCGGTGATCTCGTGGACGAGTGGCATCTGTGCATCGGCTACTGTTTTCTTTGTGATGGAATAAACTGTTTCTGGAATCTTTTACCCAATTTTCTCTATTGAATGCTCTCAGTATGTTTGTTATTAATGGGACGAATGCATGCTTTCCCTTTTCTCATAATCTTTGTGTGATTGCGAGCGTGCGCGCAAGTCAAGAACGTATGGAGCGGTGGGCACGTACTGGTCCCCTTCGATACACATAAGCTCACATTAGAACGCTTCAAACCAAGCCAACCACACACACGACGAAGCCTCTCCGCCTCGTCTCAGCAGCGATGCACACATGGGCGAAGGCTCCGGAGGCCGCACCCGCACCGCCCGCACGCACGGATGGCACGCACGCCGCCCACACGTGTGTGTGACTCCCGGACAACATAACTATAAAGATATATATTGGTACTATTTTTATG
Source organism: Ixodes scapularis (assembly GCF_016920785.2). NCBI lineage: Eukaryota > Metazoa > Arthropoda > Arachnida > Ixodida > Ixodidae > Ixodes > Ixodes scapularis. The sequence goes on along the minus strand of NW_024610030.1, from coordinate 336,088 downwards.
ATGCATGAAATTTGCCTTATTTGTCTTAGAAAACAGTAAACAATTGATGAATTGTCTAAACATTTGTATGGTCACGTGACATATTAACTTTAAAACGACAATGAAATTAAACCTCTTTATTCTTATATCCTATATTTACTTATAAGAAAGCATAATATGCACATAAAACAAATTATCTCCTTATATTATAAGTCACGTTACCTTTTGCGTGGATGGAGCCGTATCTCCTCCCGACTTGGCTACGTCCCCGCGCGTGGATGTAGCCTCGGCCATATTCTTTTTCGGTATACACATTTGTTGCTTTTTATTGCCTAGTTTCCCTCAAAGCGGACTGACATTAGAGTTCATACTTCTTCAGAGCATTTCGTAACCACTGTATACCATGAGACACTATACTGCACATTCAATCAAAGCTTTTCTCACTTTATTGTGTGTTGACTTTTTTGTGGTGCTTTTGTTGCCTAACTTTTTACATAAAAACTAGTTCAATTTTCTGCAGCGTGTTCTGCCTGTAAGGGGGCTGGGGACCAGTCAAGTAGCTTGGACCACTTTTTTTCTCCAACTTCCAACATATGTTGTCATTTCTACAAGCTCTTTTCTGACTGCATTCTGTGTGCCATTTTGCTGTGCAATTCTTACCTCCAACTGCATTCTACTGAGGGTAAGGCAAAAAAAACAACAAAAAAACAAGATGTACCTTATACGTATAAACCCTGAGATAAAGAAAATAAAAACAACGGGTTTAGATTAATATATTTTTATACATGCTAGCCCGTGTACTGGCTCATTTTCTAATAGTTGTAAAAAAAATCCCAACACAAATTATATCCGTGTTTTTGTTTTGGTCTCTTGCGTGAAGCAGCAGAATACAGGAAACTAATTTACTTGAACCTCCATGAACAGTGTCAAGTCACAAAAAACCTTCTTGGAAATCAACAACATTGTGAGTGAATAACTGAGATGTATAAGTATAACTGAAACCTCATTTAGAGTTGGAGTAACCTACAGAAGACAACTGAAAGTGATTGGTGTGTTTTTACAACATAGCAACGACCGTCTCTTTTTTAGCAATGCCATGATCCTTTCACCGTAAATTTGAGTCACATTTGCGTTTGAGTGTGAGAGATCGCATTATGACTCCTTGCATTTCATAACAATTCGTTGCGGCGTCCTTGGTGTTTTAGCGGGGAAGTACGAGAGACGTCAAATGAGACAACAGTGTTTGCTACTTTACTGACACAGTCAAACGTCAAGATACGAAAGAGGAACGAAGTGTGCGAACAGGAGCCAGGAGTAGTGCGCTGGTTTGTACAGCCAGCGCGCACGCGGTAACTGAAAGCCGCACTTGTGTACGAACGATCAGATATAGCTGTACGACAAAGGAATACGCCGACAGAACACTCGGTTGCAATAGCAAGCATTTCGCTGTAAGCCGTCACAAGTGATCGCAGCCCATTCAATGACTAGATAGACCGCAGCAGGCGTTACGAGTCATCCTAGCGATTTAAACGTTGTGATAGTGCCACGTGACTTCGCGTTTCGCGCTTCGCAGCGCCGACTCAACTGGCACACTCTCGACCCTGATTAGCCGGGATTTCTCTTGACATATGTGTGCTCCACATGTGGCGTATTAACGGTGTATTTAGCAGTGCCTCAGCGTCGGTGGCATCCCAAGATTGGTATTAATAGGCACGCTTCAGAGGATCTAGATAGGATTCATCCCTGGACTAATCTCGGCGCTTCGGCGCATTTTAACGTTGCCGATCCAGAAGCGTCCGGTGTGGTGCCGACCAATCAACTAGCGAGCGGACTGCCGAGACTTGCTCGAAGACCGGCTTGCTCAGTTTCGCTGCTAACTGATCGCCGAAGAGAGCGATCGCTCGTTGCATTCGACGGTCTATCTAAGTGAATGATTGTGGTTGAAAAAAATTTAACAAAGTTTCTTTTCGGGAAAGTAAATGAAGTATAAAAAAATTGGCTCCAGAAACCAGTCTTGTTGGTTGTCTATGAATTGCAATAGCATTCGGCGCGTTACTTATAACGCAGCTCACTTTGAATACGACGACGCAATTTTTGAGTAAACACTTTATTTTATGAATGTTTTACGCCGCAGACAAAGACGTCCCCGCGACTGCAGCACGTCACTTCGAAATTCAGTGATTCATTCGTCTCTGTGCAATCGTTTAATCTTTTGTCTCTCTGTAATCGTTTAATGTTCAAGCTGTTTCTTCACCCCCATTGCAGCTTCGTATGCGTGTCTTGTTCTGTCGCTGTGTAAGGGTTTAAAGTCCATGAAGGTTTTCCACTATCTTTGACCATTTACCAACTAGCTCAACTCAAATTAATTATTGCTTCGTAGCTTGGGCGCATATGGGAATGTGAAAGTACTGCCACCTGGTGTATGCGCGGCTCGGGTCTACCTGCTTGCTAGGACGACGTCGAGGACGATGTCCTTAAGAATGACGTTAAGGAAGACCTCCAGCGCGATCTCAAGGACGACCTCTAGGTCTACCTTAAGGACGACGTAGAGCACGACGTGCTAGAGAGCGACATTAAAGACGACGTCTAGAACAACTTCTAGGACGACCTCTAGGGCGATCTCAAGGACTACCTCCAGGACGACCCTAAAGGGAGACTAAACCAAAAGTTGGAGCTCCCAAAACAAGGCTGGACGGATAGGCGGGACGCTGCAAAACTCCACAACATCATTCCTATTGGCTACGGCGATATCTCTAACGGTTCGCCGTATTTTCGGAAAAGAAGTGCGCGATTGAACACGGCCGACGAGAGAAGTCACGTCATGATTCCCATTCCCTATCCTCCTCGCCACGTCCCGTCGAGCTGGTGAAACGAAGCGACCAGGAGAGAAGCAAGGCCGTTTCCCCTCTTTCTCAAACTGTCCCGGAGGACAATGACGTCAAAGAGCTCGCTTGATAGCGCCCTTCTTTTCCAAAACTACGGCCATCCGTTTGAGATATCCATGAATGAGGTATCTTTTGGAGTTCGTAGAGTCCCGTTCAGCGCTTGTGCGGCCTTATATTCCGAAATCCAAATTTCTGTTCCATATTCGTGTAAGGGATATGGAATCAAAAAATGAAACAGCAAAAAAAAAAAAAAAAACAAGAAAAAAACTAAAGACGGTCACAATTTTTTTGCAATGGCGAATTACAGAGCAGTTCTCGAGGGGGAAGATGGGAGGGTATGCCTCTCCTTTTCCTTCTCCCCCTCCTCTCGTCCTCGCCGGCTGTCCTCCTATTTAACGCGAAATTTTCGCGAAATTTCCCACTGGATTTAGTGAAAATTTTTCCGAGCGGAGAAATATTCCCGTTAAATGAGCGGCGAAATTAAGCGAAAACTTTCCCGCCTAATGCAGCGGGGAAGCTCGGTTGATGTTGAGGTCACGTGGCTTCGATTTGCCCGCTAAATTTAGCGTGAAAATTTCCCACAATGCAAAGCGCGCAGTAACCCCAATGCCGACGGCGACGCCGCTCAACCCGGAAATTGGCGCCCAAGAGCTGAGCTCTAAAAAAAGAGGGCGCCGTTATAAAGTTTCTACGAATGTTTAATAATGCTGAAAGGTTTGAAGACTCCCTTCGAGCACATGCGGATGCATTCTGTTCATATTTAAATGAAAAATAACATTCTTAAACTCTCTGGTCGACGTAGAAAACTATCAAACTTGTCAGATGTTCAGAGGTTCCTTGGTTCCCTCTTGCAGCGCGAGACGGAACACTTCAATCTGCTAGACCGACATGCACACCACCGTTCAATGGATAGCATGTCAATTCATTTTCAGTTGAGATGCAATAAACCTTTTTCGCAACGCTAAATGATGTTTCGGCTTTCCAACCGATGTATCTTTATTCGCTGGTCTAAGTATTCTAAAAGAGGCAGTGATCCGAATGTCTTCTCCGTTTTCTCATCTCGACAACTTTTTTCTTTTTCGCTGTGCTATTGGCGCCTTTTAGTATTCAACTGAAAGGGGCAGAGTTCCGGCTGCGCCCTTCGTCTCGACAACGCTTCTGTCAGCACAGCCATCTTGTTTGTAGACGCGACGTCACGGAGTGCGAAGAAGTCACTCGCACTCCCAGAAATACTCGGTGCAGAAAGAGTGCGATCAAGTGACTGTCTCCGGTGGCCCTCCTGTTGGTTTAGTGAACGAAACACCAAACCGTGTCGTGCTGAGGATGTGACAGAAGCGTCGCATTTGCTAGCTCCAGCTTCGCTTGACTGCGAGCCTGCTCTGCGGTCGGAGTCCACTGTACAGCGGCGGAAGGTTTCTTGGTCCCTCTTAGGAGCGCCGTCAGGGGTGATAGAATCGCAGCGCACTAGGGAACACATGAGCAATAAATGTTTACAAGTCCGAGAAACTCTAGAAGGTAACGAATAATTCTAGGTGTGGAAAAATTGGTAACCTCGAGCACTTTCTTCGGAAAGGACGAATGCCATGCTCATCAACTTCGTGGCCCAGAAATTCTAGACGTGTCTCTCCGAGTTCGCATTTTCCTTTGTTGATGTTGACACCATAATCGGCGAGGCGTTTAAAAAGCAGCCGCAAATGTTGCGTGTGTTCGACCTTGTCTCGACTGAAGACCAGGAAATCATCCATATATGCAAAGCATAAAGGTAATCCTCTGAGGACGGTATTAAGAACCTTTACGATGTCTGCGCGGCATTTCTGAGCCCAAAAGACATCTCGAGGTACTCAAAATGGCCAAATGGTTTGGTTTCGTAATAGCCGTCTTGCGATTATCCGTCGGCTCTACCGGTATATGGTGGTAAGCCTATACGATATATATATTTGAAAAGATGGTGCAGCCGTGGAGGGATAGCTAAAGGTCCTGAATGTGTGGTATCGGATATCTGTTTGGTAGTGTGGCGTTGTTAAGGGCAAGGTAGCCGCCGCTAGATCGCCAGCCTTCGGGTTCTTTTTTAGGCACCGTATGAAGAGGGGAAGCCAATGGACTCAAGGAAGGCCGGATGATGCCCAATTCCAGCATACGTTCGAACTCTGCTGCCCTGTCGATCTTCAGACGTTCTGATGCAAGTCGTCGTGGTCGTGTACAGCTGGGAGTGCCCGTCGTCACAATGTGATGAGTTACGTCATACGGTACGGGTTTGAAACAACTGTTCGGACAAGTGAGGCATTTGAAGTCGTTGAGTAAGTTGTCGTAGGGTGAGGGACGATGATCAGAAATGGTTGGTGGACGAAGAGACGACTCCATTCCGGTTCCTTGTAGAGTCAAACGGGTTGTGGGGTCTGTAGAAAAGACGTCCGAGCTCCATGTTGTTCTAGCACGAACTGTTCGTTTTTATTCTCCCGCCTCAGGAAGCTCCCGCAGCGTGTTTAGAAAAAGAAGAAAAATAATTTCATTTCTCGGAGCTGGCTCCTATAGGGCTCCGCCCTGGCAGCATGAAGCACGGAAATACAAATAAAATTGTAGTTGATCTAACGGTGGCAATAAGAAGAAGAAGGGTGTTGGAAGTTATGCGGCCCATGAAACAGTTCTTGGTTCCTTGGTTTCCTGGGGTGTTACAAGTAGCTCCGAGTATGAAGGATGAGAATTTGAGTCCTGAAATGCGGGTTTGATTCGGTCCATGGCGACGATTTCTCGGTGTCCGTGAATGTCAAGAGTCATGGTCTTGTCGGTGCGCTCGAGTATCTTAAAGGGTCCCTCGTAAGGTGGCGTGAGACTTTTCTTCTTGACTTCCTTTCTGACGAATGCCTCAATGGAAGTTTTCAATTCTTGACTTACGAAAATCTTCTGAAAATGGGGCATCCGAGGTTGTGTGGGCTTGAGTTCTTGCATGAAGTGCCTCAAGTCGTCTAGGTACACTTGGTGTGAAATTGTTGGAGTGCACTTGGTAATATCGAAAAATTCTCCAGGGAGTCGGAGCGGCGATCCATAAACCAATTCAGCCGAGCTGCATTCCAGGCCTTGTTTGAACGCGGATCGAATGCCGAGAAGGGCGAATGGGAGATGGTCGACCCAGTTGAGACGTCCACCTCGTGCTGTGATTGTGGCCTTGAGCTGTCGATGTAACCTCTCCACCATGCCATTGGCTGACGGGTGGTATGAGGTAGTGTGCACGTGGCGCGTGCCGAGGAGCTGGGCTAAGGCAGCGAACAGGGAGCATTCGAATTGTCGTCCCCGGTCCGTAGTGACGGTGGATGGACATCCGAAGCGGGATATCCAGATGTCGATCAAGTTCTTGGCGACTGTCTCGGCAGTGATGTCGACCAGGGGAGTGGCTTCGGGCCACCTGGTGTAGTGGTCGACGCAAGTCAAGATGTACGTGAAGCCTCGGCATGATGGCAGGGGGCCCACAAGATCGAGGTAAACGTGGTCGAACCGTGCCGAGGGGGCACGGAATGGTCTCAAAGGTGTGACCGTGTGTCGGCTCACCTTCGAGTCCTTACATTGAAGGCAGCTTCTGGCCGCACCTCGTACATCCACGTTCATTGTAGACCACACATAGCGAGCTGTCACCAGTCGCTGCGTGGCTCGGATGCCCGGGTGGCTGATGTTGTGGATGTGGTCGAAAACCTGCCGACGAAGTGCCAATGGGACGAAAGGTTGAGGATGTCCCATGCTCATGACGCAGAGGATGGTACCGGTGCAGTGAGGGAGGGGAATCCGCTTCAACACCAAAAACTTCAGCGTCTCAGGGTGGTTGTTCAATTCAGGGTCGTCTCGCTATGCGGCAGCGATGCGTTCGAAGTCTACTCCTCCAGAGACTGCTGAAAGTGCTTCGACGCGGGAAAGAGCGTCCGCTGCTGAGTTGTCTTCTCCTTTGATGTGACGGAGATCTACCGTGAGCTCTGAGATGTAGGCGAGTTGTCGGATTTCTCGGGAGCAGTAGGCTGTGTGATTTCCATGAAACGCGTAAGTCAAGGGCTTATGGTCCGTTAGGACGTGGAACTCGTGACATTCCAGGATGTACCTCAAGTGCCGAAGTTCTCGTCCGAACGTACTATATCGCGTTTCCAGAGGTTTCAGTTTCTGAGAAAAGAAACCTAGTGTCCTCCACTGGCCGCCAAGAAGCTGCTGTAGTACAGCACCTACAGCTGTACTGGACGCGTCGGTCATGAAACGGGTAGAAGCCTCAGTTTGCGGATAGACCAGCAGGGTTGCGTATACAAAGGCTTCCTTCACGGCGGAAAAAGCGGATGCAACTTCATCGGTCCATTTAAGTGACGATGATGGTGCTTTCTTGGTCTTCAGCAGGTCCGTCATAGGCTGTAGAATTTCGGCACAGTGGGGAATAAATCTACGGGGGAAATTTAGTAGCCCGAGAAATTCGCGAAGCTTTCGAAGCGAGGTAGGTTGAGGGAACTCGCGTATTGCCCGGACTTTTTCTTGGAGTGGTAGGATGCCCGACGATGTTATGCGGTGGCCGAGAAAGTCCAGCGCGTCGGCACCGAAAACGCACTTCTTCGTGTTGATGACGAGGCGATACTCCAGCAGCCGGTCGAACAAAAGTCGCAGATGTTGCTCGTGTTCTTCCGGAGAGGAGCTGGCCACGAGAATATCATCAACATAAGCGAAGATGAAGTGAAGGCCTCTGGTGACTTCGTTTATAAGGCATTGGAAAGTCTGCGCGGAGTTTCGGAGACCGAAGGGCATCCGAACGTACTCAAGAAGTCCGAACGGAGTTGTGATGGCGGTTTTGGGCACATCCGCTGGCTCCACTGGAATCTGGTGGTAGGCCTTAATAAGGTCTACCTTGCTGTAGATGTTGGTGCCAGCTAGGCCAGCGGAGAAATCGTAAATGTGTGGCAAGGGGTACCGGTCAGGTACCGTGCACGCATTCAAGGCGCGATAATCTCCGCATGGCCTCCAGTCGTTTGGATCCTACTTAGGGACCATGTGAATAGGCGACGCCCAATTGCTGAAGGAGGGGCGGATGATGCCAAACTCCAGCATATGTTCGAATTCTCTGCGTGCGATGTTAAGTCGCTCTCCGAAGAGTCGACGAGGTCTCGCAGAGACTGGAGGGCCGTTGGTAATGATATGGTGAGTTACGACGTGCTTGGCGGGTACCTCCGTGTTGCACGGTCGGTTTATGGCAGGGTATTCTGCGAGGATGGCTTCATATCTTGAAAATGCCGCCAAAAAGCGCATCGGAGAAGCTTGAAATGACGAAAGAATACCTTGAACGGTGCACGATGTCGTAGCATCCGTGAGGCTTCTGCCACCCATATTAATGGCCAGGCCAAAGTTCGCCAAGAAGTCCGCTCCCAGTATGGCCTCGCGAAGGCCTGCAACAATGAAGACCCAGCGGAAGAGTCGTCACAGTCCAATGTCGATGGTGAAGGATCTCTGGCCATAGGTGGCGATGGCAGAGCTGTTGACCGCTCGTAGGGGTCTGGTGTGCTGCGTCTGCTGCCGGTCTAGTCGTGACGCTGGCAGGACGCTAACCTCGGCCCCCGTGTCCACCAAAAAGCGTTGGCCAGAGATCTTATCCATGACGTAGAACAAGCGGCTCGGGTGTTGGCCATAGTCACTTGCCGCTGTTAGTGACGGGCCGTGGGGTTTCCCGACCAGGAACACTAGGGTGCCTCAATGTCCTTCTGTTTAGGGTGATGCCACCCTTTGTAGTACCCGATGCCGACAGCGCGCGCTCACGGGTAAAATAGAAAGAAATCGACAAAAAAAAAATGTCGCCGTAGCATAGTCAGCGCCACGAGCGCGTGCAAGGACACGTTCTTTCACGCGCTTCTGAACAAAAAATAAAAATAAAGGCGTGAGACAAAATGGCCAGATGTCTCCACCCTACTCCACCCTAAGCAAAGCGCACATGAAGACACCCTAAGCAACACGGTTGTTGGCAGCGTGTGACACGTTCTGCATAACGCCTGTGCAGAGCCGTATATTGGGAGAGATTGGCCAGTGGGTGTGACGACGAAGGCGCCGGAGAGGAAGAAAGTAAATGAAAGGGAGGAGAGCGCCGAAGGAGCGAGAGAGAAAGAAGGGAGCAGAGAGGAGACGACCGCCATTTTTTAGCAACGCTGTCGGAGACTGGTCGGAGAAGAGCACTGCTGAGGCTACGCGTCGTCTGCTACGGGCCGACTTCTTTTTCGCCTGAATAAAAGTTTGTGGCCATAAGCCGAAAAATCTTCATTTATTAGCTTTTTAACCCACCGAGGAACAACAGAATGACATTTTCTTACCAAAGCCAGCGATATAAAAGGAAATAATCGAGATTTAGATGCCGATCCCACGCATTCCGCCGGGAGAATGATCGAAGATGGCGGCCCTCCCCACTCAGGCAACACCTCCTAGAAGACAAGGCCGTAGCGCTCTTCTCGTGACGTCGCAAAGTAAGGCCATCGGGGCGCGCGTCGAAGCGAATGCAACGCGCGTAGATCGACCGTCGTAACGCGTTTTTAGTCACATACGCGTGTCACATTAGCTAAAATGAAAGCTGCACATAGCAACGGGTCTAGAAAACATTTTATTACACGAGCAAAATATTACACCGTTAAATAATCGGTACGAAATGGCACGAGTATGCGTACAAGACGTCTATAGAAAAATGTGATTGTTTTAAGTCGAAAACATTGAGTCATGCAATTATTGTTGTAGGAATGCATATTTTATACAGAAATACTTCGACAAAATTTCGAGTCACGCAGTGATTTGGAAACAGCAAAACAGAACAGTTAAAAATCAGGTAGACGTAGTCAACGCGGACAAGGCAAGACAAGTGTTTCTCTCGATCATGTAAGCGACGTTATCGCGTGCAGTCACTGAATTCTTGCATCATACCCCAGCCACATGGCAAAATTAATGCAATTTCGATCGAATGACATTGTGGGGCCGACAAGTCCGCTTGCGGCGCTCGTATAATCACTGAAGACCGCGAGCTGATTAAGTCCTATATCACTGAATGAAAATATATTAACTTTTCCGTGCGGCAGGGGTACAAAACTTACTACTTAGTCTACTAATTTACTTCTCCCTATGGGGCTCGAGCTGCCTTAGTACAACACATAACTTATTTTGTATATAATAATACTATTACCTTAATACAGTTAAGATTCTAGTATAAACGCGGAAAAGGGAATAAAATAACTTCAGTATAAACGCGGAACCACGAACAACGCTCTTTCAATAATGACACAAACTTGTTTTTCGCCTTCCAGTGAAAACTAGATTAGCGCGCATATTTACAAATGTCGACGCAGCTGCACACGAATCATGACAAAGAACAAAATTGCAATCTATCATGCAATTAAAAAAAAAAATTGCAGCATCTTACTTGCGTCCTACATGACCAAGAAAGCCCGTAAAGAAGTTGTTTCTCACCTGTCGATCGTATCCATACGTCCCACAATATCCGTGACGTACACATTCGAACACAAACTCCAAGAAGCCTCTCTCTGTCGAGAGAGGTCTATCGATTAATCGACCAGACTTCGTTGGCTAGTTGTCACACATGTCACTCAAAACGAAGCAGGACTTGTTTCACGAATCCACGTAAATGCCGTAGTATCAAGCGAACACAAAAAAACTTTCCGAGACTACGGTGATGACAGAAATACGACGGGAAACAAGTCTCAAAAGTACCACACACGAGAACAGCGGCGACGAAAGGCTTGACGTTGTCGACCCATCTCTTGCTCGTGTGCGCTCCCTGCGACAATGACTGGATTTCTTTTCGGTATCCTTCCCTTCTGAGATGTCTCAGCGTTCCTTTTCAGACAGTCAGCAGCTCACAGACAACGTAAATTTACCAGAATCGGAGCCATGTGGCATCGGCAGCATCACAGCCGGTCCTTTCGAAAAGTGTGGGGTGCTGCGGAACTGCACGTAGTCCCGCGGTTACGGGGATACTCATAAATATAAATTTGGTACTCTCAACCTTGGTAACGCGTTGTATATTACGTTTATATTACATATATAATAAATTGTACAAGACTGCGCCTTTGAAACGTATATTAATGCCGGATAAACGCGCATGACCACCACCGCGGCGAGGTACATTTTTTTCACGTCGATAGCGTATTCTCACGTAGTTGCGCCATGGACTTCCTTCCTCCGCCATTGTGACGTAACTTCTCAGAGCGCTCTGGCCTTCTTCTCTAGGAGGTGTTGACTCAGGTAGGAGCAGCCGGGAGTTCACGCGCATGCGCTCATGCCTCTCGCTCTGCGCCGCGTGCTGATTGGCTCACCCGGGAGGAGAGCGCTGCGGCGGCGACATCATAGACTGACCAAACTCTCCCCATATACGGCTCTGCGCCTGTGGTACCAGCAGAGTGATCTGTCGGCTGACCGTGAGGTGCGTGGCGAGGATGAACGGGTTTGAGACATATCTCGCCTCGTTCGTCGGGAAGGTGTCTCGTGCGACGGCCCCACAGCGGCAACAGCGCTGGATAGCTGTTCCATGCTCGTCTCGAGTCTCGTAAGGGCTGTTTGCCAGGCAGGCGGTTCGTGCGATGTGATTGTCGCGATGGACGGTGAAGCGTACTCAGCGGTGCGGTCCGCAAGCATTGCCAGACGGCCTAGCGGCATGTCGTCCGCAGCTGCCAGAACCATGCGTATTCCTTCAGAAGTTTCTGGTGAAATAGCTCTTGCAGAATAGGGTCCTGGGAGCCGGAGGCTTGGGGACCGAGCAACTGCCGCATCTCGTGAAAAAGTTGAGATGGGCGGCGGTCTCCCAGCTCCTGGGCTGTGAGCAGCTGCTGGATTCTCGTGCGCTCCGAAGCTGTCGTCCGCTCGAGTAGGACGCCCCTCAGGTAGCGGCGACACGCGGAGGCGCGTTCACGCTCATATTGTTTCCGATAGTACATTATGGCGACTAACATCAAACTACACTGTAATCAAACGAAGTTTCTAGCCTGGATGCGTCTGGATTGAAACACTATTAACTAACGCTCAGGGGAAGCTCTCTCTCTGAAGACCCCACCTGCAGTTCCTCTCTACTCTCGTTAATAAGGCAATGTTGATTCCTGCTTCGATAATCGGAAAATAATGGTTTCAGATCAATTTCAGATTGTTTTTATGAGCAACAAATATGGCGACTAACATAAACAAAGGTTCTAGCGTGGATAAGCCCAGATTCAAACACCATTTACTCATGCTCACGTGAAGCCCTCTCTCTGAAGACCCCAAGTGCAGTTCCTCTCTACTCTCGTTCATAAGGCAGTGTTGGTTCCTGCTTCGATAATCCGAAAAATATGGTTTCAGATCAATTTCAGAATGGTTTTATGAGCAATACATTATGGCGACTAACATCAAGCGAAGTTTCTAGCGTGGATGCGTCTGGATTGAAACACTGTTAACTCACGCTCAGGGAAAGCCCTCTCTCTGAAGACCCCACCTGCAGTGCTTCTCTACTCTCGGTAATAAGGCAGTGTTGGTTGCTGCTCCGATAATGCAAAAAATATGGTTTCAGATCAATTTCAGATTGATTTTATGAGAAATACAATATGGCGACAAACATCAAGCGAAGTTTCGCGCGTGGATGCGTCTGGATTGAAACAACGTTCACTAACGCTCACGGGAAGCCCTCTCTATGCAGACCCCACCTGCAGTGCCCCCATACTCTCGTTAACAAGGCAATATTGGTTCCGGCTTCGATAATCCGAAAAATATGGTTTCAGATCAATTTTAGATTGGCTTTATGAGCAATACAATACGGCGACTAAGATCAAACGAAGTTTCCAGCGTGGATGCGTCTGGATTGAAACACCGTTCACTCACGCTCCCGGGAAGCCCTCTGTCTGAAGACCCCACCTGCAGTCAGAGCCGTGTATTGAGAGAGTTTGGTGAATGGGAGGCGCGGGCAGAGTCAGGGCGTGCGGCAGAGTCGGAAAGAGGGCTTGGCATGCTCTCTTGACCAACCAGAAGCCGAAAGGAATCCCCTAGCGGTGGTAGCGGCAAACAGTTCTGATCAAAAGCCTATGTTCCTATATGGTTTTAATAAACGCGTAAGAGTGAAGTGTAGTAACTCTTCTTGGTTGAAAATAGGGTGCACGTGTTGTTTTGATCATGATCATGCAGAAAGATGTAAGAAACGAATGCACCACGCGACTGTGTTTTGCACGGACGTTCGGACGGCAGATTCCCGGCCCTTGGCGCTTGGCGTACGGATTATGTCGATCGTTCCGCTAGTCGCACTCTTTCACCATCATTTTGGATTAACGTGATTGAAACATCACGTGTACCATATTTTCATCCATTGAGAGTTACTCCAATGCAGTTATCAGGTTTGTTTCTCGCGACCACCGCCAGGGTATTATTTCCATCTTCTGGTTGGTCACATTCGAATTTCGGAAGACGCCCTGGAACACGCCCAGCCCGCTTTCGGCCAATGGCGCCTCCTCATTTGTCTCCTATTAGCGGCGAGATGTTTTGGTGGCGCCCTCCTATGGTTCCCTCTTGTGACGTCATTACCTTGCGAACAACAAGTTCGATGGTGTTTGTAAATAGCATGGTGGAAGCCTGAAATCATTGCGCTCTCAAAGGAACACTGCCAACACCGTCGAAATTAAAGTTCCTTCATTCTTCTTATTTCCGTCGATGTTATACCCTTTCCGACGTCATAGTCAGCTTTTGGGCCAATCGTGAAAGGCCGACCACAGCGACGCTTTCGGTCGCGCACGTCGCCAATACTTCCCAACGAATGGCCAAACTCTCTACATTTACGGCTCTGCCTACAGTGCGTCTCTACTCTCGTTAAAGAGGCAATGTTGGTTCCTGCCTCCATAGAGTTATTACAATAAACGCTAGAGGCTCAGCTGGCGCTGTGTGCTGTTGCATTTTGAAGCAGACAGCAAGCAGTCAGAAATTGAGTTACGGTAATGCATTTCTATGGGTAAAAGCGAGTGTATTTTCTCTCTGCGCTCGATTATAAGAGCAAATATCACTACTAATTTGTACGTACTAGGTACATTGCTGTGATAGTTGTAACAAGGGAGCTGCAGGTGGCTAGGGCAGTAGCCGCACGTGAAGGGACTAGCTTGTGTAGAGCCAGAAGAGGAGAAGGACGACGGGGCTACGAGGAGCTTTGCAAGTGCTGCTGTTCCGGCGAGCTATAAACCACATTTTGTATCTTAACAACTGGCGACGAGATTAAGACTACGAACCATGTTATTATAACAAATATTTGACCGGTTTCCGGCGTAATCTACCGCGAACATCATGCTAAAGTTAGAGCCGTTCACGGGGGAAGGTGGTCAGGAATGGGAAGAGTATGTCGAGATTTTGGATCAGTACTTATCGCGAACAACATCGTCGCAGACAAGCAGAGAGCCGTGTTTCTGAGCAGCTGTCGCAGGCCAACGTACTTACTGCTGCGCAGTCTGCTGGCACCCATGAGACCTTCGGAGGCCCCCCTCGCTAGAAGTCTTGAGTTGCTGACAGAGCATTACTCGCCGCGACCGTCGGTGATTGTACAACGGTATCATTTCTACTGCCGCACACAAGACATCGGGGAAACCGAGAAGGAGTTTGTCGCCGGCCTGCGCCGATTGGCCGACCGGTGCGAATTCGGGGCGGAGTTGGCGAACAACCTTCGGGACCGCATCGTGCACGGCATCACGAATGACGTGATGCGGAGGAGGCTACTGGAAGAGCCAAACTTGACGTTGGATCGGGCGGTGGAGTTAAGGCCAGTTCTCACATGCAGCGAAGCGCTGATGTAGCGCTGCTCACGTGTGGTCAGCTACTTATCGTGAGCCATGAACAACAGTTTTCACAGTACGATACAAAGCTGGTGAACGCTTCTGTCAGCACACACTTAGTGCGAGGTCAGTGCTATGCTTGTAGTGCTCCGCTGCATGTGTGAACAGGCCTTTAATCACAAGCATGGAAGCCGCCGCAAGAGGTGCTCAACAGATCACCGGCCGAGCGAGCGGGACAACCGAGACAGCGGTGAACCGCGTGACAGCACCGTCGACATCGGCGCAGTCAGCGGAAGAGCGACGCAGCTGTTTCCGTTGCGGCGGCAAGCACCGGGAATCAACGTGCAAGTTTGTAAATACTGTTTGCTTCAAATGCTGGCAAGGAGGTCATATATCAAGACTGTGCCAGAACAAGACAAGCCACGAAAGCAGAATGAGCAGCAACGACAAACATCGCGAAGGAAACATGAAGCAGACGCTGAACTCGACTCAGACACCAGCAAACCGTTCGGTGCACGTCATGGAAGCTCAAGACAGCGAAGAGTCAGATTCGAGCGTCGTGGGAGACCTCTGGCCGTTAAACCCGAGCAAAAAAATAGCGCTACTGGGAAACAGCCGAAAAGAGGCGCCAGAGTTCAAGGACCCGCCAATTTTTGCAGAAGTGACGATACAAGGAAAAACTGTACAAATGGAGCTGGACACCGGAGCTGTGTTTTCGGTTATGGATGAGACTGAGTTCGGGAGACTGTTTCCAGATACCGTCATCGAACCATCAACTGTTAAACTGCGGGGCTACTTCGGTCAGCTGGTTGCCGTAGTCGGCAAGGCGACGGTCACGGCGGAGTTTGGCGGGAAAGCTGAGCTACTACCTTTGTTTCTTGTACGAGGTGGTTCCCGGACTCTTCTGGGACGGAACTGGGCAAGGGCTTTCAACATGCCTTTAGATCAGCTCGTCAATGTGCATCATGTGGGCAGCAGTGAAGGGTTGGCAGGCAGATTTCAGTAAGTGTTTTCTTAAAGGTTAGGGACGCTGAAAGGAATGAAAGCGACTATCAGCGTACCGGAAGGAACCAGACCCAGGTTTTTCCGACCGCGAACTGTACCTTTTGCGTTGCAAGACCTTCATAGCGCAAGAGTTGCAACGCTTACAGCGAGACGGAATTTTGACCCCTGTATGAACGTCAGAGTGGGCGGCGCCTATTGTACCTGTACTAAAGAAGGATGGTAGGATACGAATTTGTGGCGACTTTAAACTCACAGTCAACCAAGTGGCTGTTACAGAAGTGTATCCGGTACCGAGACTGGAAGAGATGTGGGCGAAGCTTGCTGTGGGAACAACGTTCTCTAAGCTAGATATCCGCGATGCGTTCGAGCAGATTGAACTGGAGCCGGCAGTTAGGAAGTTTGTCACAATTAACACGCAGAAAGGACTGTTTCAATACAACAGGATGCCTTTCGGAGTAGCCCCGGCTCCCGCCATATTTTAAAGACAGATGGAAAATCTTCTACGTGATTGTAACGGCACCACTGTCTATTTTGACGACATCTTGGTCACAGGGGCAACAAAAATTTACCACTGCCAGAATCTGGAGGCAGTCTTAGAGAAGTTAAATGAGGCCGGGTTGAAACTCAAACTGGCAAAGTGTACACTATTCCAAAGAAGTGTGGAATATTTTGGACACATTATTGACGCTGAAGGAATTCACCCCGCACCCCAAAAAAATCGAAGCGGTAATCGAGGCGCCGGAACCCCCGAATGTCAAAGAACTACAGAGCTACCTTGGATTACTAAATTTTTACCGGAAGTGTATGCCAAACGTGTCATCGGTGTTGCATCCCCTCCATAAACTCCTGAAAAAAGGGGAGGCCTTGAGTTGGGGTACTGAGGAACTAGCGGCGTTCAATACAAGCAAAGTGATGTTGACGTCTGCGTCAGTGCTAGTGTATTATGACCCAAGCCAGCCTGTAGTACTATGCTGCGATGCGTCACCATATGGTGTTGGTGCGGTATTGGCGCCAGTGTTGCGGAGTTGCCACTCCGGAGTTGGAATGATTCCGGAATCATTCCGCATTTTCGCGACCCCGGAATGGAATGGGAATGGAATGGCGGCAACGTTCAGGGGAATGGAATGGGAATGGAATTAGATGCCTTTTGCCCGGAATGGAATGGGAATGGAATGGGCCAGGTTCTTTATATTTTATTTATTTATTTATTTTTTACGTTCAGCTATACCGAGCCAGTCAGGGAGTCGGTTGTTCAGAAATAAAATGAGCGGGAAACTGCGAACCCGCGTAAGGCCCTAGCAGACTAATGAGCAAAAGAAAAAAATGCAAAACAAAAAACAAGCGTCAAAGCAAAGAACAGAGGGGGGAGGGGAGGGGGGGGGGGGCGGTGGCGCCTTTCACCGGTGAAGTTCAACACACATCCGAATGCGTCTGCGCCTGTAATATTGCACGGCTGGTACGTCATCAGCCGACGTGAACGGGACCTGCTGCTCTGGTGATCCGATACCCAGGAAGGTGGCCAGACGTGGACTCGCTGTGCGGACCCAGACTTCGTACACTTTCGAGTCGTCTCGAACGCGCTGTTTCTCGAAGAGCTCGCACCTGTGCCGGCAATCTCAGATCGCAATCCACGAGACGTTTGTTTAAATGATGCTAGGCGAAACTAGAAGACTGCCATTCATGCGTTGGAGGCGGAGAGTCGGCAGGAAGGACCGTCACAACAGGGATGCCAACGTATCGATTTTTCACTGCCGTAACAGAAGATGATACATGTAGTTCAGGATGCTTCAGGTGGTCCACTTTTCTCGGAAATTCTAAATGCAACTGCCTGCATGGTCTTAAACGAGGTCAGCTACAACGAAAGTATGTCTTGTCCATTCATACAGCAGTGTGGGTAAAGTTTCATGTTCAAGGCAACATCTACAGATTCAAGAATACTAGTTCATCCCACCGTGACGTCATGTGATCAGTGCTGACAGGGGCGCCCTCATTGGACAGGGAAGTGGGGATGTTTTGATGGAGTTTATTTTAGAGGTCGAAGTCTTTTCGCATCGCTGGTCAGTCAGACAGGATTCTAGGGAAGGGACCGCAGTCAATCCTTGATGGAAGGTTTTTTTTTAAATCCATTGAGGACTCTTCGTCTCGAACCACTACCTTCAAGGCGAAGTGCCAAGCCTGCGAAAAAGTAATTTCGGGACCAAAAAAAAAAAAAAGACTTCCACTTCAAACTTAAAGCCTCATCTCAGTTGGCGTCTCAAAGAAATTTGAAAAATGTATTATCAATATTTATATTTCTGCCCTCCCAAAAATGTATTCTTGTATTTGTATTTCCAAAGACTTTTTGCCTCTTTTTAAAATATATTTCCGATACGTATCACGATACATTTTTATAGATATATTTGAGACTTGAGTATCATTATTTTAGTTACTATTTTCATCTATCCCAGTATTTGTATTTCCAATTACATTTCTGAACATTTCTGCCCAACCCTGCAACGTATAGCAGCTGTCAAGTGACACTTTTAACGTTTAGGAATTGGAGGAAGGGAATGGAGCGACTCAGCCATTCCAGGAGTGGGAATGGGCACAGTGTCCCCATTCCTAAGAGTTGAAAGGAATGGAATTATCGAAAACTCTGATTCCCCGGAATGTAATTGGAATGGAATGGGGGTGCCCATTCCGCAACACTGATTGGCGCACAGAACAAGTTCCGGGGAAGAAAGGCCTATTGCTTTTGCGTCCAGGCGTCTAACCGCAGCTGAAAAAAACTACAGCCAACTAGATAAAGAGGCCCTGGCCGTAATATACGGAGTGACAAAATTCAACCAATTTGTGTGGGGTCGACAATTCGACATTTCCACAGACCACAAGTCATTGCAGGGTCATCTAGGACATGATCGGGGAATCCCACAACAGTGCTCTCCTCGAGTACTTCGATGGGCGTTAACGTTGAGCGCTTACTGCTATCGACTGGTATATCGACAAGGGGTCAATCTAGCAAATGCCGATGGGCTGAGTCGGATGCCACTGCCTGGATCCTCGTTCAAGGACCACGTGGCTGGGGAAATGTTCATGCTGGAAAAGGCGTTCCCGTCGTTGCTGTCGGCAGCAGCGGTAGCGCAGGCTACAAATAATGATCCCATAGTGTCGACAGTACGAGAGGCTTTGTGGTCTGGGAAGCGTCTACCGGAATCTGCTGATTGGAGGACGTTCTAATGTCGAATGTTCAGTGCAGGACGGTTGTGTACTGTGGGGTTGCCGAATAGTAGTACCAGCATCACTATGGCCAGCGGTGTTGAGCGTGCTACACGAGACACATCCGGGTATTGAGAAAATTAAAATGGTCGCTCGGAGCCATGTTTGGTGGCCAGGCATAAGCGAGGCTATTGAAAACAAAGTAAATGGTTGTACCATATGCCAAGTTCACCGGCGGGCACCGAGGTCGGTGCAACAAACACCATGGCCATTCCCGGAAAATGCATGGTCACGCCTACCTGTTGAATTTGGGGGGCCGTTTCAGGGCATCTATTTCTTGGTGCTAGCTGATGCATTCTCCAAGTGGGTGGAAGTGCGCCAGGTGCCCTCACCATCGGCTAAAGCCACGGTGGAGTGCTTGAGATCAATCTTTGCCACAGACGGCTTACCTGATATGGTCGTCGGTGATAACGGCCCGGCGTTCATCAGTGCGGAAATCCAAGAATTCCTGGCAAGAAATGGAGTTCGTGCTATCACTATTCCACCGTATCACCCTGCCTCAAACAGCGCTGCAGAGAGGGTGGTACAAACGATAAAGGCTTAAGAAAGCAAAACCAGGACGTTTCGAAGTCAAGATTCCAAGAATTTTGTTTACTTACAGAACGACACCACATCATTTGACCGGACGAACACCAGCAGAGTTGTTGATGGGGTTGACGCCTAAACACTCCCCTGGACCTGCTGCATCCACATCTCAGAGTTAGAGTAGGGTTCAAGGAGCTACAGCAGAAGGAGCGAGCGGAAAAATCGGCAGTGTAACATTTCTCAGTCACGCAGACGAAATAATTGATCAGTTCCAGTATTTTTACTTGAAATTCGTGGCATGAAAAACGGTGTTAAGACCGCTTCGTACGTGTATTTATGTGCACTGTCAGACACTGTTAGTGAGAACACGGCGTCGACGCTTTCCAGCATGGGGGATATACGTGCCAAACGATCCAAGGACATGTGGAAAACCAAGAGAGACGGAAAGAAGTACGCAGTAACACTGGATAAGTAACTCCTTGTGCACGCAGACGATCAAAATAAATTGAAAGTCACGTAATATAGTCAGATTTGCAATAAATAAGTACTCCTTTATTCTTTCTGCTCATGAATATGTGCGAAGACGCTTGTTCTGGGTTCAAATCATCACCCGCACGCTCCTTATCTTTGCAAATAGGGGGGGGGGGCAGAGAGCAGGTGCCCGATAAAAACGCCTGACATAAAACATAATGAAAAAAGAAACCTTTCGTAGCTCACGTGCTTTATTTTTTGCGTTCGAATGTCTCTTTAACCTATCGTAAAGGTGCACGACGGAGTCATTTTCATTCAATGACAGGACGGGCATATTAGCAATATATAAGCACCACCGAAATGCTAGAAAACCTTGAACACACTCTACATTCTTTTCGATCGTTAGTTTGCTGAGAATCGTCGCTCGTTTTCACATACTTTCCTTGAAACCGAGGTTCGGACCTGAAATAGAGCGAAGTTTAACATCGTTCAGTGATAAAGAAAAATGATGCAATTACACTTTCACAATACCAATAAATGTGCATACTATCCGGTACAACCGAAATGACAAAGTTATTTATGTTATTTTCCGGCGAAGAGACATTATTCACGCGCGTTTTCCCATAGCAATACTAAGGGAGGCTGGAAATGTAGACTGCATGCTGTCTACTTCAATTTGCAACCGGAAGTCCCCTAGACACTAGCGCCAGCTGAGCCTCTGGCATGTATTGGAATAATTCTATGGCTGCTCGATAATCCGAAAAATATGGTTTCAGATCAATTTCAGATTCGTTTTATGAGCACTGCAATATGGCGACTAACATCAAACGAAGTTTCTAGCGGTGATGCGTCTGGATTGAAGCATCGTTCACTCATGCCCACGGGAAGCCCTCTCTCTGAAGACCCCACCTGCGGTACCTCTCTACCAGGGTGTAAGATAGACAGGTGGGGAAACGAGAGCCAAATGAGTGACCGGATTGTGTCCCCCTCGGGTTTCTCTTTTTCTGTGGCGGCATCTATGTGTAGCACCGCGAACTCTCACTCCGGGTGGGCGACCGGTG
Source organism: Ixodes scapularis (assembly GCF_016920785.2). Classification (NCBI taxonomy): domain Eukaryota; kingdom Metazoa; phylum Arthropoda; class Arachnida; order Ixodida; family Ixodidae; genus Ixodes; species Ixodes scapularis. The sequence continues at coordinate 315,139 of NW_024610030.1, read as the reverse complement.
GCGACCGGCTAAACTGACGGAGATAGTTTCTCGTGGATTTTCAATAGAGGACTGTCGTGCTCTCGGTTTATTTTGTGCTCTCTCCCATAAAATTCCATGCAAATCCGATTCCAATTTTTTTCTTCTCCCCGCAGCGCCATCTGCCGCAAATCGGCGGTACCCGCAAGCAGACGAGTACAGAATCCGGTCACGGCGCTGCGGTAGGCTTCTATGGGGCGTTTTCCCACCTGTCTATCTTACACCCTGCTCTCTACTCTCGGCAATGTTGGGTCCTGCTTCGACAATCCGAAAAATATGGTTTCAGATCTATTTCAGATTGCGTTTATGAGCAATACAATATGGCGACTAACATCAACCGAAGTTTCTAGCGTGGATGCGTCTGCATTGAAACACCGTTCACTCACGCTCACGGAAAGCCCTCTCTCTGAAGACCCCGCCTGTAGTTCCTCCCTACTCTCGTTAAAAATGCAGTGTTGGTTCCTGCTTCGATAATCGAAAAATATGGTTTCAGATCAATTTCAGAATGGCTTTATGAGCAATACAATATGGCGACTTACATCAAACCAATTTAATAGCGTGGATGCCTCTGGATTGAAAAACTGTTCACTCACGCTCACGGGAAGCCTTCTCTCTGAAGACCCCACCTGTAGTTCCTCTCTACTCTCGTTAACAAGGCAGTGTTGGTTCCTGCTTCAATAATCCGAAAAATATTGTTTTAGATCAATTTCAGAATGGTTTTATGAGCAATACAATATGGCGACTTACATCAAACCAATTTAACAGCGTGGATGCGTCTGGATTGAAAAACCGGTCACTCACGCTCACGGGAAGCCTTCTCTCTGAAGACCCCACCTGTAGTTCCTCTCTACTCTCGTTAACAAGTCAGTGTTGGTTCCTGCTTCGCTCATCCGAAAAATATGGTTTCAGATCAATTTCAGAATGGTTTTATGGGCAATACAATATGGCGACTTACATCAAACCAATTTAATAGCGTGGATGCCTCTGGATTGAAAAACCGTTCACTCACGCTCACAGGAAGCCTTCTCTCTGAAGACACCACCTGTAGTTCCTCTCTACTCTCGTTAACAAGTCAGTGTTGGTTCCTGCTTCGCTAATCCGAAAAATATGGTTTCAGATCAATTTCAGAATGGTTTTATGGGCAATACAATATGGCGACTTACATCAAACCAATTTAATAGCGTGGATGCCTCTGGATTGAAAAACCGTTCACTCACGCTCACGGGAAGCCTTCTCTCTGAAGACCCCACCCGTAGTTCCTCTCTACTCTCGTTAACAAGGCAGTGTTGGTTCCTGCTTCGCTCATCCGAAAAATATGGTTTCAGATCAATTTCAGAATGGTTTTATGGGCAATACAATATGGCGACTTACATCAAACCAATTTAATAGCGTGGATGCCTCTGGATTGAAAAACCGTTCACTCACGCTCACAGGAAGCCTTCTCTCTGAAGACCCCACCTGTAGTTCCTCTCTACTCTCGTTAACAAGTCAGTGTTGGTTCCTGCTTCGCTCATCCGAAAAATATGGTTTCAGATCAACTTCAGAATGGTTTTATGGGCAATACAATATGGCGACTTACATCAAACCAATTTAATAGCGTGGATGCCTCTGGATTGAAAAACCGTTCACTCACGCTCACAGGAAGCCTTCTCTCTGAAGACCCCACCTGTAGTTCCTCTCTACTCTCGTTAACAAGTCAGTGTTGGTTCCTGCTTCGCTAATCCGAAAAATATGGTTTCAGATCAATTTCAGAATGGTTTTATGGGCAATACAATATGGCGACTTACATCAAACCAATTTAATAGCGTGGATGCCTCTGGATTGAAAAAACGTTCACTCACGCTCACGGGAAGGCTTCTCTCTGAAGACCCCACCTGTAGTTCCTCTCTACTCTCGTTAACAAGTCAGTGTTGGTTCCTGCTTCGCCCATCCGAAAAATATGGTTTCAGATCAATTTCAGAATGGTTTTATGGGCAATACAATATGGCGACTTACATCAAACCAATTTAATAGCGTGGATGCCTCTGGATTGAAAAACCGTTCACTCACGCTCACGGGAAGCCTTCTCTCTGAAGACCCCACCTGTAGTTCCTCTCTACTCTCGTTAACAATGCAGTGTTGGTTCCTGCTTCGCTAATCCGAAAAATATGGTTTCAGATCAATTTCAGAATGGTTTTATGGGCAATACAATATGGCGACTTACATCAAACCAATTTAATAGCGTGGATGCCTCTGGATTGAAAAACCGTTCACTCACGCTCACAGGAAGCCTTCTCTCTGAAGACCCCACCTGTAGTTCCTCTCTACTCTCGTTAACAAGTCAGTGTTGGTTCCTGCTTCGCTAATCCGAAAAATATGGTTTCAGATCAATTTCAGAATGGTTTTATGGGCAATACAATATGGCGACTTACATCAAACCAATTTAATAGCGTAGATGCCTCTGGATTGAAAAACCGTTCACTCACGCTCACGGGAAGCCTTCTCTCTGAAGACCCCACCTGTTGTTCCTCTCTACTCTCGTTAACAAGGCAGTGTTGGTTCCTGCTTCGCTCATCCGAAAAATATGGTTTCAGATCAATTTCAGAATGGTTTTATGGGCAATACAATATGGCCACTTACATCAAACCAATTTAATAGCGTGGATGCCTCTGGATTGAAAAACCGTTCACTCACGCTCACAGGAAGCCTTCTCTCTGAAGACCCCACCTGTAGTTCCTCTCTACTCTCGTTAACAAGTCAGTGTTGGTTCCTGCTTCGCTAATTCGAAAAATATGGTTTCAGATCAATTTCAGAATGGTTTTATGGGCAATACAATATGGCGACTTACATCAAACCAATTTAATAGCGTGGATGCCTCTGGATTGAAAAACCGTTCACTCACGCTCACGGGAAGCCTTCTCTCTGAAGACCCCACCTGTAGTTCCTCTCTACTCTCGTTAACAAGTCAGTGTTGGTTCCTGCTTCGCTCATCCGAAAAATATGGTTTCAGATCAATTTCAGAATGGTTTTATGGGCAATACAATATGGCGACTTACATCAAACCAATTTAATATCGTGGATGCCTCTGGATTGAAAAACCGTTCACTCACGCTCACGGGAAGCCTTCTCTCTGAAGACCCCACCTGTAGTTCCTCTCTACTCTCGTTAACAATGCAGTGTTGGTTCCTGCTTCGCTAATCCGAAAAATATGGTTTCAGATCAATTTCAGAATGGTTTTATGGGCAATACAATATGGCGACTTACATCAAACCAATTTAATAGCGTGGATGCCTCTGGATTGAAAAACCGTTCACTCACGCTCACAGGAAGCCTTCTCTCTGAAGACCCCACCAGTAGTTCCTCTCTACTCTCGTTAACAAGGCAGTGTTGGTTCCTGCTTCAATAATCCGAAAAATATGGTTTTAGATCAATTTCAGAATGGTTTTATGAGCAATACAATATGGCGACTTACATCAAACGAATTTAATAGCGTAGATGCCTCTGGATTGAAAAACCGTTCACTCACGCTCACGGGAAGCCTTCTCTCTGAAGACCCCACCTGTTGTTCCTCTCTACTCTCGTTAACAAGGCAGTGTTGGTTCCTGCTTCAATAATCCGAGAAATATGGTTTCAGATCAATTTCAGAATGGTTTTAGGAGCAGTACAATATGGCGACTTACATCAAACTAATTTAATAGCGTGGATGCCTCTGGATTGAAAAACCGTTCACTCACGCTCACGGGAAGCCTTCTCTCTGAAGACCCCACCTGTTGTTCCTCTCTACTCTCGTTAACAAGCCAGTGTTGGTTCCTGCTTCGCTAATCCGAAAAATATGGTTTCAGATCAATTCCAGAATGGTTGTATGAGCAATACAATATGGCGACTTACGTCAAACTAATGGACCTTTTCCAAGAAGCGTTCTGCGCACGCGCGAGCGCCCGATGCCAAGCGGTGGAAGTCGGCACGAAAAAATCGAGGAAATTCGGAATGAGGCTGTAAATCGACGAGTAGAACGCGTAATTGCAGCATATATATAATTGTGTTACACAAAAAAAGAAAGTGGACGGAAAGAAAAACACGACGTTTGGGTGGACGCTACGGATTTCCTTCTTTAAAGTCGCGCTAGGCCTACCTCGTTGCATTGGGCACGCGACGCTGCTCAGAGAGCGAAGCAACTGGTAACGTAGCTCCCATTATTGATTGGTAGCGCAGGTCACTTCCTCGATTTTTTAGTTCGCGCAGCCACCGCCTGGTGCCGTCGGTATATGGAAAAGGTCCATTTAATAGCGTGGATGCCTCTGGATTGAAAAACCGTTCACTCACGCTCACGGAAAGCCTTCTCTCTGAAGACCCCACCTGTAGTTCCTCTCTACTCTCGTTAACAAGGCAGTGTTGATTCCTGCTTCGATAATCCGAAAAATATGGTTTTAGATCAATTTCAGAATGGTTTTATGAGCAATACAATATGGCGACTTACATCAAACCAATTTAATTGCGTGGATGCCTCTGGATTGACAAACTGTTCACTCACGCTCACGGGAAGCCTTCTCTCTGAAGACCCCACCTGTAGTTCCTCTCTACTCTCGTTAACAAGGCAGTGTTGGTTCCTGCTTCGCTGATCCGAAAAATATGGTTTCAGATCAATTCCAGAATGGTTTTATGAGCAATACAATATGGCGACTTACATCAAACCAATTTAATAGCGTGGATGCATCTGGATTGAAAAATTGTTCACTCACGCTCACGGGAAGCCTTCTCTCTGAAGACCCCACCTGTAGTTCCTCTCTACTCTCGTTAACAAGTCAGTGTTGGTTCCTGCTTCGCTAATCCGAAAAATATGGTTTCAGATCAATTCCAGAATGGTTTTATGGGCAATACAATATGGCGACTTACATTAAACCAATTTAATAGCGTGGATGCCTCTGGATTGAAAAACGTTCACTCAGGCTCACGGGAAGCCTTCTCTCTGAAGACCCCACCTGTAGTTCCTCTCTACTCTCGTTAACAAGGCAGTGTTGGTTCCTGCTTCAATAATCCGAAAAATATGGTTTTACATCAATTTCAGAATGGTTTTATGAGCAATACAATATGGCGACTTACATCAAACCAATTTAATAGCGTGGATGCGTGTGGATTGAAAAACCGTTCACTCATGCTCACGGGAAGCCTTCTCTCTGAAGACCCCACCTGTAGTTCCTCTCTACTCTTGTTAACAAGGCAGTGTTGGTTCCTGCTTCAATAATCCGAAAAACATGGTTTTAGATCAATTCCAGAATGGTTTTATGAGCAATACAATATGGCGACTTACATCAAACCAATTTAATAGCGTGGATGCATCTGGATTGAAAAATTGTTCACTCACGCTCACGGGAAGCCTTCTCTCTGAAGACCCCACCTGTTGTTCCTCTCTACTCTCGTTAACAAGGCAGTGTTGGTTCCTGCTTACATAATCCGAAAAATATGGTTTTAGATCAATTTCAGAATGGTTTTATCAGCAATTCAATATGGCGACTTACATCAAACCAATTTAATAGCGTGAATGCGTCTGGATTGAAAAACCGTTCACTCACGCTCACGGGAAGCCTTCTCTCTGAAGACCCCACCTGTAGTACCTCTCTACTCTCGTTAACAAGGCAGTGTTGGTTCCTGCTTCAATGATCCGAAAAATATGGTTTTAGATCAATTTCTGAATGGTTTTATGAGCAATACAATATGGCGACTTACATCAAACCAATTTAATAGCGTGGATGCGTCTGGATTGAAAAACCGTTCACTCACGCTCACGGGAAGCCTTCTCTCTGAAGACCCCACCTGTAGTTCCTCTCTACTCTCGTTAACAAGGCAGTGTTGGTTCCTGCTTCAATAATCCGAAAAATATCGTTTTAGATCAATTTCAGAATGGTTTTATGAGCAATACAATATGGCGACTTATATCAAACCAATTTAATAGCGTGGATGCGTCTGGATTGAAAAACCGTTCACTCACGCTCACGGGAAGCCTTCTCTCTGAAGACCCCACCTGTAGTTCCTCTCTACTCTCGTTAACAAGGCAGTGTTGGTTCCTGCTTCGCTGATCCGAAAAATATGGTTTCAGATCAATTTCAGAATGGTTTTTTGAGCAATACAATATGGCGACTTACATCAAACCAATTTAATAGCGTGGATGCGTCTGGATTGAAAAACCGTTCACTCACGCTCACGGGAAGCCTTCTCTCTGAAGACCCCACCTGTAGTTCCTCTCTACTCTCGTTAACAAGGCAGTGTTGGTTCCTGCTTCAATGATCCGAAAAATATGGTTTTAGATCAATTTCTGAATGGTTTTATGAGCAATACAATATGGCGACTTACATCAAACCAATTTAATAGCGTGGATGCGTCTGGATTGAAAAACCGTTCACTCACGCTCACGGGAAGCCTTCTCTCTGAAGACCCCACCTGTAGTTCCTCTCTACTCTCGTTAACAAGGCAGTGTTGGTTCCTGCTTCAATAATCCGAAAAACATGGTTTTAGATCAATTTCAGAATGGTTTTATGAGCAATACAATATGGCCACTTACATCAAACCAATTTAATAGCGTGGATGCGTCTGAATTGAAAAACCGTTCACTCACGCTCACGGGAAGCCTTCTCACTGAAGACCCCACCTGTAGTTCCTCTCTACTCTCGTTAACAAGGCAGTGTTGGTTCCTGCTTCGCTGATCCGAAAAATATGGTTTCAGATCAATTTCAGAATGGTTTTTTGAGCAATACAATATGGCGACTTACATCAAACCAATTTAATAGCGTGGATGCGTCTGGATTGAAAAACCGTTCACTCACGCTCACGGGAAGCCTTCTCTCTGAAGACACCACCTGTAGTTCCTCTCTACTCTCGTTAACAAGTCAGTGTTGGTTCCTGCTTCGCTGATCTGAAAAATATGGTGTCAGATCAATTTCAGAATGGTTTTTTGAGCAATACAATATGGCGACTTAAATCAAACCAATTTAATAGCGTGGATGCGTCTGGATTGAAAAACCGTTCACTCACGCTCACGGGAAGCCTTCTCTCTGAAGACCCCACCTGTAGTTCCTCTCTACTCTCGTTAACAAGTCAGTGTTGCTTCCTGCTTCGCTGATCCGAAAAATATGGTGTCAGATCAATTTCAGAATGGTTTTTTGAGCAATACAATATGGCGACTTATATCAAACCAATTTAATTGCGTGGATGCCTCTGGATTGAAAAACTGTTCACTCACGCTCACGGGAAGCCTTCTCTCTGAAGACCCCACCTGTAGTTCCTCTCTACTCTCGTTAACAAGGCAGTGTTGGTTCCTGCTTCGCTGATCCGAAAAATATGGTTTCAGATCAATTCCAGAATGGTTTTATGAGCAATACAATATGGCGACTTACATCAAACCAATTTAATAGCGTGGATGCGTCTGGATTGAAAAACCGTTCACTCACGCTCACGGGAAGCCTTCTCTCTGAAGACCCCACCTGTAGTTCCTCTCTACTCTCGTTAACAAGGCAGTGTTGGTTCCTGCTTCAATAATCCGAAAAATATCGTTTTAGATCAATTTCAGAATGGTTTTATGAGCAATACAATATGGCGACTTACATCAAACCAATTTAATAGCGGGGATGCGTCTGGATTGAAAAACCGTTCACTCACGCTCACGGGAAGCCTTCTCTCTGAAGACCCCACCTGTAGTTCCTCTCTACTCTTGTTAACAAGGCAGTGTTGGTTCCTGCTTCAATAATCCGAAAAACATGGTTTTAGATCAATTTCAGAATGGTTTTATGAGCAATACAATATGGCCACTTACATCAAACCAATTTAATAGCGTGGATGCGTCTGAATTGAAAAACCGTTCACTCACGCTCACGGGAAGCCTTCTCACTGAAGACCCCACCTGTAGTTCCTCTCTACTCTCGTTAACAAGGCAGTGTTGGTTCCTGCTTCGCTGATCCGAAAAATATGGTTTCAGATCAATTTCAGAATGGTTTTTTGAGCAATACAATATGGCGACTTACATCAAACCAATTTAATAGCGTGGATGCGTCTGGATTGAAAAACCGTTCACTCACGCTCACGGGAAGCCTTCTCTCTGAAGACACCACCTGTAGGTCCTCTCTACTCTCGTTAACAAGTCAGTGTTGGTTCCTGCTTCGCTGATCTGAAAAATATGGTGTCAGATCAATTTCAGAATGGTTTTTTGAGCAATACAATATGGCGACTTAAATCAAACCAATTTAATAGCGTGGATGCGTCTGGATTGAAAAACCGTTCACTCACGCTCACGGGAAGCCTTCTCTCTGAATACCCCACCTGTAGTGCCTCTCTACTCTCGTTAACAAGTCAGTGTTGCTTCCTGCTTCGCTGATCCGAAAAATATGGTGTCAGATCAATTTCAGAATGGTTTTTTGAGCAATACAATATGGCGACTTTCATCAAACCAATTTAATTGCGTGGATGCCTCTGGATTGAAAAACTGTTCACTCACGCTCACGGGAAGCCTTCTCTCTGAAGACCCCACCTGTAGTTCCTCTCTACTCTCGTTAACAAGGCAGTGTTGGTTCCTGCTTCGCTGATCCGAAAAATATGGTTTCAGATCAATTCCAGAATGGTTTTATGAGCAATACAATATGGCGACTTACATCAAACCAATTTAATAGCGTGGATGCATCTGGATTGAAAAATTGTTCACTCACGCTCACGGGAAGCCTTCTCTCTGAAGACCCCACCTGTAGGTCCTCTCTACTCTCGTTAACAAGTCAGTGTTCGTTCCTGCTTCGCTAATCCGAAAAATATGGTTTCAGATCAATTCCAGAATGGTTTTATGGGCAATACAATATGGCGACTTACATTAAACCAATTTAATAGCGTGGATGCCTCTGGATTGAAAAACGTTCACTCAGGCTCACGGGAAGCCTTCTCTCTGAAGACCCCACCTGTAGTTCCTCTCTACTCTCGTTAACAAGGCAGTGTTGGTTCCTGCTTCAATAATCCGAAAAATATGGTTTTACATCAATTTCAGAATGGTTTTATGAGCAATACAATATGGCGACTTACATCAAACCAATTTAATAGCGTGGATGCGTGTGGATTGAAAAACCGTTCACTCATGCTCACGGGAAGCCTTCTCTCTGAAGACCCCACCTGTTGTTCCTCTCTACTCTCGTTAACAAGGCAGTGTTGGTTCCTGCTTACATAATCCGAAAAATATGGTTTTAGATCAATTTCAGAATGGTTTTATCAGCAATTCAATATGGCGACTTACATCAAACCAATTTAATAGCGTGGATGCGTCTGGATTGAAAAACCGTTCACTCACGCTCACGGGAAGCCTTCTCTCTGAAGACCCCACCTGTAGTACCTCTCTACTCTCGTTAACAAGGCAGTGTTGGTTCCTGCTTCAATAATCCGAAAAATATGGTTTTAGATCAATTTCTGAATGGTTTTATGAGCAATACAATATGGCGACTTACATCAAACCAATTTAATAGCGTGGATGCGTCTGGATTGAAAAACCGTTCACTCACGCTCACGGGAAGCCTTCTCTCTGAAGACCCCACCTGTAGTACCTCTCTACTCTCGTTAACAAGGCAGTGTTGGTTCCTGCTTCAATAATCCGAAAAATATCGTTTTAGATCAATTTCAGAATGGTTTTATGAGCAATACAATATGGCGACTTACATCAAACCAATTTAATAGCGTGGATGCGTCTGGATTGAAAAACCGTTCACTCACGCTCACGGGAAGCCTTCTCTCTGAAGACCCCACCTGTAGTTCCTCTCTACTCTTGTTAACAAGGCAGTGTTGGTTCCTGCTTCAATAATACGAAAAACATGGTTTTAGATCAATTTCAGAATGGTTTTATGAGCAATACAATATGGCCACTTACATCAAACCAATTTAATAGCGTGGATGCGTCTGAATTGAAAAACCGTTCACTCACGCTCACGGGAAGCCTTCTCACTGAAGACCCCACCTGTAGGTCCTCTCTACTCTCGTTAACAAGGCAGTGTTGGTTCCTGCTTCGCTGATCCGAAAAATATGGTTTCAGATCAATTTCAGAATGGTTTTTTGAGCAATACAATATGGCGACTTACATCAAACCAATTTAATAGCGTGGATGCGTCTGGATTGAAAAACCGTTCACTCACGCTCACGGGAAGCCTTCTCTCTGAAGACACCACCTGTAGTTCCTCTCTACTCTCGTTAACAAGTCAGTGTTGGTTCCTGCTTCGCTGATCTGAAAAATATGGTGTCAGATCAATTTCAGAATGGTTTTTTGAGCAATACAATATGGCGACTTAAATCAAACCAATTTAATAGCGTGGATGCGTCTGGATTGAAAAACCGTTCACTCACGCTCACGGGAAGCCTTCTCACTGAAGACCCCACCTGTAGTTCCTCTCTACTCTCGTTAACAAGGCAGTGTTGGTTCCTGCTTCGCTGATCCGAAAAATATGGTTTCAGATCAATTTCAGAATGGTTTTTTGAGCAATACAATATGGCGACTTACATCAAACCAATTTAATAGCGTGGATGCGTCTGGATTGAAAAACCGTTCACTCACGCTCACGGGAAGCCTTCTCTCTGAAGACACCACCTGTAGTTCCTCTCTACTCTCGTTAACAAGTCAGTGTTGGTTCCTGCTTCGCTGATCTGAAAAATATGGTGTCAGATCAATTTCAGAATGGTTTTTTGAGCAATACAATATGGCGACTTAAATCAAACCAATTTAATAGCGTGGATGCGTCTGGATTGAAAAACCGTTCACTCACGCTCACGGGAAGCCTTCTCTCTGAAGACCCCACCTGTAGTTCCTCTCTACTCTCGTTAACAAGTCAGTGTTGCTTCCTGCTTCGCTGATCCGAAAAATATGGTGTCAGATCAATTTCAGAATGGTTTTTTGAGCAATACAATATGGCGACTTATATCAAACCAATTTAATTGCGTGGATGCCTCTGGATTGAAAAACTGTTCACTCACGCTCACGGGAAGCCTTCTCTCTGAAGACCCCACCTGTAGTTCCTCTCTACTCTCGTTAACAAGGCAGTGTTGGTTCCTGCTTCGCTGATCCGAAAAATATGGTTTCAGATCAATTCCAGAATGGTTTTATGAGCAATACAATATGGCGACTTACATCAAACCAATTTAATAGCGTGGATGCGTCTGGATTGAAAAACCGTTCACTCACGCTCACGGGAAGCCTTCTCTCTGAAGACCCCACCTGTAGTTCCTCTCTACTCTCGTTAACAAGGCAGTGTTGGTTCCTGCTTCAATAATCCGAAAAATATCGTTTTAGATCAATTTCAGAATGGTTTTATGAGCAATACAATATGGCGACTTACATCAAACCAATTTAATAGCGGGGATGCGTCTGGATTGAAAAACCGTTCACTCACGCTCACGGGAAGCCTTCTCTCTGAAGACCCCACCTGTAGTTCCTCTCTACTCTTGTTAACAAGGCAGTGTTGGTTCCTGCTTCAATAATCCGAAAAACATGGTTTTAGATCAATTTCAGAATGGTTTTATGAGCAATACAATATGGCCACTTACATCAAACCAATTTAATAGCGTGGATGCGTCTGAATTGAAAAACCGTTCACTCACGCTCACGGGAAGCCTTCTCACTGAAGACCCCACCTGTAGTTCCTCTCTACTCTCGTTAACAAGGCAGTGTTGGTTCCTGCTTCGCTGATCCGAAAAATATGGTTTCAGATCAATTTCAGAATGGTTTTTTGAGCAATACAATATGGCGACTTACATCAAACCAATTTAATAGCGTGGATGCGTCTGGATTGAAAAACCGTTCACTCACGCTCACGGGAAGCCTTCTCTCTGAAGACACCACCTGTAGGTCCTCTCTACTCTCGTTAACAAGTCAGTGTTGGTTCCTGCTTCGCTGATCTGAAAAATATGGTGTCAGATCAATTTCAGAATGGTTTTTTGAGCAATACAATATGGCGACTTAAATCAAACCAATTTAATAGCGTGGATGCGTCTGGATTGAAAAACCGTTCACTCACGCTCACGGGAAGCCTTCTCTCTGAATACCCCACCTGTAGTGCCTCTCTACTCTCGTTAACAAGTCAGTGTTGCTTCCTGCTTCGCTGATCCGAAAAATATGGTGTCAGATCAATTTCAGAATGGTTTTTTGAGCAATACAATATGGCGACTTTCATCAAACCAATTTAATTGCGTGGATGCCTCTGGATTGAAAAACTGTTCACTCACGCTCACGGGAAGCCTTCTCTCTGAAGACCCCACCTGTAGTTCCTCTCTACTCTCGTTAACAAGGCAGTGTTGGTTCCTGCTTCGCTGATCCGAAAAATATGGTTTCAGATCAATTCCAGAATGGTTTTATGAGCAATACAATATGGCGACTTACATCAAACCAATTTAATAGCGTGGATGCATCTGGATTGAAAAATTGTTCACTCACGCTCACGGGAAGCCTTCTCTCTGAAGACCCCACCTGTAGGTCCTCTCTACTCTCGTTAACAAGTCAGTGTTCGTTCCTGCTTCGCTAATCCGAAAAATATGGTTTCAGATCAATTCCAGAATGGTTTTATGGGCAATACAATATGGCGACTTACATTAAACCAATTTAATAGCGTGGATGCCTCTGGATTGAAAAACGTTCACTCAGGCTCACGGGAAGCCTTCTCTCTGAAGACCCCACCTGTTGTTCCTCTCTACTCTCGTTAACAAGGCAGTGTTGGTTCCTGCTTCGCTCATCCGAAAAATATGGTTTCAGATCAATTTCAGAATGGTTTTATGGGCAATACAATATGGCCACTTACATCAAACCAATTTAATAGCGTGGATGCCTCTGGATTGAAAAACCGTTCACTCACGCTCACAGGAAGCCTTCTCTCTGAAGACCCCACCTGTAGTTCCTCTCTACTCTCGTTAACAAGTCAGTGTTGGTTCCTGCTTCGCTAATTCGAAAAATATGGTTTCAGATCAATTTCAGAATGGTTTTATGGGCAATACAATATGGCGACTTACATCAAACCAATTTAATAGCGTGGATGCCTCTGGATTGAAAAACCGTTCACTCACGCTCACGGGAAGCCTTCTCTCTGAAGACCCCACCTGTAGTTCCTCTCTACTCTCGTTAACAAGTCAGTGTTGGTTCCTGCTTCGCTCATCCGAAAAATATGGTTTCAGATCAATTTCAGAATGGTTTTATGGGCAATACAATATGGCGACTTACATCAAACCAATTTAATATCGTGGATGCCTCTGGATTGAAAAACCGTTCACTCACGCTCACGGGAAGCCTTCTCTCTGAAGACCCCACCTGTAGTTCCTCTCTACTCTCGTTAACAATGCAGTGTTGGTTCCTGCTTCGCTAATCCGAAAAATATGGTTTCAGATCAATTTCAGAATGGTTTTATGGGCAATACAATATGGCGACTTACATCAAACCAATTTAATAGCGTGGATGCCTCTGGATTGAAAAACCGTTCACTCACGCTCACAGGAAGCCTTCTCTCTGAAGACCCCACCAGTAGTTCCTCTCTACTCTCGTTAACAAGGCAGTGTTGGTTCCTGCTTCAATAATCCGAAAAATATGGTTTTAGATCAATTTCAGAATGGTTTTATGAGCAATACAATATGGCGACTTACATCAAACGAATTTAATAGCGTAGATGCCTCTGGATTGAAAAACCGTTCACTCACGCTCACGGGAAGCCTTCTCTCTGAAGACCCCACCTGTTGTTCCTCTCTACTCTCGTTAACAAGGCAGTGTTGGTTCCTGCTTCAATAATCCGAGAAATATGGTTTCAGATCAATTTCAGAATGGTTTTAGGAGCAGTACAATATGGCGACTTACATCAAACTAATTTAATAGCGTGGATGCCTCTGGATTGAAAAACCGTTCACTCACGCTCACGGGAAGCCTTCTCTCTGAAGACCCCACCTGTTGTTCCTCTCTACTCTCGTTAACAAGCCAGTGTTGGTTCCTGCTTCGCTAATCCGAAAAATATGGTTTCAGATCAATTCCAGAATGGTTGTATGAGCAATACAATATGGCGACTTACGTCAAACTAATGGACCTTTTCCAAGAAGCGTTCTGCGCACGCGCGAGCGCCCGATGCCAAGCGGTGGAAGTCGGCACGAAAAAATCGAGGAAATTCGGAATGAGGCTGTAAATCGACGAGTAGAACGCGTAATTGCAGCATATATATAATTGTGTTACACAAAAAAAGAAAGTGGACGGAAAGAAAAACACGACGTTTGGGTGGACGCTACGGATTTCCTTCTTTAAAGTCGCGCTAGGCCTACCTCGTTGCATTGGGCACGCGACGCTGCTCAGAGAGCGAAGCAACTGGTAACGTAGCTCCCATTATTGATTGGTAGCGCAGGTCACTTCCTCGATTTTTTAGTTCGCGCAGCCACCGCCTGGTGCCGTCGGTATATGGAAAAGGTCCATTTAATAGCGTGGATGCCTCTGGATTGAAAAACCGTTCACTCACGCTCACGGAAAGCCTTCTCTCTGAAGACCCCACCTGTAGTTCCTCTCTACTCTCGTTAACAAGGCAGTGTTGATTCCTGCTTCGATAATCCGAAAAATATGGTTTTAGATCAATTTCAGAATGGTTTTATGAGCAATACAATATGGCGACTTACATCAAACCAATTTAATTGCGTGGATGCCTCTGGATTGACAAACTGTTCACTCACGCTCACGGGAAGCCTTCTCTCTGAAGACCCCACCTGTAGTTCCTCTCTACTCTCGTTAACAAGGCAGTGTTGGTTCCTGCTTCGCTGATCCGAAAAATATGGTTTCAGATCAATTCCAGAATGGTTTTATGAGCAATACAATATGGCGACTTACATCAAACCAATTTAATAGCGTGGATGCATCTGGATTGAAAAATTGTTCACTCACGCTCACGGGAAGCCTTCTCTCTGAAGACCCCACCTGTAGTTCCTCTCTACTCTCGTTAACAAGTCAGTGTTGGTTCCTGCTTCGCTAATCCGAAAAATATGGTTTCAGATCAATTCCAGAATGGTTTTATGGGCAATACAATATGGCGACTTACATTAAACCAATTTAATAGCGTGGATGCCTCTGGATTGAAAAACGTTCACTCAGGCTCACGGGAAGCCTTCTCTCTGAAGACCCCACCTGTAGTTCCTCTCTACTCTCGTTAACAAGGCAGTGTTGGTTCCTGCTTCAATAATCCGAAAAATATGGTTTTACATCAATTTCAGAATGGTTTTATGAGCAATACAATATGGCGACTTACATCAAACCAATTTAATAGCGTGGATGCGTGTGGATTGAAAAACCGTTCACTCATGCTCACGGGAAGCCTTCTCTCTGAAGACCCCACCTGTAGTTCCTCTCTACTCTTGTTAACAAGGCAGTGTTGGTTCCTGCTTCAATAATCCGAAAAACATGGTTTTAGATCAATTCCAGAATGGTTTTATGAGCAATACAATATGGCGACTTACATCAAACCAATTTAATAGCGTGGATGCATCTGGATTGAAAAATTGTTCACTCACGCTCACGGGAAGCCTTCTCTCTGAAGACCCCACCTGTTGTTCCTCTCTACTCTCGTTAACAAGGCAGTGTTGGTTCCTGCTTACATAATCCGAAAAATATGGTTTTAGATCAATTTCAGAATGGTTTTATCAGCAATTCAATATGGCGACTTACATCAAACCAATTTAATAGCGTGAATGCGTCTGGATTGAAAAACCGTTCACTCACGCTCACGGGAAGCCTTCTCTCTGAAGACCCCACCTGTAGTACCTCTCTACTCTCGTTAACAAGGCAGTGTTGGTTCCTGCTTCAATGATCCGAAAAATATGGTTTTAGATCAATTTCTGAATGGTTTTATGAGCAATACAATATGGCGACTTACATCAAACCAATTTAATAGCGTGGATGCGTCTGGATTGAAAAACCGTTCACTCACGCTCACGGGAAGCCTTCTCTCTGAAGACCCCACCTGTAGTCCCTCTCTACTCTCGTTAACAAGGCAGTGTTGGTTCCTGCTTCAATAATCCGAAAAATATCGTTTTAGATCAATTTCAGAATGGTTTTATGAGCAATACAATATGGCGACTTATATCAAACCAATTTAATAGCGTGGATGCGTCTGGATTGAAAAACCGTTCACTCACGCTCACGGGAAGCCTTCTCTCTGAAGACCCCACCTGTAGTTCCTCTCTACTCTTGTTAACAAGGCAGTGTTGGTTCCTGCTTCAATAATCCGAAAAACATGGTTTTAGATCAATTTCAGAATGGTTTTATGAGCAATACAATATGGCCACTTACATCAAACCAATTTAATAGCGTGGATGCGTCTGAATTGAAAAACCGTTCACTCACGCTCACGGGAAGCCTTCTCACTGAAGACCCCACCTGTAGTTCCTCTCTACTCTCGTTAACAAGGCAGTGTTGGTTCCTGCTTCGCTGATCCGAAAAATATGGTTTCAGATCAATTTCAGAATGGTTTTTTGAGCAATACAATATGGCGACTTACATCAAACCAATTTAATAGCGTGGATGCGTCTGGATTGAAAAACCGTTCACTCACGCTCACGGGAAGCCTTCTCTCTGAAGACACCACCTGTAGTTCCTCTCTACTCTCGTTAACAAGTCAGTGTTGGTTCCTGCTTCGCTGATCTGAAAAATATGGTGTCAGATCAATTTCAGAATGGTTTTTTGAGCAATACAATATGGCGACTTAAATCAAACCAATTTAATAGCGTGGATGCGTCTGGATTGAAAAACCGTTCACTCACGCTCACGGGAAGCCTTCTCTCTGAAGACCCCACCTGTAGTTCCTCTCTACTCTCGTTAACAAGTCAGTGTTGCTTCCTGCTTCGCTGATCCGAAAAATATGGTGTCAGATCAATTTCAGAATGGTTTTTTGAGCAATACAATATGGCGACTTATATCAAACCAATTTAATTGCGTGGATGCCTCTGGATTGAAAAACTGTTCACTCACGCTCACGGGAAGCCTTCTCTCTGAAGACCCCACCTGTAGTTCCTCTCTACTCTCGTTAACAAGGCAGTGTTGGTTCCTGCTTCGCTGATCCGAAAAATATGGTTTCAGATCAATTCCAGAATGGTTTTATGAGCAATACAATATGGCGACTTACATCAAACCAATTTAATAGCGTGGATGCGTCTGGATTGAAAAACCGTTCACTCACGCTCACGGGAAGCCTTCTCTCTGAAGACCCCACCTGTAGTTCCTCTCTACTCTCGTTAACAAGGCAGTGTTGGTTCCTGCTTCAATAATCCGAAAAATATCGTTTTAGATCAATTTCAGAATGGTTTTATGAGCAATACAATATGGCGACTTACATCAAACCAATTTAATAGCGGGGATGCGTCTGGATTGAAAAACCGTTCACTCACGCTCACGGGAAGCCTTCTCTCTGAAGACCCCACCTGTAGTTCCTCTCTACTCTTGTTAACAAGGCAGTGTTGGTTCCTGCTTCAATAATCCGAAAAACATGGTTTTAGATCAATTTCAGAATGGTTTTATGAGCAATACAATATGGCCACTTACATCAAACCAATTTAATAGCGTGGATGCGTCTGAATTGAAAAACCGTTCACTCACGCTCACGGGAAGCCTTCTCACTGAAGACCCCACCTGTAGTTCCTCTCTACTCTCGTTAACAAGGCAGTGTTGGTTCCTGCTTCGCTGATCCGAAAAATATGGTTTCAGATCAATTTCAGAATGGTTTTTTGAGCAATACAATATGGCGACTTACATCAAACCAATTTAATAGCGTGGATGCGTCTGGATTGAAAAACCGTTCACTCACGCTCACGGGAAGCCTTCTCTCTGAAGACACCACCTGTAGGTCCTCTCTACTCTCGTTAACAAGTCAGTGTTGGTTCCTGCTTCGCTGATCTGAAAAATATGGTGTCAGATCAATTTCAGAATGGTTTTTTGAGCAATACAATATGGCGACTTAAATCAAACCAATTTAATAGCGTGGATGCGTCTGGATTGAAAAACCGTTCACTCACGCTCACGGGAAGCCTTCTCTCTGAATACCCCACCTGTAGTGCCTCTCTACTCTCGTTAACAAGTCAGTGTTGCTTCCTGCTTCGCTGATCCGAAAAATATGGTGTCAGATCAATTTCAGAATGGTTTTTTGAGCAATACAATATGGCGACTTTCATCAAACCAATTTAATTGCGTGGATGCCTCTGGATTGAAAAACTGTTCACTCACGCTCACGGGAAGCCTTCTCTCTGAAGACCCCACCTGTAGTTCCTCTCTACTCTCGTTAACAAGGCAGTGTTGGTTCCTGCTTCGCTGATCCGAAAAATATGGTTTCAGATCAATTCCAGAATGGTTTTATGAGCAATACAATATGGCGACTTACATCAAACCAATTTAATAGCGTGGATGCATCTGGATTGAAAAATTGTTCACTCACGCTCACGGGAAGCCTTCTCTCTGAAGACCCCACCTGTAGGTCCTCT
Source organism: Ixodes scapularis (assembly GCF_016920785.2). NCBI lineage: Eukaryota > Metazoa > Arthropoda > Arachnida > Ixodida > Ixodidae > Ixodes > Ixodes scapularis. The sequence continues at coordinate 296,668 of NW_024610030.1, read as the reverse complement.
CTACTCTCGTTAACAAGTCAGTGTTCGTTCCTGCTTCGCTAATCCGAAAAATATGGTTTCAGATCAATTCCAGAATGGTTTTATGGGCAATACAATATGGCGACTTACATTAAACCAATTTAATAGCGTGGATGCCTCTGGATTGAAAAACGTTCACTCAGGCTCACGGGAAGCCTTCTCTCTGAAGACCCCACCTGTAGTTCCTCTCTACTCTCGTTAACAAGGCAGTGTTGGTTCCTGCTTCAATAATCCGAAAAATATGGTTTTACATCAATTTCAGAATGGTTTTATGAGCAATACAATATGGCGACTTACATCAAACCAATTTAATAGCGTGGATGCGTGTGGATTGAAAAACCGTTCACTCATGCTCACGGGAAGCCTTCTCTCTGAAGACCCCACCTGTTGTTCCTCTCTACTCTCGTTAACAAGGCAGTGTTGGTTCCTGCTTACATAATCCGAAAAATATGGTTTTAGATCAATTTCAGAATGGTTTTATCAGCAATTCAATATGGCGACTTACATCAAACCAATTTAATAGCGTGGATGCGTCTGGATTGAAAAACCGTTCACTCACGCTCACGGGAAGCCTTCTCTCTGAAGACCCCACCTGTAGTACCTCTCTACTCTCGTTAACAAGGCAGTGTTGGTTCCTGCTTCAATAATCCGAAAAATATGGTTTTAGATCAATTTCTGAATGGTTTTATGAGCAATACAATATGGCGACTTACATCAAACCAATTTAATAGCGTGGATGCGTCTGGATTGAAAAACCGTTCACTCACGCTCACGGGAAGCCTTCTCTCTGAAGACCCCACCTGTAGTACCTCTCTACTCTCGTTAACAAGGCAGTGTTGGTTCCTGCTTCAATAATCCGAAAAATATCGTTTTAGATCAATTTCAGAATGGTTTTATGAGCAATACAATATGGCGACTTACATCAAACCAATTTAATAGCGTGGATGCGTCTGGATTGAAAAACCGTTCACTCACGCTCACGGGAAGCCTTCTCTCTGAAGACCCCACCTGTAGTTCCTCTCTACTCTTGTTAACAAGGCAGTGTTGGTTCCTGCTTCAATAATACGAAAAACATGGTTTTAGATCAATTTCAGAATGGTTTTATGAGCAATACAATATGGCCACTTACATCAAACCAATTTAATAGCGTGGATGCGTCTGAATTGAAAAACCGTTCACTCACGCTCACGGGAAGCCTTCTCACTGAAGACCCCACCTGTAGGTCCTCTCTACTCTCGTTAACAAGGCAGTGTTGGTTCCTGCTTCGCTGATCCGAAAAATATGGTTTCAGATCAATTTCAGAATGGTTTTTTGAGCAATACAATATGGCGACTTACATCAAACCAATTTAATAGCGTGGATGCGTCTGGATTGAAAAACCGTTCACTCACGCTCACGGGAAGCCTTCTCTCTGAAGACACCACCTGTAGTTCCTCTCTACTCTCGTTAACAAGTCAGTGTTGGTTCCTGCTTCGCTGATCTGAAAAATATGGTGTCAGATCAATTTCAGAATGGTTTTTTGAGCAATACAATATGGCGACTTAAATCAAACCAATTTAATAGCGTGGATGCGTCTGGATTGAAAAACCGTTCACTCACGCTCACGGGAAGCCTTCTCACTGAAGACCCCACCTGTAGTTCCTCTCTACTCTCGTTAACAAGGCAGTGTTGGTTCCTGCTTCGCTGATCCGAAAAATATGGTTTCAGATCAATTTCAGAATGGTTTTTTGAGCAATACAATATGGCGACTTACATCAAACCAATTTAATAGCGTGGATGCGTCTGGATTGAAAAACCGTTCACTCACGCTCACGGGAAGCCTTCTCTCTGAAGACACCACCTGTAGTTCCTCTCTACTCTCGTTAACAAGTCAGTGTTGGTTCCTGCTTCGCTGATCTGAAAAATATGGTGTCAGATCAATTTCAGAATGGTTTTTTGAGCAATACAATATGGCGACTTAAATCAAACCAATTTAATAGCGTGGATGCGTCTGGATTGAAAAACCGTTCACTCACGCTCACGGGAAGCCTTCTCTCTGAAGACCCCACCTGTAGTTCCTCTCTACTCTCGTTAACAAGTCAGTGTTGCTTCCTGCTTCGCTGATCCGAAAAATATGGTGTCAGATCAATTTCAGAATGGTTTTTTGAGCAATACAATATGGCGACTTATATCAAACCAATTTAATTGCGTGGATGCCTCTGGATTGAAAAACTGTTCACTCACGCTCACGGGAAGCCTTCTCTCTGAAGACCCCACCTGTAGTTCCTCTCTACTCTCGTTAACAAGGCAGTGTTGGTTCCTGCTTCGCTGATCCGAAAAATATGGTTTCAGATCAATTCCAGAATGGTTTTATGAGCAATACAATATGGCGACTTACATCAAACCAATTTAATAGCGTGGATGCGTCTGGATTGAAAAACCGTTCACTCACGCTCACGGGAAGCCTTCTCTCTGAAGACCCCACCTGTAGTTCCTCTCTACTCTCGTTAACAAGGCAGTGTTGGTTCCTGCTTCAATAATCCGAAAAATATCGTTTTAGATCAATTTCAGAATGGTTTTATGAGCAATACAATATGGCGACTTACATCAAACCAATTTAATAGCGGGGATGCGTCTGGATTGAAAAACCGTTCACTCACGCTCACGGGAAGCCTTCTCTCTGAAGACCCCACCTGTAGTTCCTCTCTACTCTTGTTAACAAGGCAGTGTTGGTTCCTGCTTCAATAATCCGAAAAACATGGTTTTAGATCAATTTCAGAATGGTTTTATGAGCAATACAATATGGCCACTTACATCAAACCAATTTAATAGCGTGGATGCGTCTGAATTGAAAAACCGTTCACTCACGCTCACGGGAAGCCTTCTCACTGAAGACCCCACCTGTAGTTCCTCTCTACTCTCGTTAACAAGGCAGTGTTGGTTCCTGCTTCGCTGATCCGAAAAATATGGTTTCAGATCAATTTCAGAATGGTTTTTTGAGCAATACAATATGGCGACTTACATCAAACCAATTTAATAGCGTGGATGCGTCTGGATTGAAAAACCGTTCACTCACGCTCACGGGAAGCCTTCTCTCTGAAGACACCACCTGTAGGTCCTCTCTACTCTCGTTAACAAGTCAGTGTTGGTTCCTGCTTCGCTGATCTGAAAAATATGGTGTCAGATCAATTTCAGAATGGTTTTTTGAGCAATACAATATGGCGACTTAAATCAAACCAATTTAATAGCGTGGATGCGTCTGGATTGAAAAACCGTTCACTCACGCTCACGGGAAGCCTTCTCTCTGAATACCCCACCTGTAGTGCCTCTCTACTCTCGTTAACAAGTCAGTGTTGCTTCCTGCTTCGCTGATCCGAAAAATATGGTGTCAGATCAATTTCAGAATGGTTTTTTGAGCAATACAATATGGCGACTTTCATCAAACCAATTTAATTGCGTGGATGCCTCTGGATTGAAAAACTGTTCACTCACGCTCACGGGAAGCCTTCTCTCTGAAGACCCCACCTGTAGTTCCTCTCTACTCTCGTTAACAAGGCAGTGTTGGTTCCTGCTTCGCTGATCCGAAAAATATGGTTTCAGATCAATTCCAGAATGGTTTTATGAGCAATACAATATGGCGACTTACATCAAACCAATTTAATAGCGTGGATGCATCTGGATTGAAAAATTGTTCACTCACGCTCACGGGAAGCCTTCTCTCTGAAGACCCCACCTGTAGGTCCTCTCTACTCTCGTTAACAAGTCAGTGTTCGTTCCTGCTTCGCTAATCCGAAAAATATGGTTTCAGATCAATTCCAGAATGGTTTTATGGGCAATACAATATGGCGACTTACATTAAACCAATTTAATAGCGTGGATGCCTCTGGATTGAAAAACGTTCACTCAGGCTCACGGGAAGCCTTCTCTCTGAAGACCCCACCTGTAGTTCCTCTCTACTCTCGTTAACAAGGCAGTGTTGGTTCCTGCTTCAATAATCCGAAAAATATGGTTTTACATCAATTTCAGAATGGTTTTATGAGCAATACAATATGGCGACTTACATCAAACCAATTTAATAGCGTGGATGCGTGTGGATTGAAAAACCGTTCACTCATGCTCACGGGAAGCCTTCTCTCTGAAGACCCCACCTGTTGTTCCTCTCTACTCTCGTTAACAAGGCAGTGTTGGTTCCTGCTTACATAATCCGAAAAATATGGTTTTAGATCAATTTCAGAATGGTTTTATCAGCAATTCAATATGGCGACTTACATCAAACCAATTTAATAGCGTGGATGCGTCTGGATTGAAAAACCGTTCACTCACGCTCACGGGAAGCCTTCTCTCTGAAGACCCCACCTGTAGTACCTCTCTACTCTCGTTAACAAGGCAGTGTTGGTTCCTGCTTCAATAATCCGAAAAATATGGTTTTAGATCAATTTCTGAATGGTTTTATGAGCAATACAATATGGCGACTTACATCAAACCAATTTAATAGCGTGGATGCGTCTGGATTGAAAAACCGTTCACTCACGCTCACGGGAAGCCTTCTCTCTGAAGACCCCACCTGTAGTACCTCTCTACTCTCGTTAACAAGGCAGTGTTGGTTCCTGCTTCAATAATCCGAAAAATATCGTTTTAGATCAATTTCAGAATGGTTTTATGAGCAATACAATATGGCGACTTACATCAAACCAATTTAATAGCGTGGATGCGTCTGGATTGAAAAACCGTTCACTCACGCTCACGGGAAGCCTTCTCTCTGAAGACCCCACCTGTAGTTCCTCTCTACTCTTGTTAACAAGGCAGTGTTGGTTCCTGCTTCAATAATACGAAAAACATGGTTTTAGATCAATTTCAGAATGGTTTTATGAGCAATACAATATGGCCACTTACATCAAACCAATTTAATAGCGTGGATGCGTCTGAATTGAAAAACCGTTCACTCACGCTCACGGGAAGCCTTCTCACTGAAGACCCCACCTGTAGGTCCTCTCTACTCTCGTTAACAAGGCAGTGTTGGTTCCTGCTTCGCTGATCCGAAAAATATGGTTTCAGATCAATTTCAGAATGGTTTTTTGAGCAATACAATATGGCGACTTACATCAAACCAATTTAATAGCGTGGATGCGTCTGGATTGAAAAACCGTTCACTCACGCTCACGGGAAGCCTTCTCTCTGAAGACACCACCTGTAGTTCCTCTCTACTCTCGTTAACAAGTCAGTGTTGGTTCCTGCTTCGCTGATCTGAAAAATATGGTGTCAGATCAATTTCAGAATGGTTTTTTGAGCAATACAATATGGCGACTTAAATCAAACCAATTTAATAGCGTGGATGCGTCTGGATTGAAAAACCGTTCACTCACGCTCACGGGAAGCCTTCTCTCTGAAGACCCCACCTGTAGTTCCTCTCTACTCTCGTTAACAAGTCAGTGTTGCTTCCTGCTTCGCTGATCCGAAAAATATGGTGTCAGATCAATTTCAGAATGGTTTTTTGAGCAATACAATATGGCGATTTACACCAAACCAATTTAATAGCGTGGATGCGTCTGGATTGAAAAACCGTTCACTCACGCTCACGGGAAGCCTTCTCTCTGAAGACCCCACCTGTTGTTCCTCTCTACTCTCGTTAACAAGGCAGTGTTGGTTCCTGCTTCAATAATCCGAAAAATATCGTTTTAGATCAATTTCAGAATGGTTTTATGAGCAATACAATATGGCGACTTACATCAAACCAATTTAATAGCGTGGATGCGTCTGGATTGAAAAACCGTTCACTCACGCTCACGGGAAGCCTTCTCTCTGAAGACCCCACCTGTAGTTCCTCTCTACTCTTGTTAACAAGGCAGTGTTGGTTCCTGCTTCAATAATCCGAAAAACATGGTTTTAGATCAATTTCAGAATGGTTTTATGAGCAATACAATATGGCCACTTACATCAAACCAATTTAATAGCGTGGATGCGTCTGAATTGAAAAACCGTTCACTCACGCTCACGGGAAGCCTTCTCACTGAAGACCCCACCTGTAGTTCCTCTCTACTCTCGTTAACAAGGCAGTGTTGGTTCCTGCTTCGCTGATCCGAAAAATATGGTTTCAGATCAATTTCAGAATGGTTTTTTGAGCAATACAATATGGCGACTTACATCAAACCAATTTAATAGCGTGGATGCGTCTGGATTGAAAAACCGTTCACTCACGCTCACGGGAAGCCTTCTCTCTGAAGACACCACCTGTAGTTCCTCTCTACTCTCGTTAACAAGTCAGTGTTGGTTCCTGCTTCGCTGATCTGAAAAATATGGTGTCAGATCAATTTCAGAATGGTTTTTTGAGCAATACAATATGGCGACTTAAATCAAACCAATTTAATAGCGTGGATGCGTCTGGATTGAAAAACCGTTCACTCACGCTCACGGGAAGCCTTCTCTCTGAAGACCCCACCTGTAGTTCCTCTCTACTCTCGTTAACAAGTCAGTGTTGCTTCCTGCTTCGCTGATCCGAAAAATATGGTGTCAGATCAATTTCAGAATGGTTTTTTGAGCAATACAATATGGCGATTTACACCAAACCAATTTAATAGCGTGGATGCGTCTGGATTGAAAAACCGTTCACTCACGCTCACGGGAAGCCTTCTCTCTGAAGACCCCACCTGTTGTTCCTCTTTACTCTCGTTAACAAGGCAGTGTTGGTTCCTGCTTCAATAATCCGAAAAATATGGTGTCAGATCAATTTCAGAATGGTCTTATGAGCAATACAATATGGCGACTTACATCAAACCAATTTAATAGCGTGAATGCCTCTGGATTGAAAAACCGTTGACTCACGCTCACCGGAAGCCTTCTCTCTGAAGACACCACCTGTAGTTCCTCTCTACTCTTGTTAACAATGCAGTGTTGGTTCCTGCTTCGCTGATCCGAAAAATATGGTTTCAGATCAATTTCAGAATGGTTTTATGAGCAATACAATATGGCGACTTACATCAAACCAATTTAATAGCGTGGATGCGTCTGGATTGAAAAACCGTTTACTCACGCTCACGGGAAGCCTTCTCTCTGAAGACCCCACCTGTAGTACCTCTCTACTCTCGTTAACAAGGCAGTGTTGGTTCCCGCTTCAATAATCCGAAAAATATGGTTTTAGATCAATTTCTGAATAGTTTTATGAGCAATACAATATGGCGACTTACATCAAACCAATTTAATAGCGTGGATGCGTCTGGATTGAAAAACCGTTCACTCACGCTCACGGGAAGCCTTCTCTCTGAAGACCCCACCTGTTGTTCCTCTCTACTCTCGTTAACAAGGCAGTGTTGGTTCCTGCTTCGCTGATCCGAAAAATATGGTTTCAGATCAATTTCAGAATGGTTTTATGGGCAATACAATATGGCGACTTACATTAAACCAATTTAATAGCGTGGATGCCTCTGGATTGAAAAACGTTCACTCACGCTCACGGGAAGCCTTCTCTCTGAAGACCCCACCTGTAGTTCCTCTCTACTCTCGTTAACAAGGCAGTGTTGGTTCCTGCTTCAATAATCCGAAAAATATGGTTTTACATCAATTTCAGAATGGTTTTATGAGCAATACAATATGGCGACTTACATCAAACCAATTTAATAGCGTGGATGCGTGTGGATTGAAAAACCGTTCACTCATGCTCACGGGAAGCCTTCTCTCTGAAGACCCCACCTGTTGTTCCTCACTACTCTCGTTAACAAGGCAGTGTTGGTTCCTGCTTCGCTGATCTGAAAAATATGGTGTCAGATCAATTTCAGAATGGTTTTATGAGCAATACAATATGGCGACTTACATCAAACCAATTTAATAGCGTGGATGCATCTGGATTGAAAAACTGTTCACTCACGCTCACAGGAAGCCTTCTCTCTGAAGACCCCACCTGTTGTTCCTCTCTACTCTCGTTAACAAGGCAGTGTTGGTTCCTGCTTCGCTGATCCGAAAAATATGGTTTCAGATCAATTTCAGAATGGTTTTATGAGCAATACAATATGGCGACTTACATCAAACCAATTTAATAGCGTGGATGCGTCTGGATTGAAAAACCGTTCACTCACGCTCACGGGAAGCCTTCTCTCTGAAGACCCCACCTGTAGTTCCTCTCTACTCTCGTTAACAAGTCAGTGTTGGTTCCTGCTTCGCTAATCCGAAAAATATGGTTTCAGATCAATTCCAGAATGGTTTTATGGGCAATACAATATGGCGACTTACATTAAACCAATTTAATAGCGTGGATGCCTCTGGATTGAAAAACGTTCACTCAGGCTCACGGGAAGCCTTCTCTCTGAAGACCCCACCTGTAGTTCCTCTCTACTCTCGTTAACAAGGCAGTGTTGGTTCCTGCTTCAATAATCCGAAAAATATGGTTTTACATCAATTTCAGAATGGTTTTATGAGCAATACATAATGGCGACTTACATCAAACCAATTTAATAGCGTGGATGCGTGTGGATTGAAAAACCGTTCACTCATGCTCACAGGAAGCCTTCTCTCTGAAGACCCCACCTGTTGTTCCTTTCTACTCTCGTTAACAAGGCAGTGTTGGTTCCTGCTTACATAATCCGAAAAATATGGTTTTAGATCAATTTCAGAATGGTTTTATCAGCAATTCAATATGGCGACTTACATCAAACCAATTTAATAGCGTGGATGCGTCTGGATTGAAAAACCGTTCACTCACGCTCACGGGAAGCCTTCTCTCTGAAGACCCCACCTGTAGTACCTCTCTACTCTCGTTAACAAGGCAGTGTTGGTTCCTGCTTCAATGATCCGAAAAATATGGTTTTAGATCAATTTCTGAATGGTTTTATGAGCAATACAATATGGCGACTTACATCAAACCAATTTAATAGCGTGGATGCGTCTGGATTGAAAAACCGTTCACTCACGCTCACGGGAAGCCTTCTCTCTGAAGACCCCACCTGTAGTTCCTCTCTACTCTCGTTAACAAGGCAGTGTTGGTTCCTGCTTCAATAATCCGAAAAATATCGTTTTAGATCAATTTCAGAATGGTTTTATGAGCAATACAATATGGCGACTTACATCAAACCAATTTAATAGCGTGGATGCGTCTGGATTGAAAAACCGTTCACTCACGCTCACGGGAAGCCTTCTCTCTGAAGACCCCACCTGTAGTTCCTCTCTACTCTTGTTAACAAGGCAGTGTTGGTTCCTGCTTCAATAATCCGAAAAACATGGTTTTAGATCAATTTCAGAATGGTTTTATGAGCAATGCAATATGGCCACTTACATCAAACCAATTTAATAGCGTGGATGCGTCTGAATTGAAAAACCGTTCACTCACGCTCACGGGAAGCCTTCTCACTGAAGACCCCACCTGTAGTTCCTCTCTACTCTCGTTAACAAGGCAGTGTTGGTTCCTGCTTCGCTGATCCGAAAAATATGGTTTCAGATCAATTTCAGAATGGTTTTTTGAGCAATACAATATGGCGACTTACATCAAACCAATTTAATAGCGTGGATGCGTCTGGATTGAAAAACCGTTCACTCACGCTCACGGGAAGCCTTCTCTCTGAAGACACCACCTGTAGTTCCTCTCTACTCTCGTTAACAAGTCAGTGTTGGTTCCTGCTTCGCTGATCTGAAAAATATGGTGTCAGATCAATTTCAGAATGGTTTTTTGAGCAATACAATATGGCGACTTAAATCAAACCAATTTAATAGCGTGGATGCGTCTGGATTGAAAAACCGTTCACTCACGCTCACGGGAAGCCTTCTCTCTGAAGACCCCACCTGTAGTTCCTCTCTACTCTCGTTAACAAGTCAGTGTTGCTTCCTGCTTCGCTGATCCGAAAAATATGGTGTCAGATCAATTTCAGAATGGTTTTTTGAGCAATACAATATGGCGACTTACATCAAACCAATTTAATTGCGTGGATGCCTCTGGATTGAAAAACTGTTCACTCGCGCTCACGGGAAGCCTTCTCTCTGAAGACCCCACCTGTAGTTCCTCTCTACTCTCGTTAACAAGGCAGTGGCTGTGTTCCAAAATTTACTCGATCCGACTCCGGAGTAAAAGTTTCGTACCGTGGCGTTCCAAAACTTACTCGAGCTTACTCGATGACGTCAGAACTCGCGTTCCAGAAGCGGGTTGTTTACTCCGGAGTAATTACTCGCGCTACCCTCCTCGATCGGGGGGTAAAGTCGGATCAAATCGAGTAAATACGTCACGTGATCTGTTCGTCGTCTGCTTTCTGCGCAGACAGCCGTCAAAGCTCGCTTGCTCCGTTGGTTTTGGTGGCGGACGTTCGAAATGACAAATAATTAGGTGCAGCTTGTGTGGTTATTGCGATTTGCTGTTGTCAGCGCAGGAATTGACTGCATTATATCCAGACCGTCCACCTTCCCCGGGAACGTGTACTTGTTATCATCTGAGTGCGAGCGTAAACATGAGCTTCTCCGCATCCTCGTCCTCGGCGTTGGGGGAATGCCGTATTCTCACGTTCAAGGCCGAAAATGTTTGAACTCGGTATATGATAATGTAGTATTTTTGTTTCCTCCAGAGTGTGTGTAATGAGAGGTTATAACGTTTGTAAAGCAGTGAAGGGTTCGAAAATTTCACTGTAATCACATTCGCGTCAAAGCGAACGTGAGCTTCATATCATTCTGGAGAAAGCACCCTCGCGCTGTACCGCTACACCGTGTGGAATATATTTCTGCAAAACATAATAGGTGCAAATTACAATGCGTGGAATATATGCGTTTAGGGCACCGTGACTAGAATTGCAGCGATCGCGCTGAATAATAAAAACACATTTTTTATGTCTAGCTGTAAAGAGTAAGTAATTTTGATCTCAATATACAGCTCAAAACGAAGGTGAGTAAAAGGAGCTGGTGGATCCACCTCAAAAAACACAGCGTCGTCATTAACATTACCGTTCTTCGGGTGCTTTCTCCATGATCAAAAAAATTGTCTGCTATTTTCTGCCATCGCGGCTGTGTTTTCTTTTTGCCGTCGCCCAAGACGAAGCCAATCCGCGTAGTATCCAGGTGATTATCCTGGCCGTTCCAAAATCGAGTCGCGGATCGTTTACTCGCGATGTCACGTGGTATTACCCGCTGACGTAGAAGGCAGGTTACTCGGGTAAGATTTGGAACATAGCCAGTGTTGGTTCCTGCTTCGCTGATCCGAAAAATATGGTTTCAGATCAATTCCAGAATGGTTTTATGAGCAATACAATATGGCGACTTACATCAAACCAATTTAATAGCGTGGATGCGTCTGGATTGAAAAACCGTTCACTCACGCTCACGGGAAGCCTTCTCTCTGAAGACCCCACCTGTAGTTCCTCTCTACTCTCGTTAACAAGGCAGTGTTGGTTCCTGCTTCAATAATCCGAAAAATATCGTTTTAGATCAATTTCAGAATGGTTTTATGAGCAATACAATATGGCGACTTACATCAAACCAATTTAATAGCGTGGATGCGTCTGGATTGAAAAACCGTTCACTCACGCTCACGGGAAGCCTTCTCTCTGAAGACCCCACCTGTAGTTCCTCTCTACTCTTGTTAACAAGGCAGTGTTGGTTCCTGCTTCAATAATCCGAAAAACATGGTTTTAGATCAATTTCAGAATGGTTTTATGAGCAATACAATATGGCCACTTACATCAAACCAATTTAATAGCGTGGATGCGTCTGAATTGAAAAACCGTTCACTCACGCTCACGGGAAGCCTTCTCACTGAAGACCCCACCTGTAGTTCCTCTCTACTCTCGTTAACAAGGCAGTGTTGGTTCCTGCTTCGCTGATCCGAAAAATATGGTTTCAGATCAATTTCAGAATGGTTTTTTGAGCAATACAATATGGCGACTTACATCAAACCAATTTAATAGCGTGGATGCGTCTGGATTGAAAAACCGTTCACTCACGCTCACGGGAAGCCTTCTCTCTGAAGACACCACCTGTAGTTCCTCTCTACTCTCGTTAACAAGTCAGTGTTGGTTCCTGCTTCGCTGATCTGAAAAATATGGTGTCAGATCAATTTCAGAATGGTTTTTTGAGCAATACAATATGGCGACTTAAATCAAACCAATTTAATAGCGTGGATGCGTCTGGATTGAAAAACCGTTCACTCACGCTCACGGGAAGCCTTCTCTCTGAAGACCCCACCTGTAGTTCCTCTCTACTCTCGTTAACAAGTCAGTGTTGCTTCCTGCTTCGCTGATCCGAAAAATATGGTGTCAGATCAATTTCAGAATGGTTTTTTGAGCAATACAATATGGCGACTTACATCAAACCAATTTAATTGCGTGGATGCCTCTGGATTGAAAAACTGTTCACTCACGCTCACGGGAAGCCTTCTCTCTGAAGACCCCACCTGTAGTTCCTCTCTACTCTCGTTAACAAGGCAGTGTTGGTTCCTGCTTCGCTGATCCGAAAAATATGGTTTCAGATCAATTCCAGAATGGTTTTATGAGCAATACAATATGGCGACTTACATCAAACCAATTTAATAGCGTGGATGCGTCTGGATTGAAAAACCGTTCACTCACGCTCACGGGAAGCCTTCTCTCTGAAGACCCCACCTGTAGTTCCTCTCTACTCTCGTTAACAAGGCAGTGTTGGTTCCTGCTTCAATAATCCGAAAAATATCGTTTTAGATCAATTTCAGAATGGTTTTATGAGCAATACAATATGGCGACTTACATCAAACCAATTTAATAGCGTGGATGCGTCTGGATTGAAAAACCGTTCACTCACGCTCACGGGAAGCCTTCTCTCTGAAGACCCCACCTGTAGTTCCTCTCTACTCTTGTTAACAAGGCAGTGTTGGTTCCTGCTTCAATAATCCGAAAAACATGGTTTTAGATCAATTTCAGAATGGTTTTATGAGCAATACAATATGGCCACTTACATCAAACCAATTTAATAGCGTGGATGCGTCTGAATTGAAAAACCGTTCACTCACGCTCACGGGAAGCCTTCTCACTGAAGACCCCACCTGTAGTTCCTCTCTACTCTCGTTAACAAGGCAGTGTTGGTTCCTGCTTCGCTGATCCGAAAAATATGGTTTCAGATCAATTTCAGAATGGTTTTTTGAGCAATACAATATGGCGACTTACATCAAACCAATTTAATAGCGTGGATGCGTCTGGATTGAAAAACCGTTCACTCACGCTCACGGGAAGCCTTCTCTCTGAAGACACCACCTGTAGTTCCTCTCTACTCTCGTTAACAAGTCAGTGTTGGTTCCTGCTTCGCTGATCTGAAAAATATGGTGTCAGATCAATTTCAGAATGGTTTTTTGAGCAATACCATATGGCGACTTAAATCAAACCAATTTAATAGCGTGGATGCGTCTGGATTGAAAAACCGTTCACTCACGCTCACGGGAAGCCTTCTCTCTGAAGACCCCACCTGTAGTTCCTCTCTACTCTCGTTAACAAGTCAGTGTTGCTTCCTGCTTCGCTGATCCGAAAAATATGGTGTCAGATCAATTTCAGAATGGTTTTTTGAGCAATACAATATGGCGACTTACATCAAACCAATTTAATTGCGTGGATGCCTCTGGATTGAAAAACTGTTCACTCACGCTCACGGGAAGCCTTCTCTCTGAAGACCCCACCTGTAGTTCCTCTCTACTCTCGTTAACAAGGCAGTGTTGGTTCCTGCTTCGCTGATCCGAAAAATATGGTTTCAGATCAATTCCAGAATGGTTTTATGAGCAATACAATATGGCGACTTACATCAAACCAATTTAATAGCGTGGATGCATCTGGATTGAAAAATTGTTCACTCACGCTCACGGGAAGCCTTCTCTCTGAAGACCCCACCTGTAGGTCCTCTCTACTCTCGTTAACAAGTCAGTGTTGGTTCCTGCTTCGCTAATCCGAAAAATATGGTTTCAGATCAATTCCAGAATGGTTTTATGGGCAATACAATATGGCGACTTACATTAAACCAATTTAATAGCGTGGATGCCTCTGGATTGAAAAACGTTCACTCAGGCTCACGGGAAGCCTTCTCTCTGAAGACCCCACCTGTAGTTCCTCTCTACTCTCGTTAACAAGGCAGTGTTGGTTCCTGCTTCAATAATCCGAAAAATATGGTTTTACATCAATTTCAGAATGGTTTTATGAGCAATACAATATGGCGACTTACATCAAACCAATTTAATAGCGTGGATGCGTGTGGATTGAAAAACCGTTCACTCACGCTCACGGGAAGCCTTCTCTCTGAAGACCCCACCTGTAGTACTTCTCTACTCTCGTTAACAAGGCAGTGTTGGTTCCTGCTTCAATAATCCGAAAAATATCGTTTTAGATCAATTTCAGAATGGTTTTATGAGCAATACAATATGGCGACTTACATCAAACCAATTTAATAGCGTGGATGCGTGTGGATTGAAAAACCGTTCACTCACGCTCACGGGAAGCCTTCTCTCTGAAGACCCCACCTGTAGTTCCTCTCTACTCTTGTTAACAAGGCAGTGTTGGTTCCTGCTTCAATAATCCGAAAAACATGGTTTTAGATCAATTTCAGAATGGTTTTATGAGCAATACAATATGGCCACTTACATCAAACCAATTTAATAGCGTGGATGCGTCTGAATTGAAAAACCGTTCACTCACGCTCACGGGAAGCCTTCTCACTGAAGACCCCACCTGTAGGTCCTCTCTACTCTCGTTAACAAGGCAGTGTTGGTTCCTGCTTCGCTGATCCGAAAAATATGGTTTCAGATCAATTTCAGAATGGTTTTTTGAGCAATACAATATGGCGACTTACATCAAACCAATTTAATAGCGTGGATGCGTCTGGATTGAAAAACCGTTCACTCACGCTCACGGGAAGCCTTCTCTCTGAAGACACCACCTGTAGTTCCTCTCTACTCTCGTTAACAAGTCAGTGTTGGTTCCTGCTTCGCTGATCTGAAAAATATGGTGTCAGATCAATTTCAGAATGGTTTTTTGAGCAATACAATATGGCGACTTAAATCAAACCAATTTAATAGCGTGGATGCGTCTGGATTGAAAAACCGTTCACTCACGCTCACGGGAAGCCTTCTCTCTGAAGACCCCACCTGTAGTTCCTCTCTACTCTCGTTAACAAGTCAGTGTTGCTTCCTGCTTCGCTGATCCGAAAAATATGGTGTCAGATCAATTTCAGAATGGTTTTTTGAGCAATACAATATGGCGATTTACACCAAACCAATTTAATAGCGTGGATGCGTCTGGATTGAAAAACCGTTCACTCACGCTCACGGGAAGCCTTCTCTCTGAAGACCCCACCTGTAGTTCCTCTCTACTCTCGTTAACAAGGCAGTGTTGGTTCCTGCTTCAATAATCCGAAAAATATCGTTTTAGATCAATTTCAGAATGGTTTTATGAGCAATACAATATGGCGACTTACATCAAACCAATTTAATAGCGTGGATGCGTCTGGATTGAAAAACCGTTCACTCACGCTCACGGGAAGCCTTCTCTCTGAAGACCCCACCTGTAGTTCCTCTCTACTCTTGTTAACAAGGCAGTGTTGGTTCCTGCTTCAATAATCCGAAAAACATGGTTTTAGATCAATTTCAGAATGGTTTTATGAGCAATACAATATGGCCACTTACATCAAACCAATTTAATAGCGTGGATGCGTCTGAATTGAAAAACCGTTCACTCACGCTCACGGGAAGCCTTCTCACTGAAGACCCCACCTGTAGTTCCTCTCTACTCTCGTTAACAAGGCAGTGTTGGTTCCTGCTTCGCTGATCCGAAAAATATGGTTTCAGATCAATTTCAGAATGGTTTTTTGAGCAATACAATATGGCGACTTACATCAAACCAATTTAATAGCGTGGATGCGTCTGGATTGAAAAACCGTTCACTCACGCTCACGGGAAGCCTTCTCTCTGAAGACACCACCTGTAGTTCCTCTCTACTCTCGTTAACAAGTCAGTGTTGGTTCCTGCTTCGCTGATCTGAAAAATATGGTGTCAGATCAATTTCAGAATGGTTTTTTGAGCAATACAATATGGCGACTTAAATCAAACCAATTTAATAGCGTGGATGCGTCTGGATTGAAAAACCGTTCACTCACGCTCACGGGAAGCCTTCTCTCTGAAGACCCCACCTGTAGTTCCTCTCTACTCTCGTTAACAAGTCAGTGTTGCTTCCTGCTTCGCTGATCCGAAAAATATGGTGTCAGATCAATTTCAGAATGGTTTTTTGAGCAATACAATATGGCGATTTACACCAAACCAATTTAATAGCGTGGATGCGTCTGGATTGAAAAACCGTTCACTCACGCTCACGGGAAGCCTTCTCTCTGAAGACCCCACCTGTTGTTCCTCTTTACTCTCGTTAACAAGGCAGTGTTGGTTCCTGCTTCAATAATCCGAAAAATATGGTGTCAGATCAATTTCAGAATGGTCTTATGAGCAATACAATATGGCGACTTACATCAAACCAATTTAATAGCGTGGATGCCTCTGGATTGAAAAACCGTTGACTCACGCTCACCGGAAGCCTTCTCTCTGAAGACACCACCTGTAGTTTCTCTCTACTCTTGTTAACAATGCAGTGTTGGTTCCTGCTTCGCTGATCCGAAAAATATGGTTTCAGATCAATTTCAGAATGGTTTTATGAGCAATACAATATGGCGACTTACATCAAACCAATTTAATAGCGTGGATGCGTCTGGATTGAAAAACCGTTTACTCACGCTCACGGGAAGCCTTCTCTCTGAAGACCCCACCTGTAGTACCTCTCTACTCTCGTTAACAAGGCAGTGTTGGTTCCCGCTTCAATAATCCGAAAAATATGGTTTTAGATCAATTTCTGAATAGTTTTATGAGCAATACAATATGGCGACTTACATCAAACCAATTTAATAGCGTGGATGCGTCTGGATTGAAAAACCGTTCACTCACGCTCACGGGAAGCCTTCTCTCTGAAGACCCCACCTGTTGTTCCTCTCTACTCTCGTTAACAAGGCAGTGTTGGTTCCTGCTTCGCTGATCCGAAAAATATGGTTTCAGATCAATTTCAGAATGGTTTTATGGGCAATACAATATGGCGACTTACATTAAACCAATTTAATAGCGTGGATGCCTCTGGATTGAAAAACGTTCACTCACGCTCACGGGAAGCCTTCTCTCTGAAGACCCCACCTGTAGTTCCTCTCTACTCTCGTTAACAAGGCAGTGTTGGTTCCTGCTTCAATAATCCGAAAAATATGGTTTTACATCAATTTCAGAATGGTTTTATGAGCAATACAATATGGCGACTTACATCAAACCAATTTAATAGCGTGGATGCGTGTGGATTGAAAAACCGTTCACTCATGCTCATGGGAAGCCTTCTCTCTGAAGACCCCACCTGTTGTTCCTCTCTACTCTCGTTAACAAGGCAGTGTTGGTTCCTGCTTCGCTGATCTGAAAAATATGGTGTCAGATCAATTTCAGAATGGTTTTATGAGCAATACAATATGGCGACTTACATCAAACCAATTTAATAGTGTGGATGCATCTGGATTGAAAAACTGTTCACTCACGCTCACAGGAAGCCTTCTCTCTGAAGACCCCACCTGTTGTTCCTCTCTACTCTCGTTAACAAGGCAGTGTTGGTTCCTGCTTCGCTGATCCGAAAAATATGGTTTCAGATCAATTTCAGAATGGTTTTATGAGCAATACAATATGGCGACTTACATCAAACCAATTTAATAGCGTGGATGCGTCTGGATTGAAAAACCGTTCACTCACGCTCACGGGAAGCCTTCTCTCTGAAGACCCCACCTGTAGTTCCTCTCTACTCTCGTTAACAAGTCAGTGTTGGTTCCTGCTTCGCTAATCCGAAAAATATGGTTTCAGATCAATTCCAGAATGGTTTTATGGGCAATACAATATGGCGACTTACATTAAACCAATTTAATAGCGTGGATGCCTCTGGATTGAAAAACGTTCACTCACGCTCACGGGAAGCCTTCTCTCTGAAGACCCCACCTGTAGTTCCTCTCTACTCTCGTTAACAAGGCAGTGTTGGTTCCTGCTTCAATAATCCGAAAAATATGGTTTTACATCAATTTCAGAATGGTTTTATGAGCAATACAATATGGCGACTTACATCAAACCAATTTAATAGCGTGGATGCGTGTGGATTGAAAAACCGTTCACTCATGCTCACGGGAAGCCTTCTCTCTGAAGACCCCACCTGTTGTTCCTCTCTACTCTCGTTAACAAGGCAGTGTTGGTTCCTGCTTCGCTGATCCGAAAAATATGGTTTCAGATCAATTTTAAAATGGTTTTATGAGCAATACAATATGGCGACTTACATCAAACCAATTTAATAGCGTGGATGCATCTGGATTGAAAAACTGTTCACTCACGCTCACAGGAAGCCTCCCAGGCAGCACAAAATGAACGGCCGGGCAATGGCTGAAGCATTTTGGCCAGTCACATTTCCTCCGGCCTAAGGCTGGTCAAACTACTATGCCCGAACATGGCTGTGGGCCTTGGCCAAAGACTTGAGGGGACTGGCTGTTGGAGGCTGGCCGATGACCTGTAGCAGGACACAAGCCGAAGGCTAGCAAATAAAGACCGGCCAAAGACTTTGGTATGGACAGAGGCCAAAGGTTAGCATCCGTGCACTGGCCAATGCCATGTAGCCGAAAGCAAGCCGAAGTTGCGGAACAGGACATTGGCCAATCACCTGCGATTGAAAGCTGGCCGGAGTTTAGCAAATGGAGGCCGGCCGAAGACTTGTGTCAGGACACAGGCTGAAGGTTAGCATCTGGGCACTGGCCAATGCCGTGTGGCCGAAAGCAAGCCGAAGTTTAGCAACAGGGCATCGGCCGGTGTCCTGTGATCAGAGGCAGGCCGGAGTTAAGCAACTGGGCATTAGCCGTACATTAGATGTCAGGTGCTAGGCGAAGAAGTTTGACCGGGCACAGGCCGATGACATGCAGCTGGACACAGGCCGATGCCTCGCAACTAATCATAGGCCGTACCTTTGCGATTGGGTGCTGGCCCTACAGCCGAGGTCGCACATTAGTGAGCGACTTGCAGTTAGGTGTTAGCCTTGCAATTAACTCATGGATGCACTGCAGAACAAGAGCCTGCGCCTGACATTTTGCCTGCACACTTTGCAGTAGCTGTGGATGCTGTATCAGTTAAGATCAACCACTTGAGATCAAATGTCGGGATGCACAAACTCACTGAGAACTGGTTTGTATTGTTAAAACAAAAAAGGCTGAGGATTTTCTGGGACTATTTTTATTTAACCTCTTCCATTTCTTCATCCTGCTTCTTGCTTCGCCCACCATCACGGTCGACAAATGACCACAGCCATCTCTTTGCGATATCTTGAACCGTCGCCTCGCTCAAGTCCGTATACTTCGCCTTGCTGGCAGCTGAGAAAATAAAAAGCATTGAGTTTAGACATAAAATTACAGTCAACAACGTTTATTGAACTCGCAAAAACTCTCTACCAGTCTGACATACTCAGTAATTCGATATAGACCGACACAATGTTTACTAACAAGCCCGCGTTTGCCCACACCAGGTGTGGGCACTGCGCACGCGCAGCAACCGAATTCGAGTGAACTGAGGCTTCTGCGCATGCGCAGTGCCGTCGACAGCACCACCGCAGCTGCGTGACGTCAGGGAGGCGTGTGTGTCTATAAAACTTCTAATGATTTTGACAACAAACAAGAACGCCACATTTAGGAAAGTTGTTTGCTCTCAAAGGAGCGTCTGTATGTCATGAGGGACGCGTCACGCGGATAGTCAGTGGCCGTTTCTTCATTTTTTAAGGTCTCACCTGCTCACCCTCTCCCCACACCCTTTACAGAAGAGAATTTTTTCTTCTCTTCCGGGTGGTCGACACGGCCTCTTGAAAGAGAAAAGCCAGCTTGCTCTACAAGCTGGCTTTTTTATTTCAAGCGGCCTCATTGCCAGCAGGCGCACTGGGGGAAAGCCAGCTCTGCAAGCTGGCTTTCCCTCAAGGGCTTGTCTGCATTGAGTGAAAGCCAGCTTGCAGAGCAAAACGGCGCTCTTGGTAGTTCAATCTACACATGGGTAGCACGCGACGTCATTCAAAAAGCGCTACGATGACCACCAGGGAGGAGGGCAAGAAGAAGCTCGCCTCTTATCAGGGCCCCCTTTTGTGCCTCCCAAATCCGGTTCTACTCTACCACACACCAATTAGTCTTAGCTTCTCACTTGTGGGAATAAGATGCAGAAAATTGGTTACTAAGTAGTTGCCAGGTCATTACTCACTCAGAAATTCTAGTTTTGCAGGCACCTCCTCTCTTCTTCACCCCCCCCCCCCCCCTAAAGCATTTTGACCTGCTTCAAATATGCTGACACATAGGCCAGCACAAAGCAGACAGACCACGAGTGCTGCATCAGCATTCGGCTGGGGCTCGTGTTCTCACTGATCAGACCAAGAACTAGAGATGAAGCAAACATTTTCCAAACCTGAGGTCTGAAGAATTCAAAGATGTTAAACCTTTCTAACTTTGGCACTAACAAATATAACACTGAACCTATCAAGTCAAAAAATTCGACTATTTTAGTCATTATTTCTCTACAGATTTGTCGAACTTCGAACCCGTGAAGTCCAAAAGTTTGACGAAGCTTAAACTTTTGATCTGAGGAACTTCTAACGAAACAGGATTCAATCTGTACCTACATGTTCAGAACACATAGCAACTGCTTCAACGCTTGAACCACGCTTGAACTGTGCAGATAACAATTGCTGTCGCAGGAGACTGACTCACAGCTCAAAGAGGCAAGCTAAGTGGCCGAGTGCCGACCTGCCCAGCAAATGCAGCAAGCTATCTGGTGGTAGCAACAGCTGTACCCATCTCTGTTTTCCGCAAGCTTTGTTTAAACTCAGTTAAACAGAGCTCACACATCAGAAAATTAAGAAATCACTCGAAACTGAATTTGGGACCCTCGTGCGATTTGAAGACTTCTAACTTTACAAACTTATACTTGGAACAAAACTCTTAATCTTCGAATAATTCTAACTTAAACCAAGAAATTTCAAATCTTCAAATATTTTTAGAATCAAAATTGCAAAAAAGAAAGAGGAAACTGTTGAACTCTACTTTTATCAACATCGAAAGCAACTTTGTAAATTCAAACCATGGCAATGTTCGAAAGTTGTTCACTTTGCAACCCTTTCTAACTCTACCAAGGACCCTGCCGAATGCAGATGCGGCACTCGTGTTCAATTTGTGCACTGCAGTGGCCTACCTATGCACTGTCAAATTTGAAGCATGCAGGCCTTGAGATTTCAGATGTTGTCTAGACCCCCTGGTGGCAATCAGTTCATCAAAGAATGTCTCACCGACAAATTGCTTTGTCGATGAAGACTGTCTGTTTCAGCAACACATCTTGCCACATTTCATAGATAGCTTCCTTTTCATGACAGCCTTGAAATTGATTTTTGTTAACATGAATATCGCCAGACCTCTTTAGGATCGAAGCTCGGCCAACAGCGCCCCATATCCGCCCTTTTGATTGCTAGCATAGCTTTCTAAAAAGGCTCACTGCAAGTTCAAGCCCAAGAATAGATTTATTTTCCCCTTGCAAAGCAAGGGGTGACCGCACAAAGCGCAGCATGTTTGGAATTGT
Organism: Ixodes scapularis; assembly: GCF_016920785.2. Lineage (NCBI taxonomy): Eukaryota > Metazoa > Arthropoda > Arachnida > Ixodida > Ixodidae > Ixodes > Ixodes scapularis. The sequence goes on along the minus strand of NW_024610030.1, from coordinate 275,070 downwards.
AGCTTGCTATCACGGTGCCAATCAAACATCGCAACAGTTAAGGTTGCGTAATGAGTGTTGATAAAATGTGCACTGATGAAAAAGTTGTTTATCAAACATGCATAGATAAAACGATAGCACCATGGGCATCCTGCTGAAATTGCAAGGCATTAATATGAGGTTACTAATGTTGCTTCCTCCAAGAAAAGTTTGAACTAGTAGCTAGCCACGGCTAGCATTCCGCATCGACTGCTATCTGTGGACTGGATGCCGTGAAATTACAAAATTACCTATCTTTGGTGGTGCATGCAGAGTTGCAGAAATTATTAAAAAGCAAGCAACGACATCACACTTCAGCCAATCCCGATCCTCTGTTTACGTGCTTTTTAACAAGCCAAGATGTCATAAATGTTCTCACCCCTTCGGAGAAGTTCCCTGCATCCAGGTTGTGGTAGACGCGGCTCTCTTCAGCCCTGTAGGGAGCAGAAAAAAAAGACGGCCTCAAGTAAGCAGGAGTGCACAAGAGATAAAACCAAGAGCAAAATTGAATGTGTTCTAAAAGTGGGACCAGCTATATTAGCTTGAGATAGTTCATAATGAGCCCGAACTAACCTGATACATGATAAGCTGGCAGGACTGAACCTGAAGTAGAAGACATTCAAACACGAAAAAAGAGAGATGCTTAGACCGAATCAGAAAGAGTGAAACTGTTTTGTAGATACAGAAAACAATGCTACAAAAACTATAGGTATGTAAGCAGTGTTTTTTACAGTGTAGCCTTTGCAATGGCTCCCTGAAACAAAGGTAGGACTTATGAACTCTTACCCACATTTCTGACACTTCTCTGGCAATCCATTAAAAGGAATGCAGGACTGACGCTCAATTCATGCAGACTGCTTTTGTAATATCCTACCGCAAGAATGCACAACTCTGATGACAAAAATGTTTGGATTGAGGCCACATCTGTGGCCTCAGGCCTAGAGCCTAGAATAGGCCATATTGCTTAACCCAAAGCTACAGCATATCTAAGCACCATGTTCCCAAGTGTTCTTGTGTTAGAGGTGTGGTGAACAACTAAGGCACTTTTTTTATTTCTTATTTCAGAGTGCCATTTTCCGAGCTATCTAGAACAGCGAACAAAAAGCTCAATCGCATGGTCGTCTGAAATAAAAGGTTTCATAAATTTGTTTTTAGAGCCTTTTCAAAAGTTTGTACCAACACCCGGCCACCATTGCTTGTTCACATACTCTGAGCATGTAATGGACACGGCAGTTGCGTCAGCGTTCGGCGTGAACTTAGGTCATATTGCAAATGAGCGCTCTGTCAGAGTTCGTCGAGGACTCGGATCCAATCACAGGCTTCGCGATTGGATTCAAATCCTCGCCGTGTCATTGTACCACGTAAGTGAAAATAGATTATGTATATAATATTTGAAAGTATGAAAGATTGAGCCCAACAAAGTCAGAAATCAAAGACCACCAACAAGGCATTATAGACTACTGACATTTCTTGGGGACCCCATGGTCCACACCTGTTCACTTCATGGCTGAGAGAACTACCCTGGGTGCAGGCTGGGGACATTTTTGTCTGGAAGCTTTGTTGGACAGCTAGTGCCCTAGTACCCAGTTACACGGGCGCTCTCAGCTGCCATTGAGTCCAACGACAGTCGAGTCCATCGCGATAAGCCAAAGTTACACGGCAGCGCCAACCGTCATTGAGCCGCTAATGACAGTTGAGTTCGACTGAGATCCCCACCTCAGTTCAACCGAACGGACTTCCCCAACGGAGGTAAATTGGCACCTGTTCGCAGGACCGCTGCCAGCAACCATTGTTTGTGAGGCACTTACTGTTTCGAAATGCAGGGGGAGGCGTCTAGAAAGAATCGTAGCTGCAAAATTTTCTGGAAGGAATAAATTTAGGCGTCCGAGCTGCCAATAATAGCATCCCGGCTAGCCGACAAGATTCCAAACGAGCAAAAATGGCGGAGGAACGTGCTGCATAAATAGGCAAATAGTAGTGGGGCACCCATCATAGCGGGCAGTAGCTTGCACCACCTAGCCTAAAATATGTGCAACCTAGCCCTGAATCTGCTTTGGTACTCGTGTAAATGCCGCTAAAAAGCAACAAGGTATTAAACATATAGTATGATCTAGTTAAAATAAATAAAACGTGTGTCTCCGAGTAAATTACTTAAAAATTAGACTGATCACACGGCACAAGAACCAGTTTCGTGCTAGCTTTAACTGGGTTCTAGAGAGTTGAGTTGAGTTGAGTTGAGTTCAGTCAAAGTTGAGGCCGATAAGTGTCGTAGACTCAACAATAGTTGAAAGTGTATGTGTAACTAGGGTAACTAAAGGACTGGCTTGCAAGGTTTCAAGGACAAGCAATTCTAACTGATGTGGTACAGTCTGCGGCAATATGAAATACCCACTCGGAGCGCATGGCCGAGGCGATGGCCGAAAGGGGCGCAGTACATGATTCGGACAGTTCCATGTTGCTCAGAGGGGAGGCTCGCTCAAGGCTGAACCACTGTTGGTTGTTTCGGGCACTGCACAAAATTTTCCATCCAGAATTAAATGTTGCTAACTGACAGCTCTCAGCTGTCTGTATACACCTTTCGTGCTTTCATTCTTTCAATTTTAACTACTGAATTTTACAATGTGCGTGCACTAACCAGACTGACCTACACTCAGTGATAAATCAAGATCAAAGAGCGAGGAAAACGAAGGTGGGAAAGGAGAAAACAGATGGGGTGTTGAAGGTGAGAGGACAAAAACCTCTTCTACCTTCAGTCTGCTTTCTATCCAGCCTTCGTTTCCCTTGCCCTTTGTTACTGACCTGTTACTGACTATAACTATTTAGCAATTTTACAATTGCATAAGGAGCTAAAGTTATTCATGCAAGTTTTGATTCACATTGAATAATAATTTATAATGAACAGCCTTATACCGGGACACACACTTTCTCTTGAGGCATTGTCCGAAGAGTCGCTGTCCATATGGCCAGCAGGCCTCCTAGCCCTTTCCTGTCTTGGGGCTACATCCGGTCCGTCAGTCCAAATTGGGTGCTCAGGCAGCTGCGACCAGATGGTCTGAAGCGTGCTGCAGTGTGGCTGCATGAGAAACGATCATCTCAATTATACGCTCAATTAAAAAAAAAAAATCGCCAACCTAATGTAGGAGTGAAGAATCTTCACTGGGTGATTCGACCAAGTCAGTGTAATCTGTTCTTTCTCTAAAATTGCATTGAGGACCTGCTGCTTTTGCTTGTAAGGTGGCCAGTAGGAGACGACTTGCCCTAGCTTCCTGACCAGCCAACACTCCGAGACGACGTATGCGCTCCCTTCATCTAAAGTGCACGACGTGGTAGCTATAGAGAAAAAGTGTGGAATATGCATTCTACCAGAATATTAGAACCTATTTTAGACAGCTTGGGCAATGTTGGGGGCCCCGCCAGCAACCACTGCCAGATTTGTTTATTTTTGGATGGAGAAATCCGCTAAACAAATTTTTAAAAAAGGTACTTACAAATGCAGGTTTCTGATACAAGCATAATGCACTAAACTCACAATAAACTGTAGCAGAGATCCAAAATAAATACATCTAGCAAAACAGGCACGTCTAACTTTCAGCGAGACGCAAAACGTCTGCACTTGACCCGCAGCGCGTGACATCTTTTCGCCGCACGATTTGAAAAAGGAGCTCACTGTCACTCACGAGACACGACCACAGACTGAACAGTGAATACGCTACACTTAGGAGCGAAGCAAGAGGTCTGTTTAGGGCATAGGTTCATGATGATGTTGTTCAATTGATGTCGTGATGCTTCTGCTATCTATTTCAAGCCAAAATAAGAAGTCTTTAGCCACTTCACTGTCAGCCCCTGTTAATGTTGACACAGCAAGGCTGGGGTGCAAAGACCAGGCACCTAGCCAGGGGGGGGGGGGGGGGGGACCATGGGGCCCCCCCGCAATCTTCCATTTTCCTGGGACCTCCTCCCCCCCCTCATACAGCATTTTGTCATGGGCGGGCGTGCTCCTCCTCTCCTGCTCCTCCTCCTATCTTTCCCCTCCCCCCCCCCCAAAAAAAAAATCCTGGCTACGTGCCAAGCAAAGGCCCCTGTCGAAACTTCACTGCCCAACTACTCAGCTGCTTTGTTGTAACGCAAATGAACTTCTGCACGAGAAACACCAATCAAAAGTCAGACATGATGATTGAAAACCTGAGACTGTGGTTAAAAAATGGAAGAGATGCTCTCTGTCACTTTGTCTTTCTACTATGGTGCCTGGAACGTGTCTCCGACTGGTGTGTTTACCGTGTCCAAAAAAGTGGTTCCTCGATTTCCGCCTGATGACGTCATAAAAGTGTCATGCTGTCGCTGGTCGCGAACCTGGTGGCGTCCCAATAGTTGTGGTGTATGTGGCGACGCCTGTTCTGCTGCAGGTCGCTCTCCACTGTGACAGTCCACGGAAGCTACAGCAGCTGCAAGTTGGGACGCCGTGACGACAGCGACACTCGCGTTCGCATGTGCTTTTCGCCAGCATTTCTATGGCCAACCACCAGGATCGTGACAGTCAACAGCATGACACTCCGGCTTCTGTGACGTCATCTGTTGCCACTTCGGGACCACTTTTGATGTATGGGCGGGATAGGATGCTAAACACACCAGTCGTAGACGCGATCCAGGCACCATACTTTCTACATCACGTTTTTCCGTTTTCCAACCACAGACTCAGGTTTTCAATCGTCATGTATAACTTACACCAGCTCGCCTGCACTTTAACCGTTTTTTCATTGAAAGTTAGAAATGAACGAACTTCTGGGCGAGATCGAAACAATCGAAAGCTAACATTTTTGTACAAGCAGCTGCAGACTGCCGCCGAAAAGCGGTGCGAGTGCAGTGCTGGGGAGTGGGTTAAGACACGCCTCCGTTAATCACTCAAATGTCATTCACGCATATGATATTATCAATTACCAGTAAAAAATCAATTATAAAAAAAAACATTATCAATAAAATATTAATTATTAAAAAAAATCCATTATCGGTTGAAATAAAAAATAAAATACATTTATTTTCAGTGATAATTGTCAAAAAGAAAATGTGTAAATATCGCAAAAAGCTATCAATTACCACTAAAAAATCAATTATAAAAAAAGCATTATCACTAAAACATTAAGTATAAAAAAAAACTAATTATCGGTGGAAACAAATAATAAAATATATATTCATTTTCAGCGATAATTGTCTAAAAGAAAACGTGCAAATATCGCAAAAAGCTATCAATTACCACTAAAAAATCAATTATAAAAAAAGCATTATCACTAAAACATTAAGTATAAAAAAAACTAATTATCGGTGGAAACAAATAATAAAATATATATTCATTTTCAGCGATAATTGTCAAAAAGAAAATGTGTAAATATCGCAAAAAGCTATCAATTACCACTAAAAAATCAATTATAAAAAAAGCATTATCACTAAAACATTAAGTATAAAAAAAAACTAATTATCGGTGGAAACAAATAATAACATATATATTCATTTTCAGCGCTAATTGTCTAAAAGAAAATGTGCAAACATCGCAAAAAGCTTGACAAAAAAAAAAAAAAAAGTATACCCACTGGGGATCGAACCCGCAACTTCTGCGTGAGAGGCGGACACTCTACCACTGAGCTACTGCCGGCTCGGAGACTTCTACGCTTACAGATCGTGTTATACAAGAAACAACATGTCAGTTCGGCGTTCGCGACAGTTTTTCTTTGTAGGTTTGTCATGGCGGTTGCCGGCAAAATCTCCGCTTCCTATTAACAATCATACAATCATGTGGCTGCAGCAGAATCTAAAAAGTGCACAAGAGCCGCTGACATGCCGCCGACCGCCTGATTTTGCAATGACAAGCCAGTGGCCCGAGCTTCCCCGACCTTGCGAACCAAGCGGGCTGCGACGACAGCGTCATCACGCTCGCACGAACGGACGGGGCCGCCTTTCCGAAGCACCGCTAATGCAGAGCTTGTCAACTGAGCCGTTACTACTAACCCTATGCCCATTGTGTTCCGGGTCCATATCACAAGAGCGAATGACATTTTAGCGAACGGCGACATTTGAGCGAATGCTCGTTTTAGCGAATAACGGGGGCGCGCGTTAACCCATCCGTCGTGCTGCGCTTTACGCCGCTTCGCGGCGACAGTCTGCGGCAACTCATTACAAAAATATGAACTCACTTGGCCCACCCGAAAACGCCGCTTCGCGGCGTCCGACTATTCGCTAAAGTGTCGTTCGATGAAACGTGGGCGTTCGCTAAAACGTCATTCGATCAAGTGAGTGCCTCCCTTGTGTTCCAGTCACTTTGCAAAACAAAACACCGAGTAGAAAATGGACTTACTCCTTGATCAGCGTATCCATGGCCTCTTGTCTCTGGACGCCGCCGCGTGCTATCTTGGGTGGCTTGAAATGTGCACAAACCGATAACAAAGCTTCTCAAATCGTCGAACCTTGAACGCCTTGAACCGCTTGAAGTTGAACTAGGCCTGATGAGTCCACCATCAGCCAGCTGCACCGGCCATTGCACCGGCATCAGCGCAAGCATCAGCGCGACACGGCGACACGATCGAGTGGATGGGTGAATAATAAAATTATAAGTACACTTTTTGCAATGGGAGGTAGTTCGCGCCACCTGGCGGATAACTATCACCGCGCAGGGAATCTAGTCAGATTTTCGGGGATTAGGACGAACATGAATATATTTTAATTAAAGCACCCGTCACTCCTCTTTTATGCAAGAGAGTCGCCAGTTTTCGTGTTCACCCTACGCAGTCGGTGTACAGGGTATTCCAAGGAAGGTATGCATTGGTATGCATAAACAAGTAATGGCGGAACTGGCGGAACTTGCTGGGACGAGATCACTTCCGGTTCACCTGCTTCATCTGTATGTTTGCTCGGTAAGCAGGGATGAACAGCGCGCCTTTTTTTTTTTTTTTTTTTAGTTTTTCTCGTTGGAAAATTGGAAAGGTATGTTGAAGACCGGACAATTAACCTTGGACCGGACCTAAGATAGATCGGTGTATGTTTCTGGACCTTACGGAGCCAAGAAGAAGCACCGCATCTCGTTTTATTTGGCCTCCGTAGCCAAAGTTACGTAACTTTATGTGACGGGTCAGTGGAAATCTGTGTACACGTGAGACATTCAACGAAGTTAGACGCCCACAAATCAACCGAGGCATCGGCATGTGGTTGTTTTATGTTTTTTGTGCACGGGAGAGCGTTTGTGAGAACTGCCTCGCATCGTCAACTGCGCGGCGTCGCGGTGAGTGTTCGAGCTGGGCAAAGCGAGACTACGCTACGCCTGTCGGACGTAGTTGAAGGAAGGTGCGCAGGATTGTGCAACTGGTGCTCGATCGTGCCTTGGAAGAAGCAAGCGGTGCGTTTTCGACGACGTGTAGAGATATCGTGATTGGGACAAAGCCGTCGCACTGTGTGTAGTACGATTGTGCCGTTCGTTCCCCTCAAAAAGCCAGCGGCGTGTTTTCGACGACGAGTGGAGGTCTCGTGATTGTGACAACGTCGGCCTACCACGGCGGGAAGTGTGATCCGTTCGATAAAGTTCTTTCGTTGTCGCGAAGAGTCGGATATGTGTTTTCCTCCATTTTTTTACCCAATATTTTTAACCATGGCTTAGTTAGGCGAGCTTTTTTTGTTTGTTTGTTTGTTTTTTGCTCTGCACGCGCTGCCATTAGCCCAATGTGCTTCTTTTGTAGCCATTTGACAACGTCCTTACTGCTACCAGTCACCTTGAGGTTTCCTCAGGTGGAGAGAGACCCGACTTCTGACCGTGATTTCACCCAATATTTTTTGACTGTCGCTTATATAATTTGGTTTTTAAGTGATAGAACTTTTCTGTTATATTTGATGTAGCAATACTGCCAGCCAGGTTTTGGTTATGAAATACATGTGCTTATTCTGTGTTTGTTTTCAGGTTTTCTGGTTTTATCTTGGCCAGAAATCTGTGACTAAAGAAAAGCTGTTGTTATGAAGAATTTCGTAATTGGCAAAAGAATACCGGAGAAAGCTTTTTTTCATATTCTGGTTCATTTTTGTTGTGTACAACAAGTCCAGAATTCACTGCTCTGTTAAAGGCACAGTCATTTTTTAATGTTTTCGCATTTTGTACATATAATTTGTGTTCAAATAACAAAATATAATTTTTGTCCAAATGAAGTTTTCTGAGCCAATTTTATAGTATGGAATGCGCCACGGCCTGGATTCCTCAAGTGTTAATCCCTTCTCCCAGTCTTACCTGGCCAGGGCAAACATGTAGCCACCTACATGTGACCAGACTTAATATTTGCAGAACAAGCGGAAGTCATTGCTTACCAAGCCCGTGGCTTGTATACTTTTGTCTCTGCTGGGCAATGTAATGCCAGAGAGGGTTGGTGGTCCTGAATAAAAGCAGCACTCCGCATACCCATGTTCTATGGGACACTTTTTTTCTTTTGTTGACCAATTTGAAACAAGCCAAATAGGGTGATCATCTTTCGGATTGGTGGCCTGGGATAAAAGGAGCGGTCAGTGCCCATGCAGTCTTCTACCAGACAGTTTTTTTTCATCATTGAATAAGTTACTGCCAGTCAACACTGGTCGGACATGTGCTGAGGATGTTTTTAGGACTGGTGGCCGGGGATAAAAAGTGTGGTCAGTAGCCAGGCTTCTACTGAACACTTTTTTGTCTACGTTGACCAAGTTGCTGCCGGTCAACATTGGCCGGAAAGGTGCTGAGGACATTTTTAGGACTGGTGGCCGGGGATGAAAAGAGTAGTGAGTCCCAGGCCTCTACCGGACACTTTTTTGTCTTCGTTGACCAGGTTGCTGCCAGTCAACATTGACCAGGCAGATGCTGAGGATGTTTTTAGGACTGGTGGCCGGGGATGAAAAGAGTAGTGAGTCCCAGGCTTCTACCGGACACTTTTTTGTCTTCGTTGACCAGGTTGCTGCCAGTCAACATTGACCGGACAGGTGCTGAGGATGTTTTTAGGACTGGTGGCCGGGGATGAAAAGAGTAGTGAGTCCCAGGCTTCTACCGGACACTTTTTTGTCTTCGTTGACCAGGTTGCTGCCAGTCAACATTGACCGGACAGGTGCTGAGGATGTTTTTAGGACTGGTGGCCGGGGATGAAAAGAGTGATCAGTACTCCGCCTTCTACCGGGCACTTTTTTGTCTTCATTGACCAAGTTCATGCCGGTGAACATTGGCCGGATGAGTGCTGGTCACCTTTTTGAGGCGGGTGACCAGGGAGGAAACAAAGGCTTGGTGGCCAAGCCCTTCCCGAACATAATTTGGTGATTGGTTGCCAATGGAAAAACTAAGACTCTGTGGCCGGGGACTTAATAGTGATCTTTTGGGGACCTTTGGCCAGCTGCTTTCCAGTGGCCGGGCTGGCCAGGCAGGTGCCGAGCAAAAATCAGGCATTGGCCAGTGTCGGGCCAAAATTTTGTGCTGCCTGGGCTTCTCTCTGAAGACCCCACCTGTAGTTCCTCTCTACTCTCGTTAACAAGTCAATGTTGGTTCCTGCTTCGCTAATCCGAAAAATATGGTTTCAGATCAATTCCAGAATGGTTGTATGAGCAATACAATATGGCGACTTACGTCAAACTAATGGACCTTTTCCAAGAAGCGTTCTGCGCACGCGCGAGCGCCCGATGCCAAGCGGTGGAAGTCGGCACGAAAAAATCGAGGAAATTCGGAATGAGGCTGTAAATCGACGAGTAGAACGCGTAATTGCAGCATATATATAATTGTGTTACACAAAAAAAGAAAGTGGACGGAAAGAAAAACACGACGTTTGGGTGGACGCTACGGATTTCCTTCTTTAAAGTCGCGCTAGGCCTACCTCGTTGCATTGGGCACGCGACGCTGCTCAGAGAGCGAAGCAACTGGTAACGTAGCTCCCATTATTGATTGGTAGCGCAGGTCACTTCCTCGATTTTTTAGTTCGCGCAGCCACCGCCTGGTGCCGTCGGTATATGGAAAAGGTCCATTTAATAGCGTGGATGCCTCTGGATTGAAAAACCGTTCACTCACGCTCACGGGAAGCCTTCTCTCTGAAGACCCCACCTGTAGTTCCTCTCTACTCTCGTTAACAAGGCAGTGTTGATTCCTGCTTCGATAATCCGAAAAATATGGTGTCAGATCAATTTCAGAATGGTCTTATGAGCAATACAATATGGCGACTTACATCAAACCAATTTAATAGCGTGGATGCCTCTGGATTGAAAAACCGTTGACTCACGCTCACCGGAAGCCTTCTCTCTGAAGACACCACCTGTAGTATCTCTCTACTCTTGTTAACAATGCAGTGTTGGTTCCTGCTTCGCTGATCCGAAAAATATGGTTTCAGATCAATTTCAGAATGGTTTTATGAGCAATACAATATGGCGACTTACATCAAACCAATTTAATAGCGTGGATGCGTCTGGATTGAAAAACCGTTTACTCACGCTCACGGGAAGCCTTCTCTCTGAAGACCCCACCTGTAGTACCTCTCTACTCTCGTTAACAAGGCAGTGTTGGTTCCCGCTTCAATAATCCGAAAAATATGGTTTTAGATCAATTTCTGAATAGTTTTATGAGCAATACAATATGGCGACTTACATCAAACCAATTTAATAGCGTGGATGCGTCTGGATTGAAAAACCGTTCACTCACGCTCACGGGAAGCCTTCTCTCTGAAGACACCACCTGTAGTCCCTCTCTACTCTCGTTAACAAGTCAGTGTTGGTTCCTGCTTCAATAATCCGAAAAATATGGTTTTAGAACAATTTCAGAATGGTTTTATGAGCAATACAATATGACGACTTACATCAAACCAATTTAATAGCGTGGATGCCTCTGGATTGAAAAACCGTTGACTCACGCTCACGGGAAGCCTTCTCTCTGAAGACCCCACCTGTAGTGCCTCTCTACTCTCGTTAACAAGGCAGTGTTGGTTCCTGCTTCAATAATCCGAAAAATATGGTTTTAGAACAATTTCAGAATGGTTTTATGAGCAATACAATATGACGACTTACATCAAACCAATTTAATAGCGTGGATGCCTCTGGATTGAAAAACCGTTGACTCACGCTCACGGGAAGCCTTCTCTCTGAAGACCCCACCTGTAGTACCTCTCTACTCTCGTTAACAAGGCAGTGTTGGTTCGTGCTTCAATAATCCGAAAAATATGGTTTTAGAACAATTTCAGAATGGTTTTATGAGCAATACAATATGGCGACTTACATCAAACCAATTTAATAGTGTGGATGCGTCTGGATTGAAAAACCGTTTACTCACGCTCACGGGAAGCCTTCTCTCTGAAGACCCCACCTGTAGTTCCTCTCTACTCTCGTTAACAAGGCAGTGTTGGTTCCCGCTTCAATAATCCAAAAAATATGGTTTTAGATCAATTTCTGAATAGTTTTATGAGCAATACAATATGGCGACTTACATCAAACCAATTTAATAGCGTGGATGCGTCTGGATTGAAAAACCGTTCACTCGCGCTCACGGGAAGCCTTCTCTCTGAAGACCCCACCTGTAGTTCCTCTCTACTCTCGTTAACAAGTCAGTGTTGGTTCCTGCTTCAATAATTCGAAAAATATGGTTTTAGAACAATTTCAGAATGGTTTTATGAGCAATACAATATGACGACTTACATCAAACCAATTTCATAGCGTGGATGCCTCTGGATTGAAAAACCGTTGACTCACGCTCACGGGAAGCCTTCTCTCTGAAGACCCCACCTGTTGTTCCTCTCTACTCTCGTTAACAAGGCAGTGTTGGTTCCCGCTTCAATAATCCGAAAAATATGGTTTTAGATCAATTTCAGAATGGTTTTATGAGCAATACAATATGACGACTTACATCAAACCAATTTAATAGCGTGGATGCCTCTGGATTGAAAAACCGTTGACTCACGCTCACGGGAAGCCTTCTCTCTGAAGACCCCACCTGTTGTTCCTCTCTACTCTCGTTAACAAGGCAGTGTTGGTTCCTGCTTCAATAATCCGAAAAATATGGTTTTAGAACAATTTCAGAATGGTTTTATGAGCAATACAATATGGCGACTTACATCAAACCAATTTAATAGCGTGGATGCGTCTGGATTGAAAAACCGTTCACTCACGCTCACGGGAAGCCTTCCCTCTGAAGACACCACCTGTAGTTCCTCTCTACTCTCGTTAACAAGTCAGTGTTGGTTCCTGCTTCGCTGATCCGAAAAATATGGTTTCAGATCAATTTCATAATGGTTTTTTGAGCAATACAATATGGCGACTTACATCAAACCAATTTAATAGCGTGGATGCGTCTGGATTGAAAAACCGTTCACTCACGCTCACGGGAAGCCTTCTCTCTGAAGACCCCACCTGTTGTTCCTCTCTTCTCTCGTTAACAAGGCAGTGTTGGTTCCTGCTTCAATAATCCGAAAAATATGGTTTTAGATCAATTTCAGAATGGTTTTATGAGCAATACAATATGGCGATTTACACCAAACCAATTTAATAGCGCGGATGCGTCTGGATTGAAAAACCGTTCACTCACGCTCACGGGAAGCCTTCTCTCTGAAGACACCACCTGTAGTTCCTCTCTACTCTCGTTAACAAGTCAGTGGTGGTTCCTGCTTCGCTGATCCGAAAAATATGGTTTCAGATCAATTTCAGAATGGTTTTTTGAGCAATACAATATGGCGACTTACATCAAACCAATTTAATAGCGTGGATGCCTCTGGATTGAAAAACCGTTCACTCACGCTCACGGGAAGCCTTCTCTCTGAAGACCCCACCTGTTGTTCCTCTCTACTCTCGTTAACAAGGCAGTGTTGGTTCCTGCTTCAATAATCCGAAAAATATAGTTTTAGATCAATTTCAGAATGGTTTTATGAGCAATACAATATGGCGACTTACATCAAACCAATTTAATAGCGTGGATGCGTCTGGATTGAAAAACCGTTCACTCACGCTCACGGGAAGCCTTCTCTCTGAAGACACCACCTGTAGTTCCTCTCTACTCTCGTTAACAAGTCAGTGGTGGTTCCTGCTTCGCTGATCCGAAAAATATGGTTTTAGATCAATTTCTGAATGGTTTTATGAGCAATACAATATGGCGACTTACATCAAACCAATTTAATAGCGTGGATGCGTCTGGATTGAAAAACCGTTCACTCACGCTCACGGGAAGCCTTCTCTCTGAAGACCCTAACTGTAGTTCCTCTCTACTCTCGTTAACAAGGCAGTGTTGGTTCCTGCTTCAATAATCCGAAAAATATGGTTTCAGATCAATTTCAGTATGGTTTTATGAGCAATACAATATGGCGACTTACATCAAACCAATTTAATAGCGTGGATGCCTCTGGATTGAAAAATTGTTCACTCACGCTCACGGGAAGCCTTCTCTCTGAAGACCCCACCTGTAGTTCCTCTCTACTCTCGTTAACAAGGCAGTGTTGGTTCCTGCTTCAATAATCCGAAAAATATGGTTTTAGATCAATTTCAGAATGGTTTTATGAGCAATACAATATGGCAACTTACATCAAACCAATTTAATAGCGTGGATGCCTCTGGATTGAAAAACCGTTCACTCACGCTCACGGGAAGCCTCCTCTCTGAAGACCCCACCTGTTGTTCCTCTCTACTCTCGTTAACAAGGCAGTGTTGGTTCCTGCTTCTATAATCCGAAAAATATGGCTTTAGATCAATTTCAGAATGGTTTTATGAGCAATACAATATGGCGACTTACATCAAACCAATTTAATAGCGTGGATGCCTCTGGGTTGAAAAACTGTTCACTCACGCTCACGGAAAGCCTTCTCTCCGAAGACCCCACCTGTAGTTCCTCTCTACTCTCGTTAACAAGGCAGTGTTGGTTCCTGCTTCAATTGACCCCGTAAGTGATGACGTCACAACTTCGCGTCTGGGTCCAAACAAACCGTTGCTAGGAGCGTTGCTATGGACTAATGCATGAAGACTCCACACGAGGCTAGATTTTCGCTTATAAGTAAGTAAATAATTTTTTGTAAGCAACCTAACTTCTTGATATCTAATTATGAAGATGTCCTTGTCATCTCAGCGTCGTATTGCAACGATGAAAGCCATTTCTGAAGTGTTCCGCTCCACTTTGCTTTGGTAGCAGACGACACGATAGATTTGCTGGCCTCTGTTGCAGCGGGTGTCTTCATTGAATTGCGTCAGTAAACGAGCAACACAAGCAAGTGCATCGCCCTGACCGCAGAGGCCTTTGCAATGTGCGTTTTTTTCTGTGAAGAACCCAGCTTAGTTCAGAGGGGCGAAGATTCCGTAAAATCAAACCACGCCATGCAGATCAGTTACGACGACGACCTGAAGTGCATTACCGGCGTAGTGCAGGCCAGCATAAGAAGCAAATCGTACGCCATCGAGATAAGAATTTTTATTATTATTATTATTGAGGTCGTCAGGTTATTAAAATATTGCATGTCTACCGCAATTTCGCTTTTTTTTTGTATACATTAAATTTAGTGGATGTGCTTTTTTGGTGAAGATCTCCATCGAACCCGCGATGAGAGTACAATCTGTAATAAACTCACCTTATGTTTTTTATCCAGTTCTTTCGCGTTTTGGGGTTTTGCGGAAATCTGAAGAAACTCCAAGAATCTTTCTCCACGCGATGGTTAGAATCAGATACGAAGCACCCTCCCATAGCGCGAGTTTGCAAACAAAATTTGGGATCTCTACCGATCGCCTGAAGTGCGTTTCTCACGGGTGCCTTGCGATCTTTTAGCAGCCGATCATCTCGATCGACGCCCGGACTTTCGATAAACCATATTTTGCATCGCACCCCACTATGAATTCTTTTAAGTGTCTGAAACTCATTATATTTCAAACAGATGCAATATCAGAATATCGTCTTTATTCACCCGATTCAGACGTCGTCGCCGGCTTGGCCGGCGGGTGTGTGGCAGACGGCATACTTCTTGCATTCGTCGTCTGCTGCAGGCATCTTGAAGACCGGAAGTTGCAGTTGTAAATATTTCAGAAACAAGCGATTACCGGCACACTTACGTCGCAACATATATGACATTCAAGCTTTTTATATCTGTAATTTTTAGAAGTTTAAATCCTACTCCTGATTTTTAAACGGTCGGGTTTTCGTAGCGAAACCTAGCCACATGTATTTGTCCATAACAACGACCCTAGCAACGGTGTGTTTGGACCCATGACGTCACACTTACGGAGTCAATAATCCGAAAAATATGGTTTTAGATCAAGTTCAGAATGGTTTTATGAGCAATACAATATGGCGACTTACATCAAACCAATTTAATAGCGTGGATGCGTCTGGATTGAAAAACCGTTCACTCACGCTCACGGGAAGCCTTCTCTCTGAAGACCCCACCTGTAGTTCCTCTCTACTCTCGTTAACAAGGCAGTGTTGGTTCCTGCTTCAATAATCCGAGAAATATCGTTTTAGATCAATTTCAGAATGGTTTTATGAGCAATACAATATGGCGACTTACATCAAACCAATTTAATACCGTGGATGCGTCTGGATTGAAAAACCGTTCACTCACGCTCACGGGAAGCCTTCTCTCTGAAGACCCCACCTGTAGTTCCTCTCTACTCTCGTTAACAAGGCAGTGTTGGTTCCTGCTTCAATAATCCGAAAAACATGGTTTTAGATCAATTTCAGAATGGTTTTATGAGCAATACAATATGGCGACTTACATAAAACCAATTTAATAGCGTGGAGGCGTCTGGATTGAAAAACCGTTCACTCACGCTCACGGGAAGCCTTGTCTCTGAAGACCCCACCTAAAGTTCCTCTCTACTCTCGTTAACAAGGCAGTGTTGGTTCCTGCTTCAATAATCCGAAAAATATGGTTTTAGATCAATTTCAGAATGGTTTTATGAGCAATACAATATGGCGACTTACATCAAACCAATTTAATAGCCTGGATGCGTCTGGATTGAGAAACCGTTCACTCACGCTCACGGGAAGCCTTCTCTCTGAAGACCCCACCTGTTGGTCCTCTCTACTCTCGTTAACAAGGCAGTGTTGGTTCCTGCTTCAATAAACCGAAAAATATGGTTTTAGATCAATTTCAGAATGGTTCTATGAGCACTACAATATGGCGACTTACATCAAACTAATTTAATAGCGTGGATGCGTCTGGATTGAAAAACCGTTCACTCACGCTCACGGGAAGCCTTCTCTCCGAAGACCCCACCTGTAGTTCCTCTCTACTCTCGTTAACAAGGCAGTGTTGGGTCCTGCTTCAATAATCCGAAAAATATGGTTTCAGATCAATTTCAGAATGGTTTTATGAGCAATACAATATGGCGACTTACATAAAACCAATTTATAGCGTGGATGCGTCTGGATTGAAAAACCGTTCACGCACGCTCACGGGAAGCTTCTCTCTGAAGACCCCACCTGTAGTTTGCTCTCTACTCTTGGTAACAAGGCAGTGTTGGTTCCTGCTTCAATAATCCGAAAAATATGGTTTTAGATCAATTTCAGAATGGTTTTATGAGCAATACAATATTGCGACTTACATCAAACCAATTTAATAGCGTGGATGCGTCTGGATTGAAAAACCGTTCACTCACGCTCACGGGAAGCCTTCTCTCTGAAGACCCCACCTGTAGTTCCTCTCTACTCTCGTTAACAAGGCAGTGTTGGTTCCTGCTTGAATAATCCGAAAAATATCGTTTTAGATCAATTTCAGAATGGTTTTATGAGCAATACAATATGGCGACTTACATCAAACCAATTTAATAGCGTGGATGCGTCTGGGTTGAAAAACCGTTCACTCACGCTCACGGGAAGCCTTCTCTCTGAAGACCCCACCTGTAGTTCCTCTCTACTCTCGTTAACAAGGCAGTGTTGGTTCCTGCTTGAATAATCCGAAAAATATCGTTTTAGATCAATTTCAGAATGGTTTTATGAGCAATACAATATGGCGACTTACATCAAACCAATTTAATAGCGTGGATGCGTCTGGGTTGAAAAACCGTTCACTCACGCTCACGGGAAGCCTTCTCTCTGAAGACCCCACCTGTAGTTCCTCTCTACTCTCGTTAACAAGGCAGTGTTGGTTCCTGCTTCAATAATCCGAAAAATATGGTTTCAGATCAATTTCAGAATGGTTTTATGAGCAATACAATATGGCGACTTACATCAAACCAATTTAATAGCGTGGATGCGTCTGGGTTGAAAAACCGTTCACTCACGCTCACGGGAAGCCTTCTCTCTGAAGACCCCACCTGTAGTTCCTCTCTACTCTCGTTAACAAGGCAGTGTTGGTTCCTGCTTGAATAATCCGAAAAATATCGTTTTAGATCAATTTCAGAATGGTTTTATGAGCAATACAATATGGCGACTTACATCAAACCAATTTAATAGCGTGGATGCGTCTGGGTTGAAAAACCGTTCACTCACGCTCACGGGAAGCCTTCTCTCTGAAGGCCCCACCTGTAGTTCCCCTCTACTCACGTTAACAAGGCAGTGTTGGTTCCTGCTTCAATAATCCGAAAAATATGGTTTTAGATCAATTTCAGAATGGTTTTATGAGCAATACAATATGGCGACTTACATCAAACCAATTTAATAGCGTGGATGCGTCTGGGTTGAAAAACCGTTCACTCACGCTCACGGGAAGCCTTCTCTCTGAAGACCCCACCTGTAGTTCCTCTCTACTCTCGTTAACAAGGCAGTGTTGGTTCCTGCTTCAATAATCCGAAAAATATGGTTTCAGATCAATTTCAGACTGGTTTTATGAGCAATACAATATGGCGACTTACATCAAACCAATTTAATAGCGTGGATGCGTCTGGATTGAAAAACCGTTCACTCACGCTCACGGGAAGCCTTCTCTCTGAAGACCCCACCTGTAGTTCCTCGCTACTCTCGTTAACAAGGCAGTGTTGGTTCCTGCTTGAATAATCCGAAAAATATGGTTTTAGATCAATTTCAGAATGGTTTTATGAGCAATACAATATGGCGACTTACATCAAATTAATTTAATAGCGTGGATGCGTCTGGATTGAAAAACCGTTCACTCACGCTCACGGGAAGCCTTCTCTCTGAAGACCCCACCTGTAGTTCCTCGCTACTCTCGTTAACAAGGCAGTGTTGGTTCCTGCTTGAATAATCCGAAAAATATCGTTTTAGATCAATTTCAGAATGGTTTTATGAGCAATACAATATGGCGACTTACATCAAACCAATTTAATAGCGTGGATGCGTCTGGATTGAAAAACCGTTCACTCACGCTCTCGGGAAGCCTTCTCTCTGAAGACCCCACCTGTAGTTCCTCTCTACTCTCGTTAACAAGTAAGTGTTGGTTCCTACTTCGCTGATCCGAAAAATATGGTTTCAGATCAATTTCAGAATGGTTTTATGAGCAATACAATATGGCGACTTACATCAAACCAATTTAATAGCGTGGATGCGTCTGGATTGAAAAACCGTACACTCACGCTCACGGGAAGCCTTCTCTCTGAAGACCCCACCTGTAGTTCCTCATTACTCTCGTTAACAAGGCAGTGTCGGTTCCTGCTTGAATAATCCGAAAAATATCGTTTTAGATCAATTTCAGAATGGTTTTATGAGCAATACAATATGGCGACTTACATCAAACCAATTTAATAGCGTGGATGCGTCTGGATTGAAAAACCGTTCACTCACGCTCACGGGAAGCCTTCTCTCTGAAGACCCCACCTGTAGTTCCTCTCTACTCTCGTTAACAAGTAAGTGTTGGTTCCTGCTTCGCTGATCCGAAAAATATGGTTTCAGATCAATTTCAGAATGGTTTTATGAGCAATACAATATGGCGACTTACATCAAACCAATTTAATAGCGTGGATGCGTCTGGATTGAAAAACCGTACACTCACGCTCACGGGAAGCCTTCTCTCTGAAGACCCCACCTGTAGTTCCTCATTACTCTCGTTAACAAGGCAGTGTTGGTTCATGCTTCAATAATCCGAAAAATATGGTTTTAGATCAATTTCAGAATGGTTTTATGAGCAATACAATATGGCGACTTACATCAAACCAATTTAATAGCGTGGATGCGTCTGGATTGAAAAACCGTTCACTCACGCTCACGGGAAGCCTTCTCTCTGAAGACCCCACCTGTAGTTCCTCTCTACTCTCGTTAACAAGTGTTGGTTCCTGCTTCGCTGATCCGAAAAATATGGTTTCAGATAAATTTCAGAATGGTTTTATGAGCAATACAATATGGCGACTTACATCAAACCAATTTAATAGCGTGGATGCGTCTGGATTGAAAAACCGTTCACTCACGCTTACGGGAAGCCTTCTCTCTGAAGACCCACCCTGTAATTCCTCACTACTCTCGTTAACAAGGCAGTGTTGGTTCCTGCTTCAATAATCCGAAAAATATGGTTTTAGATCAATTTCAGAATGGTTTTATGAGCAATACAATATGGCGACTTACATCAAACCAATTTAATAGCGTGGATGCGTCTGGATTGAAAAACCGTTCACTCACGCTCACGGGAAGCCTTCTCTCTGAAGACCCCACCTGTAGTTCCTCTCTACTCTCGTTAACAAGGCAGTGTTGGTTCCTGCTTCAATAATCCGAAAAATATGGTTTCAGATCAATTTCAGAATGGTTTAATGAGAAATACAATATGGCGACTTACATCAAACCAATTTAATAGCGTGGATGCCTCTGGATTGAAAAACTGTTCACTCACGCTCACGGGAAGCCTTCTCTCTGAAGACCCCACCTGTAGTTCCTCTCTACTCTCGTTAACATGGCAGTGTTGGTTCCTGCTTGAATAATCCGAAAAATATGGTTTTAGATCAATTTCAGAATTGTTTTATGAGCAATACAATATGGCGACTTACATCAAACCAATTTAATAGCGTGGATGCGTCTGGATTGAAAAACCGTTCACTCATGCTCACGGGAAGCCTTCTCTCTGAAGACCCCACCTGTAGTTCCTCTCTACTCTCGTTAACAAGGCAGTGTTGGTTCCTGCTTCAATAATCCGAAAAATATGGTTTCAGATCAATTTCAGAATGGTTTAATGAGAAATACAATATGGCGACTTACATCAAACCAATTTAATAGCGTGGATGCCTCTGGATTGAAAAACTGTTCACTCACGCTCACGGGAAGCCTTCTCTCTGAAGACCCCACCTGTAGTTCCTCTCTACTCTCGTTAACATGGCAGTGTTGGTTCCTGCTTGAATAATCCGAAAAATATCGTTTTAGATCAATTTCAGAATGGTTTTATGAGCAATACAATATGGCGACTTACATCAAACCAATTTAATAGCGTGGATGCGTCTGGGTTGAAAAACCGTTCACTCACGCTCACGGGAAGCCTTCTCTCTGAAGACCCCACCTGTAGTTCCCCTCTACTCACGTTAACAAGGCAGTGTTGGTTCCTGCTTCAATAATCCGAAAAATATGGTTTTAGATCAATTTCAGAATGGTTTTATGAGCAATACAATATGGCGACTTACATCAAACCAATTTAATAGCGTGGATGCGTCTGGGTTGAAAAACCGTTCACTCACGCTCACGGGAAGCCTTCTCTCTGAAGACCCCACCTGTAGTTCCTCTCTACTCTCGTTAACAAGGCAGTGTTGGTTCCTGCTTCAATAATCCGAAAAATATGGTTTCAGATCAATTTCAGACTGGTTTTATGAGCAATACAATATGGCGACTTCCATCAAACCAATTTAATAGCGTGGATGCGTCTGGATTGAAAAACCGTTCACTCACGCTCACGGGAAGCCTTCTCTCTGAAGACCCCACCTGTAGTTCCTCGCTACTCTCGTTAACAAGGCAGTGTTGGTTCCTGCTTGAATAATCCGAAAAATATCGTTTTAGATCAATTTCAGAATGGTTTTATGAGCAATACAATATGGCGACTTACATCAAACCAATTTAATAGCGTGGATGCGTCTGGATTGAAAAACCGTTCACTCACGCTCTCGGGAAGCCTTCTCTCTGAAGACCCCACCTGTAGTACCTCTCTACTCTCGTTAACAAGTAAGTGTTGGTTTCTACTTCGCTGATCCGAAAAATATGGTTTCAGATCAATTTCAGAATGGTTTTATGAGCAATACAATATGGCGACTTACATCAAACCAATTTAATAGCGTGGATGCGTCTGGATTGAAAAACCGTACACTCACGCTCACGGGAAGCCTTCTCTCTGAAGACCCCACCTGTAGTTCCTCATTACTCTCGTTAACAAGGCAGTGTCGGTTCCTGCTTGAATAATCCGAAAAATATCGTTTTAGATCAATTTCAGAATGGTTTTATGAGCAATACAATATGGCGACTTACATCAAACCAATTTAATAGCGTGGATGCGTCTGGATTGAAAAACCGTTCACTCACGCTCACGGGAAGCCTTCTCTCTGAAGACCCCACCTGTAGTTCCTCTCTACTCTCGTTAACAAGTGTTGGTTCCTGCTTCGCTGATCCGAAAAATATGGTTTCAGATCAATTTCAGAATGGTTTTATGAGCAATACAATATGGCGACTTACATCAAACCAATTTAATAGCGTGGATGCGTCTGGATTGAAAAACCGTACACTCACGCTCACGGGAAGCCTTCTCTCTGAAGACCCCACCTGTAGTTCCTCATTACTCTCGTTAACAAGGCAGTGTTGGTTCATGCTTCAATAATCCGAAAAATATGGTTTTAGATCAATTTCAGAATGGTTTTATGAGCAATACAATATGGCGACTTACATCAAACCAATTTAATAGCGTGGATGCGTCTGGATTGAAAAACCGTTCACTCACGCTCACGGGAAGCCTTCTCTCTGAAGACCCCACCTGTAGTTCCTCTCTACTCTCGTTAACAAGTGTTGGTTCGTGCTTCGCTGATCCGAAAAATATGGTTTCAGATAAATTTCAGAATGGTTTTATGAGCAATACAATATGGCGACTTACATCAAACCAATTTAATAGCGTGGATGCGTCTGGATTGAAAAACCGTTCACTCACGCTCACGGGAAGCCTTCTCTCTGAAGACCCACCCTGTAATTCCTCACTACTCTCGTTAACAAGGCAGAGTTGGTTCCTGCTTCAATAATCCGAAAAATATGGTTTTAGATCAATTTCAGAATGGTTTTATGAGCAATACAATATGGCGACTTACATCAAACCAATTTAATAGCGTGGATGCGTCTGGATTGAAAAACCGTTCACTCACGCTCACGGGAAGCCTTCTCTCTGAAGACCCCACCTGTAGTTCCTCTCTACTCTCGTTAACAAGGCAGTGTTGGTTCCTGCTTCAATAATCCGAAAATATGGTTTCAGATCAATTTCAGAATGGTTTAATGAGAAATACAATATGGCGACTTACATCAAACCAATTTAATAGCGTGGATGCCTCTGGATTGAAAAACTGTTCACTCACGCTCACGGGAAGCCTTCTCTCTGAAGACCCCACCTGTAGTTCCTCATTACTCTCGTTAACAAGGCAGTGTTGGTTCATGCTTCAATAATCCGAAAAATATGGTTTTAGATCAATTTCAGAATGGTTTTATGAGCAATACAATATGGCGACTTACATCAAACCAATTTAATAGCGTGGATGCGTCTGGATTGAAAAACCGTTCACTCACGCTCACGGGAAGCCTTCTCTCTGAAGACCCCACCTGTAGTTCCTCTCTACTCTCGTTAACAAGTGTTGGTTCCTGCTTCGCTGATCCGAAAAATATGGTTTCAGATAAATTTCAGAATGGTTTTATGAGCAATACAATATGGCGACTTACATCAAACCAATTTAATAGCGTGGATGCGTCTGGATTGAAAAACCGTTCACTCACGCTCACGGGAAGCCTTCTCTCTGAAGACCCCACCTGTAGTTCCTCATTACTCTCGTTAACAAGGCAGTGTTGGTTCCTGCTTCAATAATCCGAAAATATGGTTTCAGATCAATTTCAGAATGGTTTAATGAGAAATACAATATGGCGACTTACATCAAACCAATTTAATAGCGTGGATGCCTCTGGATTGAAAAACTGTTCACTCACGCTCACGGGAAGCCTTCTCTCTGAAGACCCCACCTGTAGTTCCTCTCTACTCTCGTTAACATGGCAGTGTTGGTTCCTGCTTGAATAATCCGAAAAATATGGTTTTAGATCAATTTCAGAATTGTTTTATGAGCAATACAATATGGCGACTTACATCAAACCAATTTAATAGCGTGGATGCGTCTGGATTGAAAAACCGTTCACTCACGCTCACGGGAAGCCTTCTCTCTGAAGACCCCACCTGTAGTTCCTCTCTACTCTCGTTAACAAGGCAGTGTTGGTTCCTGCTTCAATAATCCGAAAAATATGGTTTCGGATCAATTTCAGAATGGTTTATTGAGAAATACAATATGGCGACTTACATCAAACCAATTTAATAGCGTGGATGCCTCTGGATTGAAAAACTGTTCACTCACGCTCACGGGAAGCCTTCTCTCTGAAGACCCCACCTGTAGTACCTCTCTACTCTCGTTAACATGGCAGTGTTGGTTCCTGCTTGAATAATCCGAAAAATATGGTTTTAGATCAATTTCAGAATTGTTTTATGAGCAATACAATATGGCGACTTACATCAAACCAATTTAATAGCGTGGATGCGTCTGGATTGAAAAACCGTTCACTCATGCTCACGGGAAGCCTTCTCTCCAACGTTACTAAAACACTCAGTTGGGAAACTCCCATAGAGACAGCTTTGAAGAAGTGGCCCCAATCTGTCTCCGAGCACCGAGCTAATGACGAACACAACGCCACCATTTCTCCCGCAGCGGCCACTCGAGAAACCGCACGCGACTTCTATTTTTGGCTTTGACAGGGGTGAACCCCTGTCTCCCCGGCGGACGCGCCGCGTCGAACTGCCGAAGTTAAAATGCACCTAGGTCTGGACGCGCTACCTGAAAGGCCCGCTGAGGCATGGTTGTATAAAAACAATAATAATTGTTCCGCAAAACCTTGCGAACTAAAGATGATAAAAACATCACGCGCCCATCATATGGTACTAAACTCCAATAAATTTCATACAAAAAGAGTCTTTTCCGTTTGTTTTTACGCAAAAAACAGGCTTTCAAAAAGCTCGAGTGACCATAGTACAGACAAACGAAAAAGAGTGGCGCTGTTGTCGCATTTAGCTCGGTCTCGGTGGACGCCAGCGGCCCAGGTTTCGACGGCGAGTTTCCCAACTGAGTGTTTTAGTAACGTTGCTTCTCTCTGAAGACCCCACCTGTAGTTCCTCTCTACTCTCGTTAACAAGTCAGTGTTGGTTGCTGCTTCGCTGATCCGAAAAATATGGTTTCAGATCAATTTCAGAATGGTTTTATGAGCAATACAATATGGCGACTTACATCAAACCAATTTAATAGCGTGGATGCGTCTGGATCAGGGTGTAAGATAGACAGGTGGGGAAACGAGAACCAAACTAGTGACCGCATTGTGTCCCCCTCGGTTTTCTCTTTTTCTGTGGCGCCATCTATGTGGAGCACCGTGTACTCTCACTCCGGGTGGGCGACCGATGGCGACCGGCTAAACTGACGGAGATGGTTTCTTGTGGATTTTTAATGAAAGACTGTCGTGCTCTCGGTTTATTTTGCGCAGTCTACCATAGAGTTCCACGCAAATCCGATTCCGATTTTTTTTCCTCTCGCCGCAGCGCCATCTGTCGCAAGTCGGGGGTACCCGCTAGCAGACGAGTACACAATCCGGTTACGGCGCTGCGGTACGCTTCTATGGGCCGTTTCCCCACCTGTCTATCTTACACCCTGGTCTGGATTGAAAAACCGTACACTCACGCTCACGGGAAGCCTTCTCTCTAAAGACCCCACCTGTAGTTCCTCTCTACTCTCGTTAACAAGTCAGTGTTGGTTCCTGCTTCGCTGATCCGAAAAATATGGTTTCAGATCAATCTCAGAATGGTTTTATGGGCAATACAATATGGCGACTTACATCAAACCAATTTAATAGCGTGGATGCCTCTGGATTGAAAAACTGTTCACTCACGCTCACGGGAAGCCTTCTCTCTGAAGACCCCACCTGTAGTTCCTCTCTACTCTCGTTAACAAGGCAGTGTTGGTTCCTGCTTCGCTAATGCCAACGTTACTAAAACACTCAGTTGGGAAACTCGCCGTCGAAACGTAGGCCGCTGGCGTCCACCGAGACCGAGCTAAATGCGACAACAGCGCCACTCTTTTTCGTTTGTCTGTACTATGGTCACCTCGAGCTTTTTGAAAGCCTGTTTTTGCGTAGAAACAAACGGAAAAGACTTTTTTTGTATGAAATTTTTTGGAGTTTAGTACCAGATGATGGGCGCGTGATGTTTTTATCATCTTTAGTTCGCAAGGTTTTGCGGAACAATTAATATTGTTTTCATACAACCATGCCTCAGCGGGCCTTTCAGGTAGCACGTCCTGACCTAGGTGCATTTTAACGTCGGTATTTGAACGCGGCACGCCCGCCGGGGAGACGGGGGTTGGCTTGTCGTCGGGTTGCGGTCGCTCGTTCGTGTGAAGCGTCTCTAGTTTTGCACGCGCCCAGGGACCTCAATTTATTTGTGGTCCCCGGGGTTCGAAGCCTCCGCCATGTCGACGCCTACGAAGGCACAGTGTTTCTCTTTTAATGTTCCGGCGGACACTCCGGTAGATGCCATCATGGACAGCATTCAAGCCGTCGCCGGCGGGGATGGTCTGTCGTACCTGCAACACCACGGTGGAGCAAGGTTCATGGCAGCGGTCAGCACTATGGCCGCCGCACAACGACTTGTAGCGCAAGGTTTCTTGTCGCTGGGTAACGTGGAAGTCCCCTTGGAGCCAGTGGGAGCCCTCGTTGTGTTTGTTTCGGTGTACCGCCTTCCCCCGTACGTGTCGGAGGAGGCACTAGTGCAAGTCCTCGCACAGTACGGTGAAGGCGATCAACCACGTCACCTTTCGAGACCGCCCGGACGTCAGGACCGGCACCCGGGTGGTCAAGATGGAGATGTCGAAGCCGGTCCCCAACTTCGTCCACATCCAGGGACACCGGGTGATGGTGGACTACCGTGGTCTGCGACGCGTCTGCAGTCGGTGCGGGCTGGAAGGCCACATCGGACCCGCCTGCAAGACCCCACGTTGCGACAGATGTGGCGTTTTTGGGCATGCGACGGCAGGTTGCACGGCTCCTTGCCAGCGGTGCGGCCACGGCCACGCGACCACGGACTGCGTCCAGCGAAAGTCGTATGCCGCCGCCGCCAAGCAACCCAGGGAAGACCGTCCACGCACTTCGCAGCGAGTTGTCGACACCGTCTCCGACCCAGCCCCCCAGCTTTCCGGTGACGACTCGGACCCGTCCATCCGCCCGCGGACCCCACCACCTCCCCCTGTTGTCTCGGATTCCGACGCTTCGTCGAACGCCGGAGTTTCCGACAGCCAAGCTTCGGGCGCTCCATCGAACGCGGCCGCACCTACCGACGGCCAAACTTCGGACATTCCGTGGAACGCGGACGCCAACCCCGGCAGCCAAGCGTCGCGCGTTTCATCGAACGCGGCCAGCAGCCAAGCCTCGCGCGTTCAATCGAACGCGGCCGCTAGACCCGACTGCCAAACCTCAGACGCTTCGTCGAATGCGGCCGCCATCCTCGAATCTCACAGCATTGATTCCGAAGATCTGAGCGACGATTCCGACCGCCTTTTCATCGCTGAGGAAGGCGACGTGACCCCAGGCCAGGGACATCCGCCACCCACGCCAGAGGTTTCGACGACAACGACGTCACGTGAGTCGTCCGCAGAGTCGGCATCTCCCAACGCCGACATGCCGGACGACCGCTCCGATGCCAAACGCGTTTTCTCGCCTGCTAGCGGCGGCTCGGACGCGTCTCCCGCCTCGTCAGCTAAAAAGAAGCGGCTCGGCGCGGACAATTTTGACTACGCGGAATCGCTGGAATTCTAATCGACTGTCTGCCATGTTTTTCTTTTACTTTTTTTTTTCATGGGCCTACACATTTTGACGTTAAATGTGCAGGGTTTTCGGAATCCGAACAAGCAGCGCGAGGTGATACACTTTGCCCAGTCTAATCACTGCGATCTGCTCTTTTTGCAAGAAACTAATTTTTTTCTGCCCGGGATGTGGCAGAATTTAAGGCCCGTTTTTCGATTCCTTGTTATTTTTCTCTCGCACCTTCTTGCGCGCGTGGTGTTGGCGTTTTAATATTCCGCACTTCGTTTTTGCGAGGTGCTTTTTCACTGTGCGACCCGGACGGTCGCATCCTTGTGTACAGTTTTTTTATCGGTCATGCCAAGTTTCGGGCTATAAGCGTTTACGCTCCAGTTCGTAGCGGCCACACGCCGGCGAGGGATTTTTTTAGAAGCCTTCTGCAGTATGTGCCCGAGGACGGTTTTTTCTTCCTCTGCGGGGACTTCAACTGTGTAATAGACTCCTCTCGAGACGTTCGCGGGCCTGGTCGCGGGCGGAATACCTCTGACGCTCAGGAGCTGGTTCGGCTTCTCGGGCTGCACGACCTGCGCGATGCCTGGGTCGAACTACACGGCGCTGCGTACGACTCCACGTGGTCGCGGGGCACGTCGTCGAGCCGGCTGGACCGCGTCTATGTCCAGAAACATCTTGCATCGCGTCTCCTCAGCTGCGAGGTGCTTTCCTTTCCATCAGCTGCAGGCTATGTTTCAGATCATCGCCCGGTTTCAGCGGTTTTTGATGTGTCGAGTTTTTTGTACCCACGCGGCGACACATGGCGCCTAGATAGCTCGCTACTGCGGGACGAACCGTCCATCTCTAGCTTACGACAATCGATTCGGGCGTCACTGACGGCCGTTGCCTTGTCCCCCGCCCAGTGGGACGCGCTGAAGTCTGACTGCCGGTTTTTCGCGACGGCAGCTGGGAAGTCGCTTCGGCGCCGCACGACGGAGGCCCTCAATGAGGTTGTCCGTCGCATTCGCATTGTGCAGCGTGGTGTTGTGCGCACCTCCCTGATGTTTGAGTACCTCACGGTTCTTCGCGATCGCCATCAACGTCTGTTGAGCATGTCCTCTCGAAGTGCTGTGGCGCAGCGGCTGCGTGACCAGCCGGTGGAAGACCCGGAGGTGCTCCGGTGCCTCCGTGCCACACGCGCCGGTGGGGACGGGTACTCGTACGTTCCCAATGTACATCTCGCGGACGGTAGCCTTTCGGAGGACCCCCGTGAAATTGGCGCGGTGTTCCGAAATTTCTTTTCGTCCCTATTTTGCTCGAACCCCGCCGTAAACATCTCGAATTTCGCCGAGCGGGTTCGCCTTTTTTGCGGAGATCTCCCGGCCTGCCCTGAAGATCTCGGCTCCTCTCTGTTCCGTCCTACAACACGCGAGGAACTCTTTGACGTCCTCCGGGCTATGAAAGTCGGGTCTGCCCCAGGCCCCGACGGCTTACCAGCCGAATTTTACGTCACTTTTTGGGATGTCCTCGCGAATCCCCTAGTCCAGCTTGTGAACGGTTTTCTGGAGACAGGCGAAGTTCCACCATCCTTCAGAAGAGGTCGCGTCATCCTCCTCCCAAAGGAGGGTGGCTCTTCATCGGATCCTGCGGCTTGGCGACCTATCACTCTGTTAAACGCAGACTATAAGATAGTAGCGTCTCTACTCGTCTCGCGCCTCCGTACGGTCATGCCCCATGTGGTGAGCCCAGTTCAAACGTGTTCGGTGCCTGGGAGAAACATTTTTTCGTCCCTGTCACTCACACGAGACCTCTTTTCGTACGCGAATTTTACCCATCTGTCGGGGGCCTGTGTCTCCCTCGATCAAGCGAAAGCGTTTGATAGGGTTGAGCATAGTTATCTGTTCGAGGTCCTGAGAGCCTTTCGCTTCCCCGAGACTTTCATTTCGTTACTTCAGTCCCTATACAGCGGACTGACTGGCCATTTGCAAGTCAACGGGTGTCTTCTTCCGCCTTTTCCAGTAAGTAGGGGAGTACGACAGGGCTGCCCGTTGTCTCCCTTACTCTACGTTCTTAGTCTTGATCCGCTTCTCCGACGTCTTGCATCCTGCTCCCGGATTTGTGGCTTTCCGCTGCCCGGCCGGGACTCAGTCGTGGTTAGCGCCTACGCAGACGACGTCAGTTTGTTTGTCCGCAACTCTGACAGTTTTGAGGCTGCTGGACAGCTGTTCTTGGAGTATGGCGCACTTTCTGGGGCTTGTTTAAACACTACCAAGAGCCAGGCTTTGGAGTTTGGAGGCTCCCCTCCCGCTCTACCTGCGGATATCCAGATTGTGAACGAGCTCCGAGTTCTCGGCGTGTTTTTTGACTCTCGTGGAGTGGCACCCCGCACGTGGGAGGTTGTAGCATCCGCCGTTGAACGTCAGGTGGCTGTTGCAGGGACCTTTACGCTCTCCCTCCGCGACAGAGCTTACCTAGCAAGAGCTGTTTTTTGTGGGCAACTTTTCTATGTTGCTCACATTGCACTTCCCCCTTCTCGATTCGCTAGCCGCATCACCTCATGTCTCTTCCGGTTTTACTGGAGCAGGGGCACTGAGCTAGTGACAAGGTCGGTGCTCCGCCTTCCCACGTCACTGGGCGGAAGGGGCATGCCCTGCGTCAGCACGGTGTGCCGCCTGCTCTCCCTCCGCACTGTTCTAGGGGTGTTAGATGACACGGATCACCCGGCACGGTCCCTGGCTCTTTATTTTCTAGGGCCCTCGCGCCGAGTGCTTGTTCCTCGCGCGTTGGGCAACCTTTACCCGAGCGCAGTAGCAACGCCACCGTTTTACCAAGCGGTGGTGGCTTGCCAAGAAGAGTTGAGGCAGGCGTTACCAGACCTCGAAGTACGCGAAGTGCAACCGGCTCGCGTCGTCGAAGAGCTCTGCGTGACCCGGATCACTCGTGAGCAGAGGGATCGGGCGAACGCCTTTCCGTGGACCTGGTTGGTTTCTCGCCGCCTTCCCGGACCTGTGGAAGATTTTGAGTGGCGTCGGGGCTGGGGTGTCCTTCCAACAAGACAACGACTCCACCACTGGGGCATCGTTCCCGACCCTAAGTGCCCCAACTGTGGACAGGTAGAAACAAACACCCATGTTTTCTTTGATTGTCCCGTTGCGCGCTCATTTTGGCGTTTGGTGCACCATGGCTTCCGGGGTATCGGCATCTGGAACTTTGTGTCAGGCGGTAGGTGCCCCCGCGGGGGCTTCGCCCTGCTCCTGTTGGCAGTCGGCCAACTGGTCCTCTGGCAGAATCGTTGTGCGGCGGTTGGCCAGCAACGACGATCTCGTGCAATGTGGCCAGTCCTCTCTCGACTGCGGGGTACCCTGCTCCGTCACCTAGACTCCGAGCTCTTTTGGTTGGGCGAGGAAGAGTTCCTCAGGCGGTGGTCTTGCCGCTACGTCCGGCTGGTCGGTGGTCACATCCATTTGCTTTTCGCGCCTCTCGCACAGGTGTGAGAGGCGTGGGGTGGGGTGAAAGGGGGGGGGGATATGACGTTAGCCAGCCGAACGCTACGCCTGGCTTACACTGACATTTCTTAGATAAAGGAGAGAACCCTCCTCGTGTGTGCTGATGACATGTAAAAGCGGCCATATTTGGTTCGCTAAGTTATGTTTTTTCGTTACCTCCGTTCCTGGATCTCTGTAGCGTACATGTTCCTATTGTATACCGGTGTGATTTACGTCTTGCAGTTTACAGTGTCAATAAACTTTTCTTTAAACCCTGTAACCTCTACCGCCGTATCTGTTCTTAAAGCGAAAATAAAAGTCACGTGCAGTTCTTCGAAAGGCCGCTGCGGGAGAAAGGGTGGCGTTGTTTTCGTCATTAGCTCGGTGCTCGGAGACAGATCGGGGCCACTTTTTCAAAGCCGGCTCTATGAAAGTTTCCCAACTGAGTGTTTCAGTAACGTTGGCTAATGCGAAAAATATGGTTTCAGATCAATTTCAAAATGGTTTTATGAGCAATACAATATGGCGACTTACATCAAACCAATTTAATAGCGTGGATCCCTCTGGATTGAAAAAGCGTTCACTCACGCTTGTGGGAGACGAGGGTGAAAGACAAGGCAGAGAGCACGTGACAGGCGGTCGGCGGAGAAGTCAAAACGCGCGTGCATTTTGTCTCTTCGCCGGAAAACAACACTGAACGCTTTGGTTATTTGGGTCGTACCGAATAGTATGTACCTTGATTAACATTCTAAAAGTGTAATTCTTTAGTTAGCGCATTTTTCTTCATCGGTGAGCGATGTTTAACTTCGCTACATTTCAGTCCGAAACATGTATTCCGCAGCAGGTGTGTAAAAACAAGCGACGATTCAAAGCAAAATAACAACCGAAAGGAATATAGAGTAGTGTTCAAGGCTCGCGTGCATCCCGGTGACGCTTATATATTGCTAATAAGCAAGTCCTCTCACTATAATGAAATGACCCCTTCGTGCATTAGCGGATAAAGACATTCAAAACGTTAACAATAAAGTACGTGGGCCGTGAAATGTTTCTCTTCGTATTGTTTTATCTGCCGGGCACCTTGAAGCCTGCATGCAGACACTTGTTCTCAAAGATTTCGAGCGTGCGGGTGATACTTTAAACGTAGAACAAGCATCTTCGCGCAGAACAGAAAGAATAAAGAGGTACTTACTTAAAATCGGAATATATTGCGTGGCCTTCAATTTATTTTGATCATGCATGCACTGGTAGTTACCGATCTAGTGTTACTGAGTAGTTCTTGCTGTCTCTCTTGGCTTTCCAGATGTCCTTCGTTCGTTTGGCACGTATATCCCTCATGCTGAAAAGCGCCGACGTCGTGTTCGCGCTAACAGTGTCCGACAGTGCACACAAATACACGTACGAAGCCGTTTTAGCACCGTTTTTAATGCAACGAATTTGAAAGAAAAACGCAGTAGCTGACCAATTATTTCATCTGTGTGACTGAGAAATGTTCCAATGCGCCCAGTACGCACGAATTATTCGTGATATTTGCTCTTATAATCGAGCACAGAGAGAAAATGCACTCGTTTTTTTCCCATAGAAATGCATTACCGGGATTCAATTTCGGACTGGTTGCTGTCTGCTTCAATTTGCGTCAGCCCACTAGCGCCACTTGAACCTCTAGCGTACATTATAATCAGGGTGTCGAACCGGAACCGAGCCGAACCGAAAACCGGAACCGAACCCGTATTTTTTTTCGGTTCGACACACTGATTATAACTCTATGCTCGGCGCTTTTGCCGCAGCAGCTGCCGCCGTCTATCGGCTGCTGCGCCACTCAGAGTATGCGCAGTTCGCAGACGGCGTGTATTACCAACTTTATTAGCATGGTAGATGCTAATGAAGTACAGTCGTTCAATTTTTTAATACTGTCACGCGAGCGTCGACCATGGGAGAGATTAAGCGCGCGCGCACAAAGTCTCTTCTGGGGAGCACCGTCTGCTAGGCTATTCCGCTGATCGCACACAGCCCCTGCGATCGCTAAGAGTGTGTCGCGTGGCCTTCCTGTTGGGCACAACTGCACGTGGAAGCACGATGTCACGTGGCAGGGTCACAGCGCTGGATTGGTTTTGATGGCTCGTAGCATTGGCTGCGATATATAGTTTAATGCATCGTTGCATTCAACTTGTCGCGTCATCGTATTTTTCTTTTTTTGGTGCTGACAAAGTAAACGCAAACAAAAAAAAAGTGGAAGCCGTTTACAAATCCCTGTAACGCCGAATTGGAGCGCAGCTCTTGAGGAGGAGGAGTGAAGGGTACTGAGGGGAGGGTAGACCCCTCCCCCTTCTCCTCCTCCTCCCCTCATTCTTTAATATGCTCCGGGGGGGGGGGTGTCACGTGACTTCGGGGAGGGGGTCACGTGACCTCGGGGAGGCGTGACCTGGGGGTGACCTCAAGGCCACGTGACCCCAAAGGTGACCCCCACGTGACCTGGAGGGGTCACGTGACCTCGGGGGTCACGTGACCTCAGAGGGGTCACGTGACCTCAGAGGGGTCACGTGACCTGGGGGTCACGTGACCTTGAGATGACCTTGGAAGGGGTCACGTGACCTTGGGGGTCACGTGACCTCGGGGGTCACGTGACCTTGGGGAGGCGACCACGTGACCTCGGGGGTCACGTGACCTCAGAGGGGTCACGTGACTTGGGGGTCACGTGACCTTCAAAGGGTCACGTGGGGTCATGTTGGGGTCACGTGACCTTGAGATGACCTTGGAAGGGGTCACGTGACCTCGAGGGGTCACGTGACCTTCAGGGGGTCACGTGACCTTGAGATGACCTTGGGAGGGGTCACGTGACCGTGGGGGGTCACGTGACCTTGGGATGACCTTGGTTACGCCGACGCCGACGGCGACGGCGACGGCGACGCCGACGCCGACGGCGACGCCGACGCCGACGGCGACGCCGCTTAAGCCGGGAACGGGCCCCTAAGAGCTGCGCTCTAAAATAAAAGAATAAAAAAGTTAAACGAGATGACGCGCGGTTTCTTTCACGTCTGAGCAGTATCACGGTATCACGCAAGCAAGCGCTCTTCAGATCTTTGCTTAAAGGCGGTCCGCTATGCCAGCAGATAGGGAACAGGGGCTGTGTGTGGTCAGCAGACTAGCCTAGCAGACGACGCTCGCACCGGAGAGAGCTTTGTGCGCACGCGCCTAATCTCTCCCGTGAAGCCGCATTTCTCCGTGGCACAGCACTGGCCGTCCCGGCGGTCGACGCTCGCGTGATATTACTAAAAAAATTAGGCGACTGTACATGTTTCTTCCGAACAGAGGTAGGTGGTAGGGGTGCAGTTCAATGCGAATGTAAATGGTGGTGACTGTATTCCTATATTTACGTCAGTTTATTCACCTCCACATACCTCACTCTTTTCACACCAATTAAATTTCAAATTGAGCTAAAAAAAGAAAAATATCGTGGCTCCCACTTCAGGCCAAAGACTGCCTATCATGCTTGGCGAAAAGGCTGACATGACTGATTCTTTCCTCCCATCCACTCGCCTCCTTTGCATCGTCATTCTGATGCGTGTCGTCGCTAGAGTGGGAGCCCTCCGACGTTCGCGGCGTGAACGCAGGCGGGTGGCTGGGTTAACGGCTTTGGAAACTCGCTTTGACTATTCGATTTATACGAGATGCTTCGGCTACAAATGCAGTTAAGTCGTCAGCGTGTTATGCAAAGCACTCGTACATCACTCGCCGTACTTCAGTTCTACTCACCTGCCATGTAGAGTACAGCTGCAACGGAAAAAGAGTAGCACAAGTGGCCGACGACCCGAGCGGCAAAATCGCGACACGCGGCGCTAATGTTCCCGAGCTCGCCGATAACGAGAGTGCCAGTCACGTTCCATGTCTGAACGCGGGGGCGGCCGGCAGAAAGCAGCCCATCCTAAAGCCCCAATTTTAAACGCTATCTTATCCCTCAACTTACTGCCGGCCACCCCCGCACTGAAACATGCAACATGACTGGCACTCTCGCTATCGGCGCGCTCGGAGACAATAGCGCCGCGT
This sequence comes from Ixodes scapularis, assembly GCF_016920785.2. NCBI lineage: Eukaryota > Metazoa > Arthropoda > Arachnida > Ixodida > Ixodidae > Ixodes > Ixodes scapularis. The sequence continues at coordinate 240,636 of NW_024610030.1, read as the reverse complement.
GTCGCGATTTTGCCGCTCCGGTCATCGGTCACTTGTGCTACTCTTTTTCCGTTGCAGCTGTACTTTCGCGTCGTAGAGCGATCCTTTTGTTCGCGCGTCACCGGCCCAGTAGACCTGGTACACCTTGTCGTCTTCAACTACACCGCTAAAGTCCCTTACATCGTCGGAACTCACAACAGGCTGGGTCTTGTCGAGTAGAAATTCTACTGAAACATAAGACATTGTAGAGCCCGAGCAGGATCGACAGGTTAAAGCAAGCGGGCAAACAAAACGAGTCGAGAGCGATCGTTCATGAAAGCTCGGCGAAGTCTCTATGGGCGAAGCGAAGTCGGCGAAGTGTCGTCTTCTGCGCTTCGGCGGGCTTCTGATCAAGGTTGTCGGTCCCACAGTTTATCATACACAGTTTGCCCACTGTAGAATAAGCCTGTGGTAATCGCTAACCACGTGATCGAGGGCCTTGTGTGAATAAACGTACATCATAGAACTAAACTCATTACATATTACTCACACAATATAAATTATATTGATAACCAAATAATTCAAAAAGAGCGAAAGTTCCTTAAACAATCATTTAAACTCGTAAAAGCGCCCTCTCACCACGGATGGGGTAACTAACCACATTTTATGCTTCGTTTTTATTGTTTTGATTTTCAAGATGGCGGCCCCCATGGCATTTCGTGTACCCGCTTCTCGCATCCGCTTGCGCTGCGTTTTCGCTTTATTGTGACGTGCGCACCACTGGACGAAAATCACAGGTGATTTATTCACACAAGAGTTATTTCAAGCAGGCAAATGTTTATTTTCACTCTACATAGTACAATTTATACGAAAACGTAACAAACAGCACATGCAATGATGCGGTTGCTGTCGGGTATTATCGAACAGACACGGTAGTACAAACAGTTTGAATGTTAGCCTTAAAGCTATGTGCATAAAAAATGATAAACCTAAGATCAACAACCATAGTCTAAACAGGTAGAGGTAAAATCGCGCTAAAGGTACTTCAAAACAGCTATTCATAAACCATGCAAAAATAAAAATAAAACTGCACAGATGCGACACTGTTTTACATAACGAGTGTGATTACAAACCAGTTGCTTTAACAGTAACTACAGGCTAATGCGGTAAAGAATAAAGCTGTGTTTGGACGTGCATTTGACCTGCCCGTCCTTTTTTCCCCCCAAGATGAATGTTTAACACACCTGGGGGCTATGTTCGACAAATGTTTCGTTTCTCCTAAAAAGAAACGGAAGTGACGATATTGCGTCTGATTGGTTAGAGGCTCAAATGATGAAAGTTCCCTCTTTCGTCATTTGAGCCTCTAACCAATTGGGAGCAATATCGTCACTTCTATCACTTCCCTTTCTTCTTAGGAGAAACAAGACATTTGTCGAACATTGCCCCCCTGGTCAATTTTCTATGAGATATGTTGAATCTAGCCAGTCAATCTCTTCAGCACAATGTTTAGCTGTTAGGTTCGATGACAGCGCGCCTTTGCAACTCTCCGTCTCCTGATCTGCCTAACGGGGCTACTGGCCCTTCGATAGAAATATCACCTGTCATTGACAAACCGTAAGCACCTAATATGCCACCTTCCGACTGCAGCATCACCATCGAACATTGTCGTCCATGGAAGCAATCTCCTGGCTGAGCATCCTTCACTCGTCGCCCTCGCCAACAACCTCACCTAATCCCGTTATTGCTGATCACTGGTGATGCACACCCGCCGGCAATATGAAGGTGAACACCTTACCTGGATTCTTGCCTGTTTTACGACTCCCTAAAGCTATATTAACTCTCAACGTCTCAAATGGTACGTGGGTTGAGGTCTAAACTTTGCGTTCTAGCCCTCTTCTGGAACAGAGCTTGTTCCAAAACTTGCAGGAGCGTCAAAAACAAGAAGAGGGCTGTTCACCTTCATATCGCTCACGGGTGTACCTTCAAACTCTGGCTCACGTCCCGCCTGCCCCTGCTGTTCCCTATCTGTGTTCGACAATGTCACCGCTCTCCAATGCGACGTTTGTGATTTGTGGTTCCACCAGAAATGTGAAGATGTATCTCTCGCTTTGTATAGACGCCTCTCGTCATTATCAACTGAGTGGCTCTGTGCGGCGTGCCAGCTCCCACCCCTGGCCGATGACCTCTTTCCATCCCCTAAGCAGCACGAAGCCCCTGCGTACCCCACCATCATCGCCAGCTCTACCAAGTAGTTCTCCGACCCGCCTCCGGCGAGCGACATCGGCAGCGTCCGCCGTTCACACGACAACTCCGCGTTTGGCATAGTTGTCATGTGAAAAGTGTGCGATCGGTGTCTATAGACTCCAATCACGTTGGGTTTTCCAACGTTTGCTCCCTAAAGAACAACCTTCCTGATTTTAAAGCGCTGAAGTAATCTTTCCCGAATACAATATTCGCTGTGTGCGAGACATGGCTGGACGCCTGTCTTCGGTGGGTAATTAATAGAGAATTGATCAATCTCGCGCAATTCTCTTTATTCAAGCAACACTGTCCCTTTTTGGGACGAAGGCGTCCGTCCTTGCCATGCCAAAACACCTGCCCTGCCAACATCTCGACCACCTCACCCCTCCGGGTCTAGAAGCCATCATTGTCGAGGTATTTTGCAAACATGGAAAGCTTCTTCTGGTGTCCTACCTAGTGCCCACCCTCCCTCCATGAACAATCGTACGCCCTCCTCCAAGAGAGCCTACAGCGCGTCGACCCCAGCAAGTTCTCTGCACTGTTCATCTGATCCACTTGATGACATGCTGTTAGACGTATTGGAAACTGCTGGCCTCGCCCAACTTCATGACGCCTCATTCTACATTTCTCAAAACAGCAACGCTACATTCCTCGACCTCATCTGCACCAATAATCCCACCTTATCCTACCGCTGCACAGTGAAATCCAGCCTACCAGGCAGTGATCGCAGTGCTCTCCTCACCAATATCCATTGCTCAGCCTCTAAGCGAGGTCATCAAGCCAAGAAGTTCCAACAGTTCTAAAAAAACCGATTCCCTTCATCTCAATCAGCTCATCCACCTCGCTCCCTGGTTCATCGTGTTTGATCACCCATCGGCTGACAAAGCCGACGACCTCTCGCTCAACATATCGGCAATTCAACACAAATCTGTTCACCCTAAGGCCACACCAGCAACCACACTCTCTTCCATAGTCATTCTTCAAAGTGAAACCTACGAAGCCCTTGCCTGTGTCAACTCCTCTCAACGCCCTAGACCAGACAGCCTCCACTCTGCATTGCTTGAATCTTGTGCTGGCCGTATCTCCCCCGTCCTCACTCGCCTCTTCAATGATTTTCTCTCCCACAGCTCTGTTTCTAAATCCTGGAAAGTTGCGTCAGTAACGCCTCTCAAAAAGGGACACGGTGCCCCCTCAAGTCTAACATCCACTGATACTGACCAATCTCCATAACCTCCATCGTATGCAAAACAATGGAGCCCCCACCAATACAGTTTCCGCCCGGCAGGAGCTGCGAATTGGCCCTGGCAGCTTTCACCCATGCACTCAGCACCAGCCTCGACAACCGAACTCCGTGCGAGATCGTCCAGTTAGACTTCAGAAAGGCTTTTAACAGGCAGACCACAGCTTGCTCCTATCCAAACTCCAACAGATGAGAATCTCCGGAATGAGGAATTAAAAATTTACTTTTTCCCAACACTACCTTATTCTTCAAGGGCTCTTTTCATGATTTAGCACGAACTGGAAACACTACTAACAGGTAGGCTGTCCAATGAGATAGGTTATGTGTGCCATTGCGTGTCAAAGGGGCTTTGAGAAAACTAATTGAAGAACACTTTGTCCAAGCTCAAGAGAAAAAATCTTGTTCTTGACCACTGGCTAACACAACATAATGGCAGCAACTGGTTATTGTTGTTTTCTTCCGGTGACTTCAGAACGAAATCTACTGGCACGACAACCAGCTGTGGTTGTCGTGCTGATGGGAACAGTTCCAGCATTCAGGAGCTTGAAGTTCCAATTGCCAGAACTGCTCCACAACTTGCATGCTAAATGCTGAGACCACTCGTACAAAGCAGGACTTGATCTAAGTCGTCCTCACAGTTTGCAACCTGGTTCGCAGCTTGCAACTCCACAAGGATTTTCTTCTCAAGTGTCTCATAGATGCCGGAAACTACTATGCGTCAGCGGTATCCCAGAAACTCCCTTTCAGACTAATGACTTGAAAGGGGTTTTCAAGACAGCCCTCCTTAAGACAGATCATGATGAGGAAGAGCTAGAGCCCTCCCAGCCACTGTTTTTTCCCAGATATGCAGAACTGCCGTTACTGCACTTACCCAACCATTTACGCAGTTTGTCATATGGCGAGTTGCAGAATATTGTCAAGTGATCACTTGTGGCTGCGACATTCATAATTGCATAAGAGATCATAGAATAGAGGCCAGAACCCCCATGGGGAACGTTATGCTGCAATGTCAATTTCGGTGGCCACATTACAGCTATAATCTGTTTCAGCCCAATTTTACAAAGAAAAAACACTGCCGCCCTTTGGAGCTAATCAGAGCAACAAAGAAAGTTTTGTGAAAGCTCTCCGTAGGAGGAGTATACTACCATAATATGCTGTCCCGTCCTGTAAGCTGCAGAAGGATGAGTCAACCTAGTTCCAATAACAGTTCACCTCAAGTATGAATATGAACAGAAAATGTTCATGCCACCCAAAGACGAGGGTCGACAAATTTCCCAGCGTACGGTCTCCGATTTTCGTCTTGTGGCCCAGACGATGAGCTGCCTCTTGAGTTTTCTCACTTCATCACCCTGGTTACTGATGGTCCTTGTCTCTGGTATCCGGCCCTTGCAGCTTGCCTCCACACGTTTGTCGCCCTCGTGGTATTCTCTTTGATTCTCCGAGGAACCATCGTACTGGAAAAAGAAAGTAACAGCATGCAGTGAATGGACGAAGCGAGACACACATTATACTCAGGGGCAGATCCGGAACTCCGTTTTGGGGGGGGGAGGGGGGGGCGGGGGGAGGGGGGGGGGGGCAGAAAAATTTGTAAGGATACTATTCTCCCCTTCTTTTGTGTGCACCGGGAGGTCCACCCATGTCAAATTGCCCTCTGAGAAGGGGGGATGGAAGGAGTCGACTTTTCGGCGACGGGGCGGCCCTTTGGCCGCCCCGTCGCACCCTTGGTTGCCCTGTCAGGGGAGAACCAAGGGGGGGCGATGGGGGGCGGCCGCCCCCGTCGCCCCCCTTGGATCCGTCCCTGCTTATACTTCTAAATTAGATAAGTACTGTGGGTCTTACTGCATGACGTGCCAAGCGAAGATAAATTATGTCTGGAGCTTGACGGGGGGACGTATGATGAACGAGGCATGCTCGACAGGTGCCAGATGCTGCCATACCCGCAGGGTATCCTGAGGAGAGAGAGAAGACAGGTGTGAGTCCAGGAAATTTGCTTGTTTGAGCAACACTTTTTTTGGAGGTGCCTTCCCGTTAATTTCCTTCAAGGGACATCCATCTGACTAGTTAATTCAGAATTATGTTCAATGTACCCAGTCAACTTGCTTAGCTTGTTTGCAAATATATAACAACTGGAAAATTCATTTATTTTATGATGTTGCGTGTTTTTTTTTTATATGTTATACAATGATGCCAACTTCTCTTTTATGATTTTACAGTTTAGCAAATCCCAGGTTCGGTCCTGACCCGCGTCATTTGCCACGATATTTATATTTTCCCAGTAAAGTGGTGTGAAAGCTTCGATACGTGGACGTCCGACGTACATACGCCTAAGAAATTAACCGAGTCACATACACTGCGTTGGAGAAGAGACGATCGTGCCATGGCCTGACGCGAAGGACAGCACGAGCACTTTAAGAAATGTTTGCACTCACCGGCAACGAACTTGAAGCGGAATCCCGGAATCTCGAACGGCGAACTGAGACCCCGGCTTTTTGGCTTCTTGACTGAGCAGGCCCATTTAGAACACATTCATAGCGTGATTCGATAGCTCACGTGACATTAAAATGACAAGCAAGGATCCAACCGAAAGGGAAATGTACTAGGAAAGAGAAATTCGCAGAACAGCAGCACCGACAACGCCGACAACGCGACCGGCGACGTTTAAAAACATGGCTTCGGTTAATGCAATGAACTCTTAAAGCTAACGGTAACTGCTCGATTCTTTTTTTCCATATTGGTTTATGATTATAACTTATATTATTATGTTTTCTAAAAATATTAACATTAACGCACTCAATTTAGTTAATTGGGATTCTTTTTTATCCTGTCTTTTTTTGTTTGTGTTTGTTTTACACCTTCAGTTGTCGCCATCCGACTTGAGGAGCGCTGTGTATGCGCGATTACCGGAAGTGGCCTTGAGTGGGACCACTGGTTGTGATTCCACTGTGGTCGGTCCGTTGCGTGTCATATCTCTAACGTCAGCGGTTTTATGGGCTCACGTCCCGAAATAGTTTTCTCGTGCATGGATTACTTTTTGTATTCATAGATTTGACGAAATAGTGATATCCGAACGAACTTTACGTTCTTTGACCGTACGTCTGTCTGCACGTCAAAGCTTTTTGACGTACAGTCAGAGGCAATCGATGTACAGTCAGAATCGCCACCAAGACATCCTGATGGCATTTCGCGGCGGCCGACTGCCACCAGGAAACCATCAGAAAGCCGACAAGCGGAGTCTGACTGGAGTTTGACTGTAGGTCAGAGTAACTTGTTGGCCAATCAGTCATGCTTGACGTACAGTCAGGCACAGTCAGCGGTCCCCTAGAAAACATTTACTGCCAAACAGCGCTACATTGATGGATTTTTCCTTCAGGTCGTCTCTGGCAACCCCACTTCCAGCGGTAGCCGCTCTTAGTTTCCCCCACGAGGCAGGGGAGACTCAGTCTTGTACACGTTACTAAAAAAAAGTAATCGATTACAATTACTATTACTCTTGGCTAAAAAGTATTCGATTAGATTACTTGATTACTCGAAGGCAAAAGTAATTGGACATTACTTAAAAAAGTAATCGTTACTTTTCCGATTACTTTATTGTGTGAAGACACATCTTTAGCGCTCATAACAATGAACTACTTCCAACTTATATTTCACATTTGCACAACTATTGAAGAAGAAAAACTGGCTCCCTCTTCGTGGTCGTTGCACCTTCACAATGCGGATACAAGCATAGAATTCGTTTGAAGACGTTTGATGATTTGGGCGTTCGCCAGTATGTGTGTGTGTGTTTGGGGGGGGGGGGGGGGGAGCGGAGGGGATTCTGGATTTAGTGAAGAACAAAAGGTAAGGGCGCAAACAAGCTGGTGGTGGTTAAACATTTCGACAAAAACCCCGAGACTGGGACAAAAAGGGAGGGACAAACACAAAGTCTCAATTTTATTTTTGTCGTTTCATAAAAAAAAAAGGCGTGTGCCCGGGGGGGGGGGGGGGGGGGGGGGCGTGGACAAATTGTAACGGTTACAAGTAATTTTATTACTTCAAAAAGTAATCAGATTACTCTTCTGATTACTGCCTAATAAAAGTAATCAACTGATTACAAAATTACTCCAAAAAGTAATCGATTACAAGTAATTTGATTACTTGTAATGCGTACGGAACAAGTCTGGGGAGACTACACTCTCGGCGGGACATACGAGGTGGCGACGGTGGACGTCGTGGTGTCGGCGAACGGGGTCCCCGGGAGGAGGCGGCTGCTGATGACAGCGGGCGATGCAGATACTCCTCGATTTCCAGTGGTCGTTTTCCGCTCCTTGGGCAGGGTGCGTTCGGTGCGAACCCACGAAACACAACCTGCTCGTAGGGACATCGCCTTGTACACGGGACGGCTTCCCCGCAGTGGTAGCACAGCGGGCGTCGGTCAGCCGTGCGCCATACGTCCATCTTCCTTGTCGCCGGGGGCTCGGCTCGGACCTATGGAGCTTGATCCTCAGTGTGTCGAGCGTAATGCGGCGTAGGGACTTCCTGCCGAAGAGGCACCGCGTGCTGGTACGGGCGGGTTGCTGGCGGCGGTCGTCGGGCCATGGCGGAAGCTCAGGGTCAGTCTTCGGGAGCTGGAATAGCCGGCTGGAAAGTTCGCTGTACTTCCTCTCGAACCACGTCGGCAATCGAGAGCGACGCCGGGCGGTTGGGAGACGGCAGTAGTTTCTTGAGCTGGTCCCGTACGACGCCGCGGATGATCTGTCGCAAGTGTTCGGTACCGACATCATCGACATTGGAGCGAGGTGTCGAAACCGCCGAAACCGTTTACATATTGGCGAGTCATTGATAATGGAGAGCTCTGGTCGACAGCGCTCGCTCGATGTTGGTTAGCTCGGCCACGAAGTTTTCAACCGTCGTCGGGGGGCTGAGGCCAAGACAACCGGAGACTTCACTATTGACGCCATCATGAGGAAGTGCAGCTTTTTCTCTTCGGTGGCTAGTCATAGAACGTCTTCAACGAAGCTGGTTACGCTTCCCTTGGGTGCTTGAGTCCGCGTCTGGAGCAGGTTCTCAACCTTCTGTCGCCGGTGTTAGTTGAGGAAGGTTCGCTTCAGTTCTGTGGCGCAGATGTCCCACGAAGTGAGAGAAGACTCGTGGTTCTCGAACAAGTGCCCCCCGGAGCCTTGCAGCGAGAAGTAGAGGTTCTGAAGGTGTCGTTCAGCGTTCCATTCGTTGTGGCGGTCCACGCGCTCGTAATGTAGGATCCAGTCGTCGACGTCTTCATAGAGATCGCCATGGAAGGGCGTCGGCAATCGAGAGAAGATGGGCAGGTAGACGACAGGGGCGGCGGCAGGGGTCTGCGACTATTGGTTGCTCACCGTCGGCATCGCCGACCGGTGCGTCTTTTCCGGCAGTAGCCTGAATTCCAGGTGCAAACCCTGAACCCGACGGCTTCCTTTGATCTCGGCAGTTTCCACGGATGGTCTTCTTGAGCCGTTGACCGGGCTAGCGCTGCGAGGCCTCGGAGGGGTATGTTTCATAGGCTGCGATTCCCCGTATTTCCACCTGAAATGTCAAGAATGAAGGCGACAAAAGGATAAACAGTGGACTGAAAATAAAGGTTCAATCGCCGAACTTGTGCAAAACAAAATGAAGAACGAGCGTCGAGGCCGCAGAAAGTCGGGCGCGATTTGCGGAATAACAGCACGCGAGAGTGAGACTGACTCGACTAGGTCTCGCGCAGCTCCTTATCCACTGTGGGTGACGATGTCCAAAATTCGGCAAAGAAGCTTCGAGCGTCGCGCGCTCGGTGCGGAAATGAACAGGCACTTTCGAGAACAAAAAAGCAGGACGAAATGATAAAAGACACGCCCCGATCAAGAACAAACGCGAATCTTCCAGAATTCTGAGACCGAGCGTTGCTTATTCGGCCCTGCGCGCAGCAATATATGGATATTTTAAAGTGCGGTCCAAACCAACCCGGAAAACTATAGAAAACGGATCGCAGAAAAATCCGGCGGGAGAGGACTGACGTCAACGGTCACGTGAAAGTGACGTTTAGGGGATTCCTCTTTACGGGTCCAAAGTTGAAAATATTTGTCTTTTTTTGGCCACGGAGAGAGCCGCAAAGCGCCGGAGAGCCTTAGAGCGCCCCCCGGCCAAGCAGGAGAATATGGTCCACTCTCCTCGCCAACGTTGAGCGGAGTGGGGTGGGGGGAGTGCGCTAATCTCTCTGGGAACCAGACAAAATGACAAAGGGAGGCCTAAGAAGTAGTTGCTTTTGTTGTGTTCTTCTCCTCGAAGCCACTCCTGGCGAATTCCACGGGGCGTTTTGGAGCGCGTCGGGATCAGTTGACCAGATCCGGAATGGAGCACACGATCCGAACGTGGTCGCGCCGCTTACGGACCCCAGGGGAACATGACTACTGCTCCGGGATCGGCGAATGCCTTCCCGTCATTCACGTGCCCGGGAATACCCCTTTCCGCGGCCGCCGCGGTCGTTTCGAAGACGTTTTCGCAATCGCGGCGCTAAAGCGCGAAACACATGTACGACGAAACCTTCCGATCTGACGTGCCTACTGCCGGAATGACCTTAGAGGTCGAGGGTTTTCGCAGCATCGGAGAACGTTGAAAACCCTCGCCTCCGACCGTCGTATTGCGTGGTCGGACGTCGGATCGGACGGTTTCGTCGTGCATCTGTTTCGCGCTTAACACGTGTTCGACGCACGAGCGGCAGGAATGGCTCAGGAGCTTCTAGCAAAGATAGTCGGAATGCCCGTAGCGCCCCGACAAAACCTTCTCTTCTCCCTGGAAAACGAACCGGCTTTCGAGCCAAGTGGTAAGCAAGCGGCCATGACGAATTCTTCGGAGGCGAGGTGGGCGAGATCAGGCGAGAAGCCCCGCGAGAGAGGAAGTCACGTGTGTGCGCCGAGGGCTGGCCCGGCTGGCTTCCGATTGAATCCGCTGAAACAGTCGGAGCGACTTTTCTCGGTCTTAGATCGAGATCAGGAGCGGGAGCTAATCCAAAATGACCAGTGGAACACGTCCGTCTCGATCCCCACCGCTAATGAAGTAGGCTTGCTCCAGAAAAGTCGATCCCGGCGCGCTCCAAAAACGATCACTGGAATTCGCCATCAAAACTCCCAGATACTGTGCCTTTTTTTCCTCTCCCGACGGTCATGTGTGTTTTTCCCTTTCCCTCTCAACCTTTCCATCTCCAACGTCCCGGTGCGCTGTCCCTTCCAACTTCTCGTCATTATACTCCAGGACGCTTCAAACCAAAAACGGCAAGCGAAAGCTACAAAAAAAAAAAGTTTTTTTCTTTTCCCATTTTTGGGGGCTCGTTTTGCGTCTTGGTTTGGCCCGACCTTCAACCGCACACGGACGACACGGACGAGGTCGGAAAGCTCCTTGGAGGGGAAGGCAGTCCACTCTCTTTGCCCTCCTAACAAACCGTGCGCACGTGGTCTTAAATGCGAGGCCATGGACACCTCAACAAGTGACCACCAGCCTCTTGAACCCCCCCCCCCCCCCCCCCCCCGCCCCCCTGTTTCTGTTGGCGGTTGGTCTTGACATCCCCCATATCTCGATTGACCGGCTGGACAACCGCCGCGACGTCTTTTAAACGCTTGCTCCAACCGCTCCGGCCATCGCTGCTCGTTCAAACACTTCCGCACACTTCCGGGCTAAAACGGCAGCCGAAAGTTATAAATTAAAAAAAAGAAAATAATAATAATAAACGCGGGTTATCTTGGAGTGCCGAGGAACCACTTAGCAAAAAGAGAACGGCACGTTTTGTTTTAACAAAATGAAGATGAATTTATTACAAAACAATATAATAATAACTTCGTTTGTGACCTTGTAAGAATAGAGACTTTAAATGTTAAAAAAAAGCAAAAGCAAAAAAAATGTTAGCAGCTACTTTTATTTTGAACGTCTTACTTGCATAAAATGCAGCATTTGAGAAGCGGGCCTTTAAAATTATTGTAAGTACATTGAACAATCGTTTTGGAGAGTGACAAATAACGTATATTTAATGAATTTTGCGGGTGAACAGATTTCTGCATACGCCACGAGAGGTCAAACTCCCCTCTGAATGTAGGGTAGAAACTTAGTTTAGAGGTCACGTGACGTCCCATTACGTAACGTCAATTTTTCCCGCTAAATTTAGCGGGTATACTGTATTGGTGCATATGTCAAGTGCCATCCGGTCACGTGACAACAAATTTTTCCAGTAAGTGAGCAAACTGAATTGCTGTATAGGTTATTGTACAAACGGCTGACTCATGATTCGAATTCTCAAGGCCGTCCACAACGTTTTTGTTCGGATATTTACATTGCAAGTGTCCAGCATTGTGTCTTCATGGCCAGGACTCAAACATCCATCCTCGTTTCCTCTAAGGCGGAGTAACACTGCTTTTACATCATACGAAAGGAAGTATGCAAACACGAGTCACCGCAGTATCCGTGCTTCGAATGCCGCCTGCCAACTTTCCTCCTTGTAATCATTGGTACGCGGCATACGAAGCACGGATCTCGCGGTGACTCGCGTTCGAATTTGCATGCAGCCAGACTTTTGCATGATCCATAATCAGTGCGACCCTGACTTTCTAGCTCTCGTGAGACGCTGATGTATCGCGCTTATTCTTCTTGTGTGCTGTTTTTTGGTTAGTCTGCAACTGTTTTTTTTTTTTTGTTTTTTTTCTTAGATTGTTTCCTTATTTGAGTGCTTCGTTAGCCAGTTCTTTTCAGGAAAATGGATTTATTAAATGCGATAGAATTTTTCTCGGCAACCCCTCCCTTTCTATAAATGAAAATTCTGCTCTCTTGCACAATCGTCTTGACGTGTTCTTTGGAGATTCTCAACTCTGCTCTCGCTGCAAGGCTGAATCTCCTTTTTTTTCGTCTTCGACAAGCCCACACAAAAATACATATTTGCGTGCTTTTTTTTTACTGAGCTGATTTTGTTGTTGTTGTTCTCTATAAATGACATGTTAGAAAATCTTTGCAAGCTTTCAAACGCATTCTTTATTGTTCCTGCCCGTTCTTTCGATACTTTCCCATCCGGTGTCAAAGCAAACCGGCCTCTAGCTATTGTTTCCTTTAAACCCCTGCGCTGCCTATCCGTACAAAAAAACATAAAAAGACATCCTTGCGTGCTGTTCAAATGCAATCTTCATTGTTTTACTTCTACGAATATTGCGCACGCCATGTTTGTTCTGTGTTGACCCCGACTGTTCTTTCGAGATTCTCACATCTGGTCTCAGAGCAAGCCTCGACTACCTATTGTTGCCTCTATCCACTTGCTTTACCTATCCGTACCAACGAACATAGAAGACACATCTTTGTTTGTTTTTCACACTCATTCTTCATTGTTTTATTGCTACAAATATTGTACTCGGAATCATCTTTTTGCTGTTTCCGTGTGTTCTTTCGAGAATCTCGAATGTGGCCTCACAGCCAAGCTGCCCCGAACTATCGTTTCCTTCAACCGCTCGATTTACCTATTCGTACTAGCCGACATGAGAAGACATGCGCATGTCTTCTCATGTTGGCTAGTACGAATAGGCAAATCGAGCGGTCGAAGGAAACGATAGTTCCTTCGACCGAACGATGGTTCGGGGCAGCTTGGCGCTTGTGTCCTCTTCTAAGGCATTCATCTATGTTTGCCTCAGAATATTTTTATTAATTGTTTACACTTTAATGTATAAGCTGTTAATCCACTAATTGGTGTTTTAAATATATGTTCCAGTTGTCGCCTTGTAATGAAACATTTTTTGCTCATTGCCAAATAGGCCCTTCGCAGTCCTTGGAATTAAAATAAATTGCACTTCTCGCCATTCGCCACGAAGGGATAATATTAAAAAAAACTAAGGCGCCTATGAACGTCGGTCTCGACCAGAAGTGACGTCATACTCCATCCCGGGTCGCGAGTAGCCAGTCATCGAAAGTCATTCTTACAAAGCACCATATATTCAGGGGAAAAAATCACCGCCTTACATGTTAAAATGGCGGTTGACATATTATATGCAAAGGATTATGTTTATGAAGTTATTTGGTGAGACTGCAAGCTAGGTTCTTTATTTATTATTTTACGCTTATACCCTGACGTACGCGGCGGCCCATAACTTTATACAAAAATAATTCTTTCTCTCAGGTATTTTTTTTTAGGGGGGGGGGGGGGGGTTCAGCTACATTTGAAAGGCCAACTCCGGTCTATTCGGAAAATTTCGAGATAGTGAATAACATTATTGAGAAAAGCACTCATGAACCACCATACGCCATTTGTTTCATAAAAAGTAAAATATTTTTCGAGTAATCGCGATATAACCTTAGTTGCAAAAGTGTCACCGAAACTTCGGCAAAGGGGGCCAACATTGTACACTGAAGTTCAGAAGTGGGGGACACCCACGCGTGACGCTTTGTGCCTGAAAGGCTGGGTTGAAGTCGATGTCATCCTCCAAGCCCGGGATATAAATGCAAAAACGTAAAGTAAAATAAAAAAAAAAGAAACACTAAACAAAGAGTTTTTGCTGTTTCTGTTATCTTCGTGCGGGCGTTTAGGTGAGTCACGGCGCCGTATTTTGTTCGCTTTACCACGCTTATTTTTGCGCGGGTAGCACGAGCCTGCTGGTGGCGGGCCGCGGGCAGGGCGTCACTGCAGGATCCCGGCCTTCCGCGGGAGGGTAGGAAGGCCTCCGCGGGCCGGGGTTCGGATACTCCTCCTCAAGGAGGTAATGACATTCTGAAGATACTCCGCCTTTCTCAATAATTGAAGTTTGACAGAATCTTAAGAGACGCGGAAGGCCTCAATATCTTTACGAAAAACCGAGACTACTAAATGTGAGTTAACGCGAATAGAACAAAAGTCATTAAAGAGAAAGGGAGATAGAGAGATACCTTCCCCAGACGAAAATAACATTTAAGAGTATCAATCAAAATTTCTCAAATTGATTCGGGCTGAATAGTAGACGTACTGGATTCCACCGAACGAAAACCACTTGTCTTGTTTTAACAGTACTTAATATAACGATTGCATGAACGTAATATTAACGAATATTTGACGGCAGAGTTCTATATAATGGCTAAATACACCTATGTACATTGTCCTTCAAAAAGGGTTGCGCATATAAATTGTACTGATAGAGAAACACAACTAACGCGAACACGTCACAGTTGGTGTCTTATTTTTCCTCTAAACTTTAGGCGCTCTCATCAAAACCGTATTTAATGATGGAATACGGTTATCTGGCTTAAAAGCATGGGCTTTAAAAAGTTAGTGTTTCGCTATGCCTTTTTTTTAAGTAGGAAAATTTTTTTATGTTGTGGTCATGGTAACTATGTTTCGTCGTGTACCACTCAGGTCGATTACCACGCGTATAAAATAATCCTCGCAAACGGCACGGAAATTTGAGGAATATATAAGAAACGGGCATGCGGGCTCGTTTCATAAATACGTGTTTTGTGCATTGGGCTCTCACGGTAGCCAATACTCAAAAGAATTGCACGGGAACGTAAAAGCGAACTAAAGCGTATATATATCGCTGAAAATGCTCAGCCCAAAGGTTGAAACAAGAAAACCAATACTATGTTGTGGCAGAACCCCTTTAAGTTTGCTATCTAAATAAACACGAAGTTTCTAAATCGTATCTTGTTAAAATGTATTTACCTTCCCACGCGTGTAAGAGTGGTTGAAAGTAGGTTTTTTAACCTTGACGAGGATCGGCTAAGGTCAAATACACGCTGAACGCAAGTACTAACATATGGGAGACAGCGAAGGGGAAACATGGAAACCATTCGTGGAAGAAAAGCTCTTGACAAGACAATTGACTAAAAAAAATGATGGAGCGTCATCCAGATTACCAGGAGGTGCTCGGAGTGTAGCTGAAAAAAACGTATATACAATTTAGGACTGTTTTATTACAATCTTGTCAAAGGTGCAAGTTGCTAAAGGAGCGCATAATCTCACATCTACACTAGACACCCACAAAAAAACAAAAAAAATCGACGCTAAGAAGCTCTATCAGTTTGGTGAAGTAGTGTGGGTTTACAAGATAAATATTAGTAGTTATATTATTACCCCCGCCTGCTTGTTAATTATAATGCATTTAGAATACGACCTGAAAGTAAAAAAGGAACAGAAGATGACGTTTACTTCTCCGTGCTAATCACATTGGGATAAACGAGAATGTTGCATATCGTACACTCTTCAATATATATATATTTTTTGTAGATCTCCTGATCGTATAACTTTTGTCTTGAAAACGTGCGTCAAAACAATTCTAAAATTCAAGAAACAAATAAACCCACAAAAGTGGGTTTATTTCTAAAAAAACAACAACAAAAAAAAAAGCAACAACAAAGAAACACGATGTGCAAAATTACAAATGTCCGGCATCCACGGACCCTTCATCTAGTGAAGTGGAAAAACGCGTAAAAGGTACGTCGATTAAGCTCACCGCTGCGAACAAAATGTGTAAATGGTTTCACAGCTTATTTTCCAGAATGCCAAACCGTTAAAAAAACGGGAGAATTTAATATAGAATACGTTTACTCCGGCACGACATAACAATCTGTTATGTTAAGCTGCAGTCAATGTTTTAATTAACAGATTTCCAAAACTTGAAGTGCTTAAAAGAGCGTTGGCAACCAACATTATCAACTTACAGGTTACAAACCCAAGTCTTTCTGAATCTGAGTATATCGCGAAACTAAAAATAAATATACAGTTAGTTTAATGCACGTACCACATACCGTTCGCGCCTCGAGCTCGTTGCTCGCCCTCCCATGGCGGAAACGGGAAGCCCTCTAGTGGGGGTCCTTCGGTTCTCCTGCGCAACGGGCACGGCGGAACTGGTAGTGATCATGGCTCGCGAACTGTCACTTCTGAATGCGAACAACACTTTTTACTTTCCCGATGGAGTGCTGCAGGCGGCATGTGACTGTACCTTAGTAGAGAGTTTTAATACTGCGTATAGAAGGAAACGCAAGTGCTGTGCGTTTGCGTTAGAGTTGCGTTCTCCACGCTGCACATGCGAGTCGTTGCCATGCGCCAATCCAAGACCGTAACTTTAGGCTCCGCCCACGCGAAATGTGAAACACGCAGCGCTAAAGCCAACGCAAAGTGCTTGCGTTCGCTCGTATACGCAATACTAAAACATGCAACTGTTTCACCCGTTTTCCAGTGCCAATGAAACGTACTGCAGTGAGCAGACGTGTAAACTGGTGGGCGCCCCTTCGAACTGGAAATGCTGAGATTGGCAGTTGACCCTGGAGCTCTGGAGCTTGATGGCAGCCACGGCGACTAAGTTAGTGCCTTCTTGCAACGCAGCATCCACGTGGATATGAATCATGGAGGGTTCCGGCTCGTTCGATGCCTGAGCACGCGTGGCCAGTTGGGGTTGATGAGCGTCCCTCGAAACTTTCGTGGGCAAGGGAGTCTTATCTACAACGCAGGTATTCTCCCTTGGAGTATTGCGACTAAGTATGGGAACACACTGGTTCGTGTGGTCGTCGTATTGAAGGAGTCGTTGGCCATGCGACGTGTGGAGGAGCCTAATGATCTTACCTTCCTTTTGGGTGGATGACCTCTTTGAGTGATGAAAGCCCGGTGTGTTGATAGAGCTCTGTGACTGCGTGGCGTGGGATGGGAGGCCACTGACTACACTAAGTGCAGTTTAGTAGAGTGCCTTCAGTTTACCCCGTTGGACCCATGTGGGATGAATGGGGATAGTTCCGTAGCATACCCGTGTGGGGAAGACTGCTTGGAGAAGCGTGGAAGAGAGGTCTTGAGGGAGATTCGTTTGATAATGTGAACAAAGTTCTTCCACGTAGGGATGAGTTGTTTTACCCAACAAGAAGGCTTTGGCGCGTTCAGTCGTGTATCTGTCAAGGAGCAAGTAGTGAGCTTAGTTTTTTGACACTTTCATGCTTGTGGCGGAGAGCGAGCTCTCGATTATGAGCAGGGCGTTCTGAAGTTCCACAAAAGCGCGCTCTGTGATAGGGGAGCCATCGTTCTTAGCCCAAAGCGTAATATCCTTCGCGTATAAAGTAAAACGGACCAAGGAACCCTTGTCCAAGGCCATGGCCAGATGTCGCATTACCAGGGGCAACAGAAGAGCGGAGATTATGGAACCTTGGGGAACACCTGCAGAGTTGGTGTAGATGGTCGGCTGCGCAGCCCCTTTGCGGAAGGCGTATGTACGATCATGGAGGATGGTCTACGAAGTTAAACATGCGTTTCCTTTGGTAATTATTGGCTAGATCATAGATGATGGCTTCATATGTCACTGTGTCAAAAGCTTTTGAAGATCAACAGCCACCATGATGAGGGGTTGGTCGCGTTGGTCCCGCTGAAGGGTGCGGCGAATTAGAAACAGGCTGCCTTGCGTAACAAGTCCAGAGCTGAAGCCAGTTTTGGCAGGCTGAAACTATGCTATCTCCTCTTCAAGATAATGATTGAGACGGATGCATCCTTTTGACGAGTTTGTACATGGCTGGAGTCAGAGACATGGGTCGCAGGTTGGAGGGTGTGTGGGGAGGATGGTTCGGTTTTGGTGGCGGAGTGACGACTGCGTGCTTGAGATGGGTGGGGAGATCCCCCATGGACCATATAGATTTGATGTTCCCTAAGATAGCTTTTTTGGCCTCGATAGGAACAGTTCGGAGGGCTCTCCCTGTAATTCCCTCTTTCTCAGAGGTACTCTGAACCCTTACTTGCTCGAGGGCTCTGGTGAATTTCACCATGGTGAAACGGGCTTCTCAGGGTAGACTGGCGTGTACAGGGACTTTTATATACATTGACGGCTCCTGGGCTATGGCTGGTTGGGGGAAGACGATAGAAGCAGCAGCTCTTTCAATACTCTTCAAGGGCATATTCTGAAGTAACACCTAAGTAGGAGTGACCGGCGGAGTCTTGTTGGTGCCATGGGGGGCTTTGTACGTAAATCAAAGTTTGCGCAGGCTGGTTCTGCAGATAAAAATATCAAATGATCCTGCCAGCGTTTTCGTGATAATGTCTTCGTGTGAAGCCATATTCGTGCAGTCTTGTGCCAGAGGCGCATTACGTCTTTGTGGAGCTGGCTATTACCCAGGAAATGGGCATGCATATCCTCACGCGCTCTTCAAAGATTAAGCATGTTTTTATCGGAGGCAGGAGTGTCCTCCGGGACAGGAATGATCCGTGTAGCGTCTTTAAGGGCAATGTTGAAGGCGTTTGCAAGTGCAAAAGAAGGGGTACGGAGCATGTGCCTGAACATTTTCCAATCGGTGCAGTGTGTCTGCTTGTGACATGCGCGAGTTTGCACGAGAGGCCTTGCGTTGTCCACTCGTCCCAGATGTGCTGTTTGTGGCAACTGGAAATATGCCCCAAGCTCGTGCCGCATGACAATGCCGGATGCACAAAACATGAACGCCTGTGGGTATATGCAAAGTCACGCGATCTGACGTCACGGGGCCTACAGCCAATTCTCTTTCCCCTCTTAAATTGAGTTGACGTCACATGAACCAACCACCAATTATGTTTCCCCGTGAAATAATGCTGAATTTAATTTTCTTGTTACATTCGGAGGGAAGCTTTATGTCACGTTACCCGCTAAATTTAGCGGGAACTAAATTTTTTTATAGGTCACGTGGCATAAGGTCACGTTAACTACACGGCTACTGCGGCGAAAAATACAATATTTGTTACCCCATGTGTCTTTACTAAAACTGGAGAGAAAGCGACAAAAATCTATATATTAGCTTCTAGGGTTTAAAAATTGAGTATATAAAGTTACAGCCCTACCTCACCCCTTGACGTCACGCCTTATCGCACTTCTTTTAGTCTGAGTATATAAGTTCGTATAATTCGAAATTCCGTAAAACCGCTTCGCTTGCTGAAAATGTCAAGTGTGTTTCACATGTTTCATTTCGTAGGACGAAGTTAAGAGCTTGCAGTCACATTCTCAACTACGAATACATGAAATTTTAAAACGTAGAAAAGAGGGTGAAAACAGAACATCTTTCATTTAGCAACAACATTCTTATTGCTAAATGAAAGACGTTCTGTGTCCGTACCCGTCCTCTATGTTTTATCCTTTCACGTATTTGTACCTATTCACCAACACTCTATTTTGAGATAGCGAAATATTAAAAATAAAACGAAGTCGGAGGCCGTGTATTTTCCATATCCTATAATAAACTGTTTGTCGTCCGCCCAGAGGTTTATCAGTTCGATCCCTGGAGGCTTGCTGAACGCGAAAACGCTAAAAGCAAAAAGCGGGGGCTGGCGATGAGCAAGATGCTCGCGATAATTCTTTGTCTTAACGAAGTATATGAACAATGATCACCTGGCAGTAGGCGCAGAAACCAGTGTGCAGACGACGAAGAGGAGGTACAGGGCATAGAAAATTGACTGCTGCCGTTTTTGTTCTTTTTTTAAATATTTTACCAGCTTTGAATTGAGCATAAAAAAAGCGTACAACCTCTTGCAGAATTAAGTTCGCGTTCCCAGTTTCAGCTATGTACTCTGTGACCGATTCGCGAGAATCGGTTGCCGCGAAACTAAAGGGTTTTCAAGTGTCCATATCGAACAGATGCGAAAGACGCGGCGCCTCGAGGACGTGACGTGGGGACGCCAGCACCGGTCTGTATGGCTACTGCCGGGCGGTGCCCGTATTCATCCCTCGAGTGCCCCCTGCTTAAGTTCCTACGACCGCAGACTGTAATACATAAGAGCTGATGCAAGGATTTTGATATATTATGGGCTCATAATGTTCACAAGCGTGCTATAAAATATCTATTCACTAAAGGCTGTATTAATTGATTTACGCCCCCACAAGGAGTAAGAGAATTAAAAAAAAAAAACACCCGGAAAGCATTTGTTTCAGACCAGCTTGTACGAATAAAGAGAAAGGGTGGTTGACGGTACATCTTCACTGAATAATAAATTTTGAAATATGAGGAGAACACAATAGAATAACATCGAAATATTTCAGAACTCTAACGCTTTTGCCAACATAGCTGGCATGAAATTTTTGATGACGCGGGGTTCAGAATCTCGGTAGTCGTTCCGAGTTGGAAATGTACGCGTTAATGAAAACAAGGCAACCAAATACCGGCATCGCTACTTGATTGAAAAGTAACTTACACGTTATTCGTTTCCGAGAGATCAAAAGTAACGCGTTAAGGCAATAGCCGCTTTTTGATGTTTAAGTGTCGTTAAGAATGCCTTGATTTTTAATGCGCTGGTGGACATACCGAATTCTCAGACCTTGTGACATGTTACATAGAATAATCATCTACAAATTAGCGTTGTGTTGGGCGTTAGCACCTGTTATATATGTGCGTAGAAACATTAACGTAACCAAAATATACTGAATTTGAAGTACTAGCTGCTTGCTGATACGATTATTCTCTAATCATGAAATGCATTATAACGCTACCCCTTATAAAAAAACGTTTGTCCGTTCCTCCGTTCATTCCCGGTTTAACTTAATGGGGAAACTGAAATTGGTGTTTAGGCCACGTCATGTCTCTTTATGCCACGTGCCTATACACCAATTACGTTTACCTGTCGAAGCAAAGGGGGGGGGGGGCGACTCCTTCGTAGCCAAAATCTGCAGGTATTCCACAAGCTAGGATTCGATTTCCCCACTTGGCTCGGCTCACGAGTCACGTCACCCCACAAGGTCACGCGACCTCGGGCTGTCACGTGACCTCGGGCGGTCAGGTGACCTCGGCGCGGGTCACGTGACCCCCCAGAAAAATTTTTCCGCTAGATTTACCGGGGAATATTTTCCGCTTGATATAGCGGCGATAATGTTCCACTAATTTTAGCGGGGAAATTTTTCGGCTAGATTTAACGGGAAAATTTTTCCGCAAGATTTAGCGGGGAAATTTTTCCGCCAGATTTAGCTGGGAATATTTTCCGCTACATTTAGCGGGGAAATGTTTCCGCCAGATTTAGCGTGGAAATTTTTCTGCTAGATTTAGCGGGGAAATTTACCCATAATGCACCGCGTGGTTACGCCGACGGCAAGGGCGACGGCGCTCATGCCGGAAACGGGCGCCTAAGAGCTGCGCTCTAAAAGGCGCAGCATTACCTCCCCCCCCTCCCCCCCCCCTTCCCCCCCCCCCACTTCACTGTCTGTGAGTGATTGGCCCCGTCAATGATAGGAAACGCATAATCACACACTTGAACCGTAATGATGCACTGCTGTCATCGCTGATCGGCTCCATCTGGGTGAAGTGGTGGCTGCAGTTGGGACTTACACTCTCAAGAAAAAAGGGTGTCAAAAGGTGTATTCTTACACCCTTTGTCCCATATAATACACCCCAAAACTTCAATTCGACATACAGCGCCCCACAGTCGAACAGACGGCCCGAAATTTTGCGAGGGGCTTGATGGCCGTGTGGCACAACTTATTAAAATAGCTAACGTACGTTTTTCTGACAACAAGAAAAGTAATCGGGGTTTTCTTGGCCCTACTGTAAAAACTCGGTGTTTTCTTTATGTGATCTTTGATACGTACTTTAACTATTTAAAATGCTGTACCACACGGCTATCAAGCCCCTCGTAAATTTTCGGGCCGCCTGTTTGACTGTAGGGCGCTGTACGTCGAATTGAAACTTTGGGGTGTATTATATGGGACAAAGGGTGTAACGATACACCTTTTGACACCCTTTTTTCTTGAGAGTGTAATGTGAAACAAAATAGAGTGAGGTACTTGGTTACAGGTAATATTGCTTGGTTACATGTAGTATTGGGTGTTACAGGTAGTATTGGGTGTTTTCGAATCGGCTACACACAAGATATACTCACGGGCTCGCGAGGTCCGAGTAACCGAGACATGTATAAATGTCGTCAGGAGTGCATTGTATAACGTGTATTCTTTAATCGGAATTTCGCCATGGGTTTGGCTTGTTCCGTAAGTGCGTGCAGCGCCTCGAATTCTTAGTGATCTAACATCACGAGTAACACTGCTGTAACTGATATAATAGTAAGAGGAGGGGGGAGGTTTATCGCGCCAATACGCTAGCTATATGGCGTGCAAGTTCATCTCCTTTCGCACGTCGTGCGTCTCTTTACCCCAGACTTCGACCAATAACGACGCAAGCTTAGTTGCCCCGTCATCACGCGTTTGCAGCGCATTTTCTATGTTGGACTTTGATCGGCGGGCCCCTCCTTGCATTCCGATGTGCCAAATACGCGTTTTGGAACACTTGCTCACCCTATTTACCGTTGTCTGATGTTGTGACGTCACAGACCCGTACCCTTATTGCTTCTCAGGCCAGAAAGGCCCATTTGACCAAACATTGGCCATCTTGGCGAGTCTAACTTTCGCCTAATACGGTTTTGCACCAAGACGTCTGTTAGTGCCAGAGTATTTCTCTTTGGCTTTTCTCTGTCTCTTTTCTCGCTCACCACATAATTTACAATAAGCAAGAGTTTATCTAAAGGTGCCACATGTCAACCGATCAAATAGCAGCCAAATTCGGGCACTTGTTTGACAACTTTGACCGAGAGTTACCGCGTGAAAACAAACATATATAATTGAAAACGAACTCTTTCACTTGTTTGGTGACTTAGGCACAAAGGTGTCATATGACAGTCGCACTAGAAAGCAATGTAGCCTAATTTCACATTTGGGCCAAAGAAGGCCATATTTGTCCCTATCTCTGCTTCTTCGAGCTTTTTATAGCCCTAGATTACCAGCCAAAGGCCTAATTTTTGCTCAAAGAGTTAAAATACTTGGGTGCGTACGCTATGGTCCACTCTGTGAAGCCGTAGATACATTTGGGGAGCAACGCTTCGTGAAACGGGAGCAGCCGGTGGACGCTTGCAAACTAAGTATGATGGATTAAGTATGAGTCCCCACCGACAGTCCCTTGCGGATAATTCTGCAGAGATGTGTATAACTCGCCTCTGACGGTCGGCTGCGGATGAATTAGGCTGGAATAAGTATGATTCGACCCATATGGTTGCCTGCGGACCGAGATTGCTGGATTAAGTTTGACTCACCCACGACGGTCGTCCACGGAATAAGTATGCTGGATTGAGCATGATTTGCTGCTAACCGTGTGCTGACTAATCATGCGTGACTAGGTATAACTCGCCGCAACAGTCACCTGCTGGCAAGGTATGCTGAACTAATATTGCCACCACTGGTCCCTTGCGTGTTAATATGCTGGGCTAACTAAGTACGCTCGACTCAGCACCACTGGCCTCGAACACTCACGAGCTACCGCAGGCGTCCGTTCAGAAGAAGCCATACTTCGTTCAGCTGCTGCACTCTCTCACATCTCCTTTTTGCGACGCCGAGTGAAGACATCGGACTGCTGATCGCATGGACCGGGGTTCGATTCCCGCTGATCACCTTGGTGAATCTCCTTGGGTTTGAAGAATGGTCCCTAGTTATGCTTATGTATGAATTATTAAAACGAATTACACATTCTATGTGCTTTAGATGTTATGCATTGCCTGATATAGGATAGGCGTGTTTTAGGTTGTCTTCGCATGCGGGGTATACGTTTTGTCGCACTGCAGCGTGACACTTTTGTGTGTGCTATCCAGCCCTTAGACATTTTCTGTGTTAAAACAAGGGCGGGAGTGAAGATGAGTAGAACAGCGCTGGAGAGATTTTTTTTTTATTCTGAATTTTCCAGAGCCAGAACAGAAAATATTAACTCTTAAAGTGTTCAGAATTGCAACGCTGTTGACAGTAGACGGACAAAATATTTCAGAGAGCAGGATCTACAATTCGACGAGCGGGTCACATCACAAAAATAAACAAAACCGTAATTTCTAAAATAAAGATATTAACACTGAGCTTTCAAGATTAAGGAAGAACTTAAAAAAAAAAAAACGAAGTCCCGCGTTCAGAGATAATTTTTTACCCGCAAAACCGCTATCTAGAAATATCACGAGTCGTACCAGGTGCACATTCCAAACTCTAAGCGGGATTGTTAGAAATTGTTTGCAGAGGTTCGTTCTGTGAACACGCAGCATCTAAACAACAATGCTTTCTTCCACGTCAGCTTCCGAACAGGAATTTGCCTTAGGATATAACAAAAAAGAAAATAATCATATAGCAACAGGTGTTTCACTGTTGGTTATGAAGCACTATTGGCACTCAGTGAACTTGCGATGGATTATCGTTGTTAAAGCTGCACCTTTATAACGTTTTGTTGCAAAATAATGCGCTCCGAAATACACAATAACACAACCATGACGACAAGTTCTTACAGGCCGGAATTCACACCCTTTATAGAAACCTCTGTGCAGTCAGAACATTTCCCGTTCCGGTACAATTTAAACTAATGGTTGTGCGAAAAACAGAAACAAGCTGGCAATGTCGAACCCCAACATATTAAAGGATTTATTTTATTATAGCCAAGCATCCCAAGAGCTCAAGATACTGAATATAAGAAACAAGTTTTGTAATGTAAACGTGTGTAAACGCGGAGATTATTTTCCGGTGCAAAATGCTTCAAAAATAGTGACACCTAGTCAGTAATTATTGACATGTGACCGTTATTAAAATAATACGATGTTCTAAAGATCAATAGTATACGAAACAAATTTGTATAATATCACCAACGAAAATAACGCTCGGACCCGCTGTCCTCAAGCCGGAACACCACAACACTAAGAATAAATAATAAGAATAAATCAAGTTTGCGCTCTTTTAAATAACAAAAATGGACACCAAAGTACATCACTATGCATTAGGTATTGGTCAGTCCGCAGAATTCAAGAACTTGAATGTAACGATAAAACACAGGTGAAGTGGTGAAAATGTAAACAGTAAAAGGGTGCGCTGCATTTAAGGTAAAATAAGTAAACTTAAAGCTTTGTACACAACATGCCTCGCAAAGTAATTGGGAAGCGTTCCAGGTTTTATCAATCTCGTTACTTATATACTCTGTCTCACGATAGCTTGGCGAACTGCCAAGCTATCGTGTTCTTGGCAGTTCGCCAAGAACAACATACGAGCAAATCGCCTGCTGTTGCTAGACCAGCAAGTGATGTTCATAATGCGCGGTCAAAACACCCGCTGTATTGATGCCCTTGAACTCAGCATTCTCAATTTAGTTGTTTTGTTTCCAAAATAAGCACTTTAAATGTCAAAATTATTGCTAAAATACTTGTGTTCAGTTTTTGTTCACCTGTGCTGAGACCGAATTGCACGATAATCTCGACCCCATATACTCTCATCCCTTCCTTACTCAACGAGGAGCACTTCGTCGGTTCCGTAGCTAAGGAAAGGATGAGGTGGGTTTTCTGAAACTAAATGGCGCCTTTCCTTAAGTAATGCCATATTCTTTCCTTACGTAAGATAGCAATACACAGACAGGAAAGGCACCTTCTTGAATTCGGAGGTAAATGTATCATGCTTACCTCCCAATGTTGCTTCACCAGACGTTTTATGTCTATTTTGCAGACTAGTTTTGAGATAGCGAAATATTAAAAATAATAGAATGTAGGAGCCGTTTATTTTCCATTGTCCTATAGCAGCCTGTTTGTCGTCTCCAGGCTGGTTCATGAGCCCGCTCCCAAGTTGCTTGGTCGACGCAAAAACGCTAAAAACGAATAGCGGAGGCTGGCGATGAGCAAGATAATCGCGTTAATTATTCGTCTTAACGAAATTCATGCACAGGGATCCCCTGGCAGGAAGCTCACAAACCAGTGAGCAGACGACGAACACCTGGCACAGGGCGTAGGAAAATGCCGGCCGCCATTTTTGCTCTTTTTTTTAACATTTTGCCATCTCCGTCGTGAGCATTGGAAAATATACATAAAACCTCTTGCGAAACGAAGTTCGGGTGCACACTTTCAGATATGTAGGTTGATAATTCGAATTTGGCAAGGCGCACCAAATATCTTAAGCATGGAACAAATGAGCGGTGAAACTAGGCACAGCGCGGCACTCGCCTCTCGCCGCTTGCACCACAGGCGCACTTTGCAGCATTACCTGAATCGAGTAGATCTGAGTGACGCGGCACCGCGAGGAAGAAACGTGTTGACGCCAGCACCGGTTGCCATGGATACTGCCGCGCGGTGCCCGGTTTCATCCCACATGTGTTCCCTGCGTTGTTTATTACGACCGCACCCTGTGTTATTTACGAGTTGATACAAGGAGAGGAATGCAATATGGCGCCACAACCTCAACAAGCTTGCTGTAAAATATTTATTCTCTAAAGGCAGTTTTAATTGATTTACCCCCTCCACCCCCCCCCCCCCCCCCCCCCCCTCGCCGTAAGAGAATTTAAGAGTGAACATGAAAAACTTGTTTACTGAAATTGCTTGTACGATTAAACAGAATAACTGGTTGAGAGTACGTCTTTCCAAAATAAGAAATTTGAAAAACATGGAAAAAACAGATTAGACTAACTTTAAATTATTACAGAACACCAATGCTTTCGCCAACGGAGCTGACATGGAATATTTGATGACGCGGGGATCAGAATCCCGGGAACGGTTCAAGGGGAGAAATGTACGCGTTGATCAAAACAAAGGAAGCAAAAAACGTCATTGTTCCTTGCTCAAAATGTAAATACCACGTTACTCGTTACAGAGATCCAACGCGAACGCATAACTAGCTCTAAAGTAACGCGTTAAAGCAGAAACCGCTTTTTAATGTTTTGGCGTCGTAGAATGCCTTCCTTTTTAATGCATTCATGTATATACTGAATTCCCAGACCTCGTGATATGTTACACGGAACAATCACGTGGAGATTAGTGTTGTGGTCGGCGTAAGCACCTGTTATGTATGTGCATAGAAACAGAGACGTAACTAAAATATACACTCAGTTTAACGTACAAACTGGTTGCTGATACGATTATTTTCTGAACATGGAGTGCTTTTTAAGGCCACCCCTAATCCTCCAATTGTCCCGACCTTCCGTTTGTCTCAGCATTCCCGGCCAAACTTAAAGAGGAAACTGAATTGGTGTTTAGGTCACGTGATGTCAATGGATGCCAAGTGAGCTCACGTTACGTGGCTTATACACCAATTCAGTTTCCATGCCAAAGGAAGGGGTGAAAGTGTGGGAGGGGGGGGGGGAGAATTGATGTCACAACAAAAATAAAACAATAAAATCCCGCATCCTAAAGGCGCGTTTACACTTCCAGATTGGCGGGTGGATTCGTGCAGGCAGAACGAGGATTTTCGAGGCGAGTGGCGAAATCGGCTCGTCGCTGGCTGAAAATCTGGATCAGTCCGTAGCCCATATCCAGAGTTTCCACGAGGCCCAGTCCGCCCACAAATCCGAAGGTGTAAACACGCCATAAGACTGTCTTTTTTCTGTCAAAAACGCTACATAGGTATATTACCACTCTTGCGATGTATACCTCCTGAGCCGGATTGTCACAAATATTGACCGTTTGTGTAGGTTTGTTTTGTGAACGCGCAACAGGATACTTATGCTTTGTTCCGAATCATCTTTCGAAGATGCATTTGCTTGATGATATCGCAGAGAAGAAAATAATGATAGCATCAGTTATTTAATTTCTGGTTAGTAAGCACTATTTGCTCTCATTGAACATGCGACATGCGACAACTTATAGTTGTAAAAGCTACGTCTTTATATCAGCGTTTCGTAAAATTATACGCTCCGAAATTCAAGATAAGGACAATGACGACACTTCTTCACAGGCGGGCATTCGCACTATTTACGAAAATATGTGTGCATTCGGAACATTGCCTTTTTAGGACACTTTATTTAAACCAATGAAACTGCGTAGAATGCAGCATAAGATCACAATATCGAAGAGGAAATTTGAGAGGATATATTTTGTTGGTGTCAATTATCCCATGGCTTCCAATAGAAAAATGTGCGGGTCACTTTTTTTTTATAAAACTACCACAAAAAAGGAGAAAGAAAAACACGACAAGGTATGGGAATGCAGTATGCCCATGAGTGCATTAATAAACCAAGGCGTTCATCGCGACGCCAAAACATTAAAAAGCAGCTACTCTTTTAAACCGTTACTTTTGAACTCTCAGTAACGAGTACGGTGTTAATTAATTTTTGAGGAAGTAGCAATGACGGTGTTTGGTTGCTTTGTTTTCATTAACGTGTACATTTCTTATCCTCAGAAATGTACACCCCCGGCTGTGTTGGCGAAAGCTTTGGAGTTCTGCAACATTTTAAAGTTAATTGATTGTGTTCATCCTATCGTTCCAAATTTATTATTAATTAAACACGTGCTGTCAACTAATCTGTCTGTATAATCGTACAAGATAGTTCAAAACCCATGCTTCCCACGTGTGCTCGTAATTCCCTTACTCCATCTAGGGATGTAAATCAACTACAGCTGTTTTTAGAGACAAGATATTTTAGAGCTAGCTCGTGGAGGTTAAGACCACGATTGGATCCATCGGATCGTACGGACCCGTCATCGGAGATCGTCAATGTCCGTAAAGTAAGAATAAACACGCAGTTCACGAAGCGTACAAAGTACAACGTTTGTATCACTGAGAGTCGGTCAATCTTTTCCTGCACAAACTACGGATGGGATCAACCAATCTTAGCTGCATAATGACTAACTCCCAGTGCACAGTCTATACTTTCTTTCACGTTAAGCCCGACAGCAGGCAACGCAACAATCTGATGAACCCAATCAGGCAGAGTCAAAAGTTCGTTGTCATGGCGGTCGTCGTCTTTACCGGTTTGATGTCACAGCTAAGCCAATCACGCACACACAAAAAGCGCGGGATTACGTCGCCTTTCGAACTTAAAGAGATGGTGAACCGAAATTTGGATTTCAAAAAAACAATGCAGGAGATGTAGGCGGGACGCTACAATCCTTACAACACTATTCGTAAGGCGATATCTCAAATGGACGGCCGCATTTTTGGAAAAAGAGGTCGAGTTTGAACCAAGCCGACGAGGCGCGTGACGTAGAGATATCTCGCTTCCCCCTCTTTTCGCTTCGCTCCCTCAAGGCGGCGAGCCGGAGAAGACGCGAGGCCGTTCCCTCTCCTTCTCGGAGAAACATGACGTCAACATTTCTACCAAATGCGCCTCCTTCTTTGAAAAATACGGTCATCCGTTCGAGATATCGCTGTATGAGTGATGTTTTGTTGTTTATAGCGTCCCGTTGCACGCTTTTGCCGCGTGTCTTGGGGAATCCAGATTTCGGTTCAGCATCCCTTTAAAGGCCGATGACCAGTTCGCACTTTCAACTTTTCCCCGCTTCTTCCTCTCCCCCTTCTACCCTTTCCACCATTGCCTGTTCCCTCATCCCGCGTGGTGAGGAGGACCTTGTGCCTTGCAGAATCTCGAGTCTGGTCGTCGACCTTTAACGTGAAGCAAAATGCAGTGAGGTACTTGGAGTATTGAATATTTGAGTCCTTATTTAATTAAGTCCCTAAATGGCGATTGTAAATTTGTTCAAGGGGCTTTCGAAAAGCGTCCATTACGAGCCTACTAAAAATAGTTGAAAAGCACAAAATAAAAAAAAAAAACATTATGACTTGCTTTGAGTGGAAATGTCGGTGGCAAGCAAACAATCGCTTTGGCTCCGCCATCCGCTGGTGGAGCCAAAATGCGCATGACATAAGAAATAGAAAGAAAGGGCGCGGGCGAATGAAAGTTTCATGCATTTTCTAGACGAAAAACAAGTACACGTTCTTATTTCTTTTTTTTAAATTAAGTTTTACAAGTTGATTTGCCATTGACGTCCGATCTAATGAAGACTGGACCAGTCCATTTAATATGACGAACAAAAAAAATTATTTTTTTTTGTTTAACCTGTGAAATAGATTTTTTTTTTTCGAAAATGTGCTATAACTTAGGTCCTGGGAATAACGATGCTGTGCTTGGACTGAATTGTCACTTGGTAAATTTCGCAAAAAACTTCTTTACCTTGTTCAAAATGTGGCCATTATTTAGAAATTCTTGACTTTACCCTCACTGCGCTAACATATTTTTATGGAGTGGAGACTGTTGCGGGTCATGTTTATAAGAATTATTTAGAAAATCATGATCATTTAGATAAATCCTGAGAAACCAAAATGCGTGAGGCGTGAATAATGTACGCGCTGCGACTTCCAGTGCTTGGTTACTGGTAGTGTTGGGTGGTTTCTGACGCGTTGCACACAAGAAACACACATAGGCTCGCAAGGTCCGAGTAACCGAGACATGTATAATGCAGTCAGGAGTGCATTGTATCACATGCAATCTTTATTTAGATTTTCGGCATGGGTTTTGCTTGTTTCGTGGGTGTGTGTAAATCCTTGAATTCTTAGTGATATTAGATCACGTGTGACACCTCGGTAACTGGTGTAATCATAAGGGAAGGAAATTTATCGTGCCCAATACGCTAGCTATACGGCGTGCAAGGTCGACTGCGCTGTGAGCACGTCGTGCGTCTCTTTACCCCGGACCTCCACCAATGACGACGCGAGCTTAGCAGCTTCGTCATCACGCGTTTGCTCCGCGTTTTCTATGTTGGTCTTTGATTGGCGTGCCGCTCCTTGTATTCCGATCCGCCAAAGGCGCGTTTTGGAACACTGGCTCGCCGTATTGGCCGCTGTCTGATGTTGTGACGTCACACGCCCCGCTGCACTATCGCTTTTCAGGCCAGAAACGCCCATTTGACCCCAAAATTCGCAACCTTGGCGGGTCTAACTTTCGCCTTAAAGGGTTTTGCTCCAAGACGTTTGTTATTGCCAGAGTACTTCTCTTTGTTTTTTCTATGTCTCATCTCTCGTTGGTCACATAATTCACAATGTGCAAGACTTTATAAAAAAAAATCCATGCATCAAACGAACAACTAGTAGCAAATTCTGGCACTTGTTTGGCAATTTTGACCTAGAGTTAGCGCGTATAGAACAAGCATGAGTGAAAACAAGCTCTTTCACTTGTTTGGTGACTTAGGCACAAAGGTGCCTTATGACAGTCACACTACAAACCAAAGAAGCCTAATTTGACATTTGGGACATGGAAGGTCATATTTGGCCCTATCTCTGCTTCTTCGAGCTTTTTATGGCCCTAGATTCCCAAACAAAAACCTAATTATGGTTCAAAGAATTGAGGTACTTGGGTGGGTACGATATGGTCCACTCCGTAAAGTCGTGAGTCTATTTGGGGAGCAACGCTTCGTGACTCGAGAGCCAGCTGCGCCCACCGACGGACGCTTGCAAACTAAGTATGATGGATTAAAGGAGCTGTGCAACGATATTCAATTGGAATGTTTTTCTCTCTACACGAGCTTACTGGCACACCTGGGACTCAAGGATACTCACACGCAACGCCATTGGCCAAGAAACTCCTTTGTTGCGGTGTAATTTCAAGGACAAAAGCGATCATTTTCATTCAATCTCTCCTTTGCAAAATTTGATGACGTAACTCGGGGATTGCAGATCACCCAAGTGACGATATTTGAATGCGGTTCATAGATTGGACCCGAGCATTGCGTGGGCACTCGACTTGGGCTCGTGATAATTGCTAGCTCGAGAAGCATTCGGGTTGTGACCCGTGTCCAATCGCTGCAACGACGACAACAGCCGAGCCATAACAATGTCTGGAACTCAGCGCGTGTCCTGCGCTTTGCCAACCCCAGCGCGTGGCTATGATCAACACTGGCGGCATATAATCGGCTCCAGATCACGTGGTCGCTTGTTCTGGCTGCGAGTTGAGGGGGTGAACGCTGCTCGTTTTTCTTAAATTTTTTTTCTGGAACTTCTATTGCGTGGGGTGAAAAACGAAAGCGTTTTTCATAGGTCATTAACGTTAGGGATCCGTTTTAAGCGGTATTTGTGCACAGTACAAAAATTGTTGCACAGCTCCTTTAAGTATGAGTCGCCACTGACAGTCGCTTGTGGACAATTTTGCAGGGTCTCTAGTCCGGACACGTGGCGAAAAAGTCGGCGATAAATCTAGCGGCCGTGATTGGCGGACACCACACTTGACCTTGGCGCCGGCCAATCATAGCCGCCTGATTTCTTGCCGTCTTTCTCGCCAAGTGTCCAGATTAGGGTCCCAGAACTATGCACGACTTGCCTCCGACGATCGGCTTTGGATGAATTATGCTGGAATAAGTATGATTCGCCCCCGATGGGTTGCCTGCGGACCGAGTTTACTGAATTAAGTTTGACTCATCGACGACGGTCGTCCACGAAACAGTATGCTGGACTGAGGATGACTTGCTGCTAATTGTCTGCTGTCTAATCATGCGTGACTAGGTATAATGGCTACAACAGTCGCCTGCTGGCAAAGTATGTTGAACTAATATCGCCGCCACTGGTCGCTTGCGTGTTAATTTGCTGGACTAAGTACGCTCGACTTAGTACCACTCGCCGCGAACAGTCACTTGCTAACGCAGGCGTCCGTCCAGAGAGACTATCTCTGATCTCCTTCTTGCGGCGCCGAGTGAAGACGTCGGACTGCTGATCGAAGGGTCCGGGGTTCGATTCCCACCCAGCACCTCACGGAATCTCCTTGGTTGCGATAAATGGTGCCTAGTTATAAATATGTATAAATTATTAGGACTTATTATACATTCTATGTGCCTTAGTTGTCATGCATTTTCTGATATTGGCTGTGCATGCTTTAGGTTGACTTCGAGTGCATGCATGGAACGCTTTTTGTCACACTGGAGCGTGACAGTTTTTGTGTGCCATCCAGCGCTTAGACATATTATGTGTTAAACCAAGATCGCGGGAGTGTAGATGAGTAAAACACCACTGGAGAGATTGCTTTTTTTATTCTGAATTTTACAAAACCAAGACGCAATATACTTACTCCTAAACTGTCCTCAATTACAACGCTTTTCACAGTGGACGGAGACGGACGAAATATTTTATGGGGCAGGATCTAAAATTCGGCGATCGGTTCACCTCACAACAATAAACCAAAACGTAATTTCTAAAATAAAGATATTAACTGAACTTTCACTATAAAAAAAGACCTTTAAAAAACAGTCCCGCGTCCTGTCATAGTTTTTTTTTTTCCCGCAAAAACGGTATCTAGGAATATCACCAGTCGTACGAGGTGCACATTCAAAACTCTGAGCGGGATTGTTAGAAATTGTTTGTAGAGGTTATTCCTGTAAACACGCAACATCTAAACAACAATGCTTTCTTCCACGTCAGCTTCTAACGTAAACTTGCCTTAAGATATAACAAAGAAGTAAATAATCAAATAACAATAGGTGTTTCGTCTCTAGTTTTGACGCATTATGTGCGCTCAATGAACATGCGACAGATCATCGTTGGTAAAGCTGCATCTTTATACTTCTTCATGCAAAGTAATCCGCTCTGAAATACGCAAAACAACGACAATTTTGACACTTTCTTACAGGCAGACATTCACGCCCTTTATAGAAATCCCTGTGCAGTCAGTACATTTCCCGTTCTGATACAATTTAAGCAAATGACTGTGCGAAAAACAGAAGCAAGCTCAGAGTGTCGAAGCCCGATACATTAAAGGATCCATTTTTTTGGTGGCAACTATCCCAAAAGATGAAGATACTGATTACAAGAAACAAGGTTTGTAATGTAAACGCTTGTAAATACCGAGATAATATTCCGGTGAAAGAGGCTTCGAGAAAAATGACACCTCATCAGTAATTATTGACAGATGACTAACATTAAGATATTAGGATGTTCTGAAGATTAATAAATATACAAAACAAATTTGTATAATATCGAAAACAAAAATGACGTACAAACCCGCTGTCGTCAAGCGGGAACACCACAACTCTAAGAATAAGTAATAAGAATAAATCAAGTTTGCGCACTTTTAAATAACAAAAATAGACAAAAAAGTACATCACATGCATTAGGTATTGGTCAGTCCGAAAAATTCAAGAACTTGAATGCTACGATAACGCACAGGTGAACTGGAGAAAATGTAAACAGTAAACAAATGTGCTGCATTTAAGGTGATATAAGAAATCTAAACGCTCTGAACACAACGCGACTCACAAAGTAATTGGGAAGCGTTCAAGTGTTTACTGAGTCTCGTTACTTATATACTCCGTTTCATAATAACATGGCAAACTGTGGAGGTTCGACCCCCGTGACCCAGCTAGAACGTCGGAGCGAGGCACGTGAAATGACGTCACGGAAGTATTTGTGTAACTGCGCCAAGGAACCGACTGTCGTCTGCTGGCTAAGAGTCGTCTGCTGCGGAACAAACCAACTTCGGGCGAACGTTCACCGCCTCGACATTGCTTTCCGCTAAAGTAGCAAGCTCTTGGGGAACCAGCTTATGAGACAACAATACACTCAATTCACCCGCGAATATGTGGTGGGTGCTAATGTCTGCACGATGTTTTGTGCGGAAGCGGTCGATTACACGCAACGTTGATTACACAGCTGAGGATCGGCAACGGCCACGGCGCTACCGGGAGAAAAAAAATCGGGAGCGGATGCGGATGTGGTGTCACTTTTTTGGTTTAAGTATAATTGAAACTTATTAATACGCAGATGTTTATTACTTTATTTCTATATAATCTGGATAGAGATTAAATGACGCGAGTCTAATTGCTGTTAAAACAAAAAGATACCTACAACTACATTTTTTTTTCTGCGGGCGGCGCTCTTGCTGTGGCTGTAACGGGGCTTCTTTGGTCTCAGCCATGGAGTGTTATCACGTGACTTTCTCCGACGCTCTTGTTGGGTCGCGGGGGGACGCTCCTATGCTCGTGAAACGGAGTATAGGAGCGTGGGTAAACAGAAAATATTAGTGACTTTTAGTATTCCAGGTATGAGCAAACGCAAGGGATATATACGTTTGCGTTACCGTTGCATGCTTCACTGCTGCGCATGCGCGAAGTCGCCATGCGTCAATCCAAGCCCGCAGTTAGGGCTCCGCGCACGCGCAGTATGGAACACGCAACGCTAACGCAAACACACAGTGTTTGCGTTCACTCGTACACGCGATACTAAAACTCACTATTAATTCGATAGTTCCTGACATAATCCAGAAGCACCGGGCGTGGTGCGTCCGAGCTTCGTATAATTGTTTCTCAGCCAATGAGTCTGCAGCTATAACCGATAAGATTGCAGTACAAACGACAAAAATAAATTTGTGGGCATCAGAAGTCATGCTCTGCGTTTCTTGAGCTATCAGAAACTATAAACGCTAATGAAAACGGGCATGTAACTTACGTTTTTTTTGCAATATATAGTCACGGAAATTTCGTTAACGACCATTTGCTTTCTGAA
The DNA here is from genome assembly GCF_016920785.2 of Ixodes scapularis. Classification (NCBI taxonomy): domain Eukaryota; kingdom Metazoa; phylum Arthropoda; class Arachnida; order Ixodida; family Ixodidae; genus Ixodes; species Ixodes scapularis. The sequence continues at coordinate 205,062 of NW_024610030.1, read as the reverse complement.
GTTGTTGTTATACTGCCCGCATGGTCAAACCCTTACGTGCCGAAAAAAAAAAATGTTTGCGTTCGTGAGTGCTGTGAAGTATTCACGAGCAGATATGGTTACCGAAATATGGGACTCAACGCGCACCAGATGTATATTTTAATCTGATTTCACAATACGTTTAAAAGCCCAATATCACAAGAAGAAAGAACGCGGCCAGAAAACTCAGTACGTTAAAAGATAAAATGGAATAGATAGCCGCTCATTACTTTGAATTGTTAATAGCACCAGTTAACACTCAAACGCACTCGTGTACCCTTGCACTAACACGTGCGAAGTTTTTTTGTTTTTTTTATCAAAATGGTTTTGCAGCTTGCACCTGTAAGCCATGTCAGGGGTGGTTATCTATGTAAATGAATGTTAAGAATGACAACTCATCAGCACTTATTCGTGTCAGAAAGGACTTTAAAGAGATGCGACAAAGTTGCAATTTCATTTGTTAAAAAATTCAATTTACTAGTCGGCCGAGTGGAAAGGAGATATTAAAACGCGGAATACTTACAAATATTAGTTTTATGGCTTTTTTTATCTTGTCCAGGCAACCCCTTCAAAAAAACATCGTGGCAACTTTCACTTTGGGCATTAAATGTTCCCTTTGGAAGTCCATATGAATTCTATGATATATATTTCTTGCTGTAATCTTTAATGGTTGGACATTTGCCTGTGTAACTAAACCTGCCCCAAAAAGAAGAGATATATAGGGAATAATAAATATACATCTTCCGCCAAAAGTTTTTGCGCATTCAAGTTTTTTCACTTTCTCTTCGTGCAGGGATAAGAAATAGATAAACCTACAAGTTCGAAATACACAGTTGCTTTTGATTTCTTTAATAACACATTAGGGGGGGGGGGCGGTCTAAATGTTTTGGGGCGCGCGGGGGTTAGGGGTCATTGAAAATAGAGAAGTCGTTGCGAATTTAGGGTGTGTAAGGAAATCACTTCTGAACAGGCCAAACGTCATGCTCAATATATCCATGCAGATCGCGTCACTTGGTAGCAGGTATTAGGGGCTTTTCGCTCTCGTCACTGATATTGCGACTTAAAGTTCCATCATTTGTTACGTGGTATATATTCCTTTTTATTTTCCATTGTTATTGTTCTGCCATTCATTGCTTTTTTTCCTCAATTTTCCTTGGACGCCATTTTGTCATGGCTTTGATACCGTTAGGACTCAGGGCTTCGTCGGCTCCCGCTCTTTCGCAGCAATGGAATTTCCTGCGACAAGCTCTCCCGCTGCTTACTTACAGTGTACTGCTGTACACTGTAAGCTACTCTAACACAACCTAAACCAAAAGGCCTGGACCGTTTCCCTTACACCCTCGTCACGAATGGATCCACGCAGTGCCGAATAGTTTGTGTCAGCACAGCCGCTTGCGCGTAGTGCGCGACGCTAACAGGTTGCTCTTAATTTGCATCTTGCAATCAGGCACCTCTCTCAAAACCCAGTTGTCTCCAGCACTATCCTCTTCCACGAATCAACGATTTGGAGTGGGGCTTGCCGAAAGGGTCCTCAGAGGGGTACGGTTAAGAAACATAGGGTGCGTACCCCCCACCTCCACCAGATGTCACGGGTGGTGACCAAAAAAAAAACAATAAATGAACAGGAAGAAATAAACGTTTAATGTGGCGAACTTGCGCCAAAAGTAAAAGGGCACAAAAGACAATAACAGAGCGTCGCGGGCGTCGAAGTCGGCGTAGCAGCAGAGTCGAACGCTGGGGCGAAACTGACTCCGGCTTGGCACACGGAGCAGCTTTTGTACACGCGTGGGCTTCTGGAGCATTCGGCTTAGAAGGTTCGGCGCGTAGAACATTCTAACCTCGAATCAACAAGATGGTTCTCGAATTTACCAGAACATCACATTCTAGTGTCAACAAAAATATGTAGCCGCGGGCAGGACTCGAACCCTGGCCTTCTGCGTGAAAGCAAGCGCGATAACCGTTAGGCCACGGGCGCGCTGCCTATTGCGTCAGCTACGCTCGCGGCAATATGCAGAAATTCTTACTTAATGGAAACTGAACTATGGAATGTATCCCAGCACGCTCTACAAATTTTGTAGGGAAGGTAATGCTTCAAGGTTTTGGACATTATAAACTGAGCCGGTTATTATTTATAAAAAAGCATTTTCAAGAGTAACTGCTTTAAAGAGTATTTTGCACAATGCTAAACCAATACACTTTTTTTTTCTCATTCCGCAAAAAGAATTGTAGGAGTTCAAGCGAACCAACCAGTCTCCCTCGTAAAGCCCCTACGGGCCTTGAGGGTACGTGTAAATAAATAAATATATTTTAAATAGGAATGTTAACAAAATTCAAAGAAATAATAAATAAATTGTATTCATACAATAGGTATTGTTAAAGAACGGAGTGCTGCAATTGGTTCGTGTACCTGACGTCACGATCGAATTCAATATAAATACGAGAGCCGATTCTAAACTATACTATGTGTCTTACGCCTTGCATCATTTAGAAATGGCCGTTCGACTTTCGACTCTTTTGTGCTTTATGGCAGCAGCCATAGTTCAACTTCCTGAAGCGCAGTCAAGAACAACTCAACGGACAAGATACGATGCTGCGAAAGTAAGTACTCAGGTTTATTTCCTGGAAACGAAATTATATTTATCTCGAGATATTAATAGCCATAAAATAAATCTGAGGTCATATATTTTGTGTAAAACAGTTCAATCTCTCAGAGAGTGTAGAATTTAATGAATCTACCAGACTTACGCAATATTGCTACAAAAAGTGCGCACAATATTTCTCGTGCTTTAGAATACTGCACTAAAGAGTACCACACTAAAAAGAATTCGGCAGTTCTACGGAGTGTTCAAAATATTTATTTAGAAGTGAAAAAGAAAGTCAATGTATCACTATAATACTTTTCTTGTAGATCCTTCAGTAGACAAAATTAAAAGAAACTCCCGTGTGACAAACCATTATGTTGGCGCAGCTTCAGCTAAACTACGCACCGGCCGATGCCACATTTGGCTTCCCTTTTGAGATTATCACGACCTTCTTTCTGTTCTCAAAACGCGGAGCCCTTTGTTATTCCTCTTTGTTCTGCTTAACATACCCCCCACCCCTTTTTCTTTTTTTGTTATCGAAGTGCGAGCACGGTTTTTCTTAAAAAGGGAGGGTTGAACGGGCGAAGGGAGTTTGGATAGTTGACATTTTTTTTAATTCGATTGATTTTACAACCTCGTAGACAAACAAAGGTTTTTCTCTGCATGTTCTCGGGCAGACGGAATATTTTCAAACTCGTGCTATCTCGGCCTTACATCTCATGACTGTCGACTCCCATTTGTGAAGCAAAACGTTGTAACAAATCGGAAGTTGGTAAACGCTGCTCATACAGTGGTGGTATTAGGTTCCTGACAAGTTCCTGTCTAAAACCATCACGACGGAAATACGCTTAGCTGCTTGCTTATACAAAAAAAAAAAAAAAAAAAAACTGAAAATACTAGGACAGCTATTTCGAAAATCCTCCGGGTGGAAGTGTGCGCCGTACTCTTTATAATACATATTATTTTTTTTATTTGTCTTGCCTTTCAACGAAATTTTACGGCCTTCATGTTATCATTCAAAGTACCTGAGTCCTTCAATACTTTTCTGGGCCCTGATCTACACAGTGTAACCAAGAGACCGGGCGATCGCCGCCTGCTCTGATTGGTCGGCGGTGTGCCGCTGACCAGTCGGTAATGCCCGGCCCCTTGGTTCCGCCGTATATATAGGGCCCCTGGCCGCGATACTTCCCGTAACACTACGGAGAGCTTGGTACTCTACAACGCGCGACTCTGGCGTCGGCGATGGGGCTAGGAACCGCCAATTACAACCTCTGGAAGTCTTTGCAACCATGTGTTTCGGAATTTCTAACCCACTCTGAGTGAGCTATCCGTAGAACGTGATGCGTCGTCGCACCAAAGGCAGTTCTTGTTAATGCAAGCCTCTTCGGTGTTGTAATCCCAATCAACTGTTGAAACTTCTATATATACAACAATCTCGAAAATAATATTAGTTTCATTCCTTTTCCTTTTCTCGAAATGATCGATATTTCAATACAGCTATCGTACCCAAAATTCAGCGCAGCGAGCAGCACCACCAAGTTGACGTACTGCTAACACTCCATTCCCTGACTATTTTCTCATGCAAAAGCATCGTTTTGTTTGAAAACAAACGAAAAATAGCCTATTTTATCAGTTCTGTTCTTAGACATCAGTAACTAAGGTGAACAGTGCTTGCATACAGTGATCAATTACAGACGTTTCAAAAGAACAACGTACCGGAAATTAAAAAAAAAAAAAATTTGTAATCGCAAATTTTGAATGTCTTACTCCGAGTTGAGCTGCCTAAACGAAATGGCCCCTCAGAAGGAGTGGCCCCCCTGGCGACAACTTTGGTCGTAAATCAAACTTGGGTCAAAGTTTCGTGACAAATAGCGGTAGTGAAGGACTTTGATGGTGTTGAATATTTGTGGTTTATTTTTCTTCCGTGGCATCCGGTATAATCAGTGCAGCAAATGCACTACAGTTTTAAAAGTGGAAATTAAGTCGCATGAAATAATTATGACATTGCAACGCACTAAGAGACTTTAGCTATCACAGTGCTCTGACAGGCCTCTAACCTCTACAAAACATTCATTATTTTAGGCAAAAGGCTTCACCCTGAGTTAGCTTTCCTGCAGAAAAAAAAGGCAGCCAATCACGGCGAACGACAGAAGTGTTCAAGTGACTGACGAACCTCAAAGTACAATGATACTAAAACGATGCGCAGATATCGAAGACAATTTTCTGTGGGGCCATCTGCCCGAATTCTACCCGAAACGCGTGCCTTTACTAATTGTATTTGTTCTGTTCTAGGAGCTAAGGGACCAATTCGATCAGAAATATTATCTGATGCAGCGCTCACAGGTCACTGACAGAAAAATGGGAAATAATGCCAAATGTGTCTCCGTGATGGGATTGACTCCAGTTGCGTTCGAATCTAGTATAATTGCCCAAATCATAATCAAGCAAAATCGCGCCAGCGATCCCAGGTAAGTACAGCCATGACACACGTCGTAAACTCGAGTGGTGTATATTTTTTGCTTAAAGAGTCAAGGACCAACGTGCAATAAAAATATGTCACGTGGCCCCAACCGATCAATTGACGCTCACTTTAAACATATTAGTGTCTTTTCTTCAGCCGGGCTTTGGCTGCCCGTTTGACAAAGTGTTATCCATGGCAGAAATCTCGCGTTCGAGGCGCAGTATCTACAGCGTTCGTAACCTGTCACCGACTGTGCACGTTCCATTGTTTACAATTCACAGTCCACACGTTTTAAATCACTAACACAGCAATGAACGCGAGTCCTTATACGCTTTTATCGAAATGTGTATTTGCGGTGAGAAGCTTGCGAGGTGCGCTCCTGTTTTCCTCACTCTGGGGTAGTTAGTGCACGTGTAATGCACGCGGTTATTTTTTTTAATTTTCATAAAGCATAGAAGCTTGCATTGCACGTCTTGCAACGCAGAACTTGAACTACACTCACCCTGGGATTTGAACAAAAACCACCAAGCGGCGATACCCTAACTTATCGCCGCAAATAGGGAGTATTCAATCGACGCCATATTCTCAGGCGCTGTTCCGGGCGCAGGAGTGAGTGAGAAGACGTATTTATTAAAGGAATGGGATACATCACGATTTCTTGATAAAGTCATCCAATGCCGGAGAGCGTTTACGTCAGCTTGTGCATGTACGTCGACACTGCTTGAAGCGGGGATGTAGTGAAGTCAGCAATGTGGCGGAGGGGCGCACCGTACTTGTGGACCTTGGGAAGGCCGTAAAGGGTTACGGTAAACCCATTTTGGCATATCAGCCTGAGGTAAACACCACGAGAGTCTGAGTGTTTCTTGAAGATGATGGTATCTTATTGACGGTCTTTTATTTATTTATTTATTGAATTCTAATACTATCGGTCCTACAGAGGACCAAGATAGGAGTGGATTTGCACAACACAGAAAAACGCTCTCAAAATGCAGAGATCAATACCACGTATACAAAACAACGATGAATTGACAACTCTAGGTACTGCTGGCAGAAATCTCTGAAGCAAGAGAACTAAACTCTTTCGAGTTCCAGCGGTCACGATATGCGCTGGGAGCTCGTTCCATTATCGAGCTGGTTGCGAAAAGAACGAGTAGCTAAGACTGTCCTTGGAAAACTTCCGGTCTTTTACATACCGAGTATGCTTGTTGCGGGATATACACGACGTGCTCCCATTGATATACTGTTGATTATTTACAAGAACTAGGTGATTTAATATGTTATAAAAGAGATTAAGCCTCATCTGCTTCCTCTGCATTAGAAGGAGGGGTAGACTCGCCCCATTATAAAGAGTTAACGCAGGGTCTATAGCAGGACAAAACAAAACGTAACCCAAGCCGTTTTACTTGCTCCAGATTTGAAATCATACTTAACATGCGGGTCCCACACCTTACTTGCGTATTTCAGTAGAGGCCCTTTTAACATCCTGTATGCTTTAAATTTTTCTTCTGAGATAGTTTTCTGTGAGTTTTGTTTCTGTGGCTTGTTTCTGCAAAGATGTTCTGGATATTTGCAGTCCGGTCTTTTCGCACGGGCGTATACAACAAAGTGTAAAGGAGTTTCGAATGTCAATCAGTTTATTATTTTCCTAACCAGAGATATTTCTGTCAAAGATGTTTACTTACCATAATGTGAACATGCAAATCATGGTTTGCGGCCACTAAATGTGAAAACTTACTTTTGGAATATCATTGTAGTGACTCCTTTTTTATATGCCATCTAAACCAGCTCGCCCGCATACCGTCGCCTCTTGCAAACGTTTTTTTATTACTTTTTTATACGTGCCTTTTGGACAATTTGCAAAATATATAACACCAAATCTGAAAATATTTTTTAAGGACTAACATAGATGTGAAAATGACTGCTTACACGCCTGATCGAAATCCGACAAAAAATATGATAAGAAACACTAAACAGACGACGCTTGAATGTAAGTATATATACGCTTCTTAGCACAGTCAATTAATATATAAAACGCAGTTTACTAATTCCATTGTCAATAAGTTATTTATTTATTTGAAGTGTTCACTGGGAGGTAAAGAATAGAACTAAAAATCCTTCTTTCAAATTGCTAATGATGCTATCAGCAAGCCACAGGAGTGGCGATTCTCAAAGTTGTATATTTGTCTCAGCGCTCATGGCGCTTATCAAATGTATTGTATCGGCATTAATTTCCTAATGTTATATATATTATAAGTATGCTTTCAGCACTAAGGATGTGAATATAAGGCCTTAAAATCTGGTTTCTTACTGACTCACTTAAGCAATTACTGCTCTATATCAGGATGGCACAGGAAGGTAAACTCCAAATGTTTCATGCCCTTTTACCTCTTTAAATCATCGAGACCAATCCCAATATATATTATTAAAAAGTGATGTGACGCGAGTGCAGCTAGTGTACAAACAGGAACTTGTTTATAAGGGCATTCACTTGAGATAAATAAACGCATAATGAAACATTGGCAAATTTTAAGCATTTTGAACTTTTTTACGAAGCACAACCTTTGTTTGTTTATTTGACCTCCTCGGGTGTTTTAAAACATGCATACGTTTTAGGGCGCGTTCAAACACTTGCAACCGAGCACGACCGAGAGATAAAAGACCTGTTGAAACCTCTTAAAATGTATTAGGACGAGATAACCCACTGGCACGCTGGCGCCATCTATGCGGTGACCCTGGAACTGCATTTCACAAAAGCGAAGCTTTTGCGGATTTCCGAGGTCAAATGCGCGTAATACGTATGAGAAAGACTTGTTTATAACGTAGAGAAAAGTTTTTCGCGCCAAGAAAGAAAGGAGAATACGCGAGAGAAATAGCAAATATGCGGGACCTACAAGTTTACACTGCTAGCCAATAGATAGTGCCAGTGTGTCCTCTTGTCGTAAGAGATATTAAGAGGTTTCAAGGCACTCGGTCTTGAGTATAAGTCGCAAGTGTCTGAACGGTTCATTCGAGTAAATCTAGAAGTACGCGGGAATACTCTACTTTGTGTACTACTCTTCCTATTTTCAGTTCTCTACAATCAAAAGCTAGTGTTTTCTGACTATAGAAGTTGCCGTGTTCTCACTTATGAGTATCAAGGGGAAACATGTAAGTTAAACATAACCTCCATGTGTTACTGTTTTTTCCAATTTCTAAGTGATACAAGTGATAACTATTTTATAAATGTAATTTGCCTTATCATCCGTAAATATGAAACTAGAAGAGCATTAATGCATGCTTTATAAACAAATTGGATTTTACGTTTAGTGCCCTATCCATTACTGCCGCTTAATTTTAAAGGGCAACTCCGGCCAAAACTCAAAATGAAATAGATTACTGGTATCGATGTAGTGACACAAAATACGACACCAGCCGTAATATCACGTCCGTCGGACACCGCATTCTCAACTAATGCCGATAATAAAAATGCGACCCGCCGCGAGCCCCTGCCGACCGCTAAAGCAACATTGGGCCGTGACGTCCGTATCGTTCTCTTTTTTTCCTCCGGTTCGGGCGTTGCGCGGAGTGCGCTTCTTTGAGCCGCTACCACCGCTACTTCGGCTTGTGATTGGCGTGTTTAGTCGTTGCTTTTATCTGTAGCCAGTGTAGCTTCGGTATAGCCTTTTGTTTATTTGCTTGTGAGGACCCCAAGACTTGTTTTAGCGAGCAACTCGGTGCGCCCAAGACTGCCCAGCTGTTCCTCGAAAGATGCCGAGTGCAACTTGTAGCGCTGTGGGCTGCTCAAACAACCTGCTGCGCAACACGGAGGTGCTTTTTCACAAGTTTCCAACGGACCGGAAATCGGAGAAGGTGTGGGTGAATGCTGTTCGACGAGTGGACTTTGGACTTCGGCTTTTACGCGCGCGGGGAAGAAAGAACGGAAATGCAGACGTGTACAGTCCAGCCCACGGTGTTCGGGCGCCGCGGCCCGCGCCGGAGAGCCTCAAAACTTTGTGTCTGGGACTGACCAGCAGCGCGAAAGTGAGGGGGCCCCCAGTACTGTACGTCACTGGCAGCGCGGCGTGGAGCAACGCTGCTCCATCCACGGAGACCCGATGATAATTTAGGCCTAGCGACGAGTACGGAAGGCCGCACACACGTCGACAGCCGCCGAGTACGGCAGCGAACGAGTTCACTCGTTTTCCAGTCGCTAGCTTTTGGGTATACAAGCGACGAGTGCGGCATAACGCACGCACGGCGGCGGCCGCCGAGTATGGCACCGCTCGTGTTCACGGGTTCTACAGTAGCTAGCTTTTTGGGTATACGCACTAACTCTTGCTACATGGGCTGAATTACTACCACGTATACAGAATTAAAACAAAATCAGCTTACCTCCTATCTTTAGACAGCTAGCGCAACAAAGGTAGGTGTCGCTCGGCCTGCGTACTCGTTGATCGAGAACGATCTTGACGTCACGTTCACATAGCAGCCGATTCCCAGTGTTGCCGGGGCCTCGAGCGGCTAGTTTCGGTTTTGTTGGTCGCGCCCCAAGCAAAACTTTGAAACGTCGATATCTTTAAAACTACGCACAATAAGGAGAAAAATATTACACCTTGCAATTCAGAAACGCTGACTGCACTAAAAACAGTCATAATCCCAAAATTGAAAGTATGGACCGGAGTTGCCTTTTAAGATATAACCAAAACAAACCTCATACTTCTTTATGCATTTAAAGAGACACTGACAGGCTGCTTATGGTCGCCAAGGTTTTTATTTGCACATGACATATGAGAGCCCAACTACCCAGAACACAATTTACGGTTTGAAATTTGTTTTCTTTCCGCCCGAAAAACCGCCGATCGAGAAATGGCAGGTTTGATTCACGCTCACACTCTTCTCCGTGGTCACGTGTCATTTTCTTTGGTTTAGACACAGCCACCCAATATAATCGAATTGGCAAGTCATCGAAGGCACCCACTTAATAATACAAATAGAAAAGAGATGTGACACCCATTTCTTGTGGCTTCTAAAAGTCGGAAATACGTTGATTGAATAAAACTTGCACAGTCATGTGACTTCCGCCAGTTCTCTCCTCTATATTTCTTATCCCTCCCCAGTCCAGTTTCGTTTTCGGTCTTGGTTTCAAGCAGTTGCGTTTTGTTTTTACTTTGTTAAAATATACGTGACGCTGTAGCAAACTGTTGATCGGGTAGTCTTCGGCCACCATAATAGATCGTATGGCAAAAAAGAAAACAAAAATTATTGGGGCTGTCAGTGTCCCTTTAAAACGTTTGTGTCGCAGTACAATACTCTGCACAGTAGCAGATTAGAATGTTGTTAACGCACGTGTCTTAATTCGCAGCCGATATTTAACGGGCATTGAAGGGGGCGTGTATTGGGCACAATACAAGCACCTCTTTCAGAACGCTTAGGCTGAAAGGATTGCAGAGGTTGCATTTAAAGGCACGGGCCAGCAAAGTTTCGATGTCGGTCTGATATGTTGGGCAGACCACAGCAAGAGCCACCCGAAAAATGTAACACTTTTATTTGAGATAAAATAATATGATAAATTGCATTTAGCCGGAAACAGACAAGAACTCAAATTTAAAATACTCATTTCGACTAGCCGCACTTTCGCACGAACATATTGAAATCAATTTCACTATTTATTTATCTAAATTAAAGATGCCGACGGTCATCCTTAAAGGCCAAGGCACGAGACAACGACTTCTAGGGTCCATTTCTCTTAAAAATACATATTTTTGTTTTTTGACCTATTGAATAGAAATTTATTGATGTCTGTAATAAAGGTTTATATTCCGTACATCGTAAAAAGTAATGGACAGGTTTTTTTTCTTTAGTTTCACATATAAGATACATGTTTACACATGTTCCTACATACTCGTAAACGCTGAGCTGAGGAAAAAAATTAAAAAAAAAAAGAGACGAAGACAGCTAGACTTTAAACTCTGCTTAAATTTATTGATTTGAGCACACCAATAAATAGAGTTCAAGACACAGGAAAAGGAGGGACAGAAGGAACCCAAGTGCATAAACAGGGAGCTTGCCGCATTCTACCGGAGAGACTAAGCCAGTGCCCAGGGTCAACATCTAGAAAAGAAGCCGACTTCGATCTCCGAACAACCACACGCTCCTCAAGGTCACGGCACACAGGGAGCACTCGAGAGCTCCAAAGCCTGAAGGGCGATCCACACACTCGCGTTAAAGCGCGAAACACATGTACGACGAAACCGTCCGATCCGACGTGCGGACTGCCGGAATGAACTTGAGGGGAGAGGGTTTTCGTAGCATCGGAGAGCGTTGAAAACCCTCGCCTCCGACCGTCGTATTGCGCGGTCGGACGTCGGATCGGACGGTTTCGTCGTACATGTGTTTCGCGCTTAAGTACGACGGAGTGCAAGGGTTGCTATGGCAGCAGCTGCGCCGGCTCCAACGCAGCTGTTGCCGTAGAAACACTCGCACCAGGTCGGACTCAACGCAAGTGCGTGAACCGCCCTTAAAGGCTTGTACACACACTTCCATGACTCCAACGGAATGCGACTGCAATGTTAATCCTTTCACGGATTGCTATGGCAAAAGGGTTTTAAGCCACTTACACCCGTCATTGCTGCTGCGCGTCGCGGTCTTGAGAGACTTAAAAACCGGTGTCAGTTGCACTCGGTCTGGCTCGACGCAAGTGTGTGAATTGCCCTTAGAGGGCTATTCACAGTTGATTCGGAGCACAAATCAAAATTTCATCAACAAATCTCAGAACCAATAAGTTATCAGCCCCCAAAGAAACCAACAAATTCTGTCATTTTTCTATCTTGAGTGTTGAGATGAAACTCCGACAATACTGGAGCCACCACCAAACCAATACATTACGTCGGTGTTTTTTGTTTTTATTTCGATAATAGAGTTTACATGTATGCCGTTTCCAAATCAGCTCTCCTGCACCCTCTCACTTCTTACATATACCTTTCAGATTGTCAATTGTGGCTGATTCATTCTTCAGTAAGAGGAAGTATCCCACGAGGTTGTAGTGATGCCTACGACCAGTACTGCCAGACAAAACACAATATCTTCCATGCCCAATGTCTATAACATTGAGTCTTGCTGAACGCGCATTCAATTAAGAATGAATATTTTTTTTTGTGTGTGTGAAGAATAAAGTTATAATTTCATGGATGTTGGTCTTATTTGTGTTAATTACATTTGATATATATAGCGAAGTACGTTTTACATTTATGTTTAAATGTCGCTGCGCATATATGCAGTGTAAGCTTAAATTTTATCATCTAAAGAAACTGTCCGCAAACAATCATGCGTTCCATATCACCATACAATAAAAACGTTAGTGCTACAGTACTATTCTGACACAAGAAGCGATAAAATACGTGAGATCTGCTTAAAAGACTGGAGGTAAATTTTATTTTTCGGTGCATGCACTCGTAACAATTGGAGACGTAAAGGAGTAGGAAGAGCCACCACAGCCTGTCTACGATTGGCAAGATTCAGTCACCCGGTGGCTGAGTAGGTGGTCCCTGGCATTTATGTGTGCATTGTCTTCACGACATTTCAGAAAAGGGTGTTGTGGGCAAGTTAGTTTACCGTGTACGATAAAAAGCTTGGAAAGGAACAGAAGGACGAAGAGAAATCAGAACAGGAAAAGGCACCACCGCACACTTACAAACAAGTTTTGAGAAAATAACGGTTCAAAACATCCACACATGGCGTGATACGACGAGAGCTGTAGAAGTTATTCATGAAATGTAATTAAGTTACAGTTATAGTTAAAGTTGCAGTTACTAAATATGTAGCTAAGTTACATCGCACTTACTTTAACTGAAACGCGCAGCCGAGCGAAGTTGCTCGACACTGATGCTCGGACTACCTTCTTGGGTCCGAAAAGCTTACATTTGAGCTGCAGTTTGCGAAAACTCGAAGAATTCCTGATAAGCAGGCCATGAAAGTGTGCTGCAGAATGCTCCGAGAACACTGCCCCTTGGAAACTCACTGATGGCACCGACGACATAACCGCATCCAAGCTCGAACCGCACGCAAGACAGAAGACACGACTCACGCCTGTAGGCGTGAGTCGACCCTCGATGTATACGTCGAGGAACAAACGGCTACACTAAACTCAGAAACGTGGTAAATGTCAAAAAGGTTTTTGAAAAAAAAAATCAAAAATATGTTTAGAAAGCGCAACAGCACAACGGACATAAAGGAAGACATAGACACAGCGCTGAGTTACCGAGGAGTTAGCATGGGAGAGCGCTGTGTCTGTCTTCCTTTCTGTCCGTTGTCCTGTTGCGCTTTTTAACCATTATGAATCACCAACTCACCTGACACTTCATTCTCGTCAAAAATATGTTTTGAGCCCCCCCTCCCCCCCCCCCCCCCTCCCTTTCCAATTCGGTACCAGCTGATTAAGGCCTCATACCTGTTATTTGTGGCGGCTACTCTGTGAACTGTTGTCACACTAGCTAAAGTTGGAGCTTTAGCGAGGTAATTTATACTGGAGAATTAGAACAGCGCGAAGAACGAGAGACCGGATGAGGAGACAAATATTTATTGATCGTGACAGAGCAATATATGCTTGCGCAGTCGATGACAAACAAAAAGAGGATCTGCCTAAAATCACATCTCTAAAAATGCGCCATAGAGAGCCGGGTAGAGCATGCACGTAAAACAAGCACGCCAAGAAACAAGAAAATCAATCTCTTTGCTTGACATGGAAAGTGAAAGTTTTAACAGGCGTTGATGTGGTGTCCATGACAGGCCGGTGTAGAGTTTGGTCCCGGAGATCCAGGTGGGCGCTACTAGTAGGTTGCGGTGGATGGCGTCTCAGCTGGAGGCGCTGAGGGCAGAGGAGTCACTTCCGCAACTCCACCAAACTGGCGTGTGTGTGTGTGTGTGTGTGTGTGTGTGTGTGTGTGTGTGTGGGCGTGTAGGGGGGGGGGTTAGCTATCGGATGCCTAGTTACAAACCTAGTTCTGATTACTAGGCTAAGCGTGTTCAGTTTACCGAGAAGAGAAAGGTGTTTGAGTACGCGATAACTTAATTTATTTTTACGTACTGCGCAACGCTCTCCGCTGTTTTTTTACGAAAGAAAGCAAGAATAACACTACATACATCACGAAACTCCTCCATCATTTCTTCTGTCCCCTAAGATATAAAACAGAGCTGGGTTTTCACGATGAATGCGCCACATATTAGTAAGCAACCATACAGCTGTTGGCAGATTTTTATTCTAATAGACACATAATAGCTAACATAATTTAACCTTTTGTGTCCTAATGCTCACTAAAGACCTGGTGAACTGCGATAATTAAGCAGTAATGCATTTATCGAGGCGTGTTACCAAGCTTCATTGTTACAACCGCAGTCTGCACAAAGAAGACACACAGGTGCTAAATATCGAAATAAGAAAAATGATCTTATTTAGGTATCCAAAACGTTGACTTTTTGTGAGACTTTCAGGATATTAATTTTGAGAAGAACCACAAAGATGTGCAGTTGCAATAAATGTTCCTCGTTTAGAAAACATCTCACCTCAAGTAACCGGACGAGCTCTTCAAGGTCTTCCCCAAAGTTGGATGCAAGCAACGGAAGGAGGCAGATGGTTGCCGTATTTTGTTCTTTGACCTTGGTCTCAGCCTGGTTCATCTCTAGGCTCCACTCCAACACAGCCTCCTTCTTTGGGCTCGACCGGAGAAATGTTACCAGCAGGAGCACATCTTTTGGCGTGCTCAGTTTTCACAAAGACCACGTAGGGGAAATGGGGAAATATTTCAACTGCCTTTGTTATATTTTGCATCCGCTTTAGGAATTCTTCGGTTCTGGTTCTCCTACGGGCTGCGAGTAGATCCTCTAAGCAGGATTTTTTTATTTTTTTTTAATTTTTGCTTGTGTGTGCGTGAGGGGGCTAGTTTGAACGAAGGACTCACAAAGCTACATTCTGCTTTCTCAAACTTCGACCCGAAGGGTCTTTGTCACGCACTGTAGCTTCCCTGGGGCTTCCCACTCCCAGTCCCATCTCGAAAAAGAAAAAAATGGACATTCCACAGAAACTGTACATAGAAATAGATTGACATCGTTTCCTACAGCTCCGCAAAAATCTTTCTTTTTTCCGTTCGAAAAAAAAAATGCAAATTTTATTTTTGTCATTTCATAAAAAAAAGGCGTGTGCCCGGGGGGGGGGGGGGGGGGGGGAAGGGTGGTCCCGTGGAGACATTGTAACGGTTACAAGTAATTTTATTACTTCAAAAAGTAATCCGATTACTCTTGTGATTACTCCCTAATAAAAGTAATCAACTGATTACAAAATTACTCTTAAAAGTAATCCATTACAAGTAATTTGATTACTTGTAATGCGTACGGTACAAGTCTGTTTCAAACGCATTCTTTATTGTTCCTGCCCGTTCCTTCGATACTTTCCCATCCGGTGTCAAAGCAAACCGGCCTCTAGCTATTGTTTCCTTTAAACCCCTGCGCTGCCTATTCGATTAAACAAAATTGAAAAGATACCCTTGCGTGTTTTCCAGAAGCATTCTTCATTGTTTTACATCTACGAATACTGCGCACGCCATGTTCGTCCTGTATTGACCCCGAATGTTCTTTCGAGATTCTCACATCTGGTCTCAGAGCAAGCCTGGACTACCTATTGTTGCCTCTATCCACTTCCTTTACCTATCCGTACCAACGAACATGAGAAGACACATCTTTGTTCGTTTTTCAAACCCATTCTTCATTGTTTTATTGCTACCAATATTATACTGGGAATTATGTTTTTGCTGTTTCCGCGGGTTCTTTCGAAATCCTCGAATCTGGCCTGACAGCAAGCCTGCCCCGAACTATCGTTTCCTTCAACCGCTCGATTTACCTATTCGTACTAGCCGACATGAGAAGACATCCTTGTGTTCTCTTCTGAGGCATTCATTTATGTTTGCCTAAGAATATTTTTTATTAATTATTTACACTTTAATGTATAAGCTGTTAATCCACTAATTGTTGTTTTAAATATATGTTCTAGTTGTCGCCATCTAATGAAACATTTTTTCGCTCATTGCCAGACTGGCCCGTTGCAGTCCTTGAAATTAAAACAAATAAATTTCACTTCTCGCTATTCGCCACGAAGAGATGATATTCAAAGATTGAGGCGCCAATGAACGTCGGTCTCGACCAGAAGTGACGTCAGACTCCATCCCGGGTCGCGAGTAGCCAGTCATCGAAAGTCATTCTGGCAAAGCACCATATATTCAGGGGGAAAAATCACCGCCTCACATGTTAAACTTCCTGTTGACATATTATATGCAAAGGATTATGTTTGTGAAGTCATTTGATGAGAGTGCAAACTAGGTCCTTTATTTATTATTTTACGCTGATACTCCGACGCACCCAGCGGCCCATAACTTTATACAGAAATAATTTTTTCTCGCAAGTATTTTTTTAAGGGGGGGGGGGGGGGAGGGGGGGGAGGGGCTCAGCTACGGTTGAAAGGCCAACTCCGCTCAATTCGGAAGATTTCGAGATAGTGAATAATGTTATTGAGAAAAGCACTCATGAACCACCGTACACCATTTGTTTCATAAAAAGTAAAATATTTTTCGAGTAATCGCGATATAACCTTAGTTGCAAAAGTGTCACCGAAACTTCGGCAAAGGCGGCCAACATTGTACACTGAACTTCAGAAGTGGGGGACACCCACGCGTTACGCTTCGTGCCTGAAGGGCTGGGTTGCAGTCGATGTCAGTCTCCAAGCCTGGGATATAAATGCAAAAACGTAAAATAAAAAAAAAAATAAAACACTAAGCAAACAGTTTTTGCTGTTTCTATTATCTTCGTGTGGGCGTTTAGGTGCGTCACGGCGCCGTATTTTGTTCTTTTTACCACGCTTATTTTTGCGCGGGTAGCAGCGAGCCTGCTGGTGGCGGGCCGTGTGCAGGGTGTCACTGGAAGGACTGCGGCCAGCCGCGGGAGGGTTGGAAGGCCTACGCGGGGCTTCCTACCGTCAGATTGTCATAACCTCAAGCAGGTTATGAAAATCTGAAAATACTCCGCCTTTCTCAATAACTTAAGTTCGACAAAATCTTGAGAGACGCGGAAGGCCTCAATATCGTTACGAAAAACCGAGACTACTAAATGTGGTTTAACGCGAATACAACAAAAGTCATTAGAGAGAAAAAGAGATAGAGAGATACCTTCCCCAGACGAAAATAACATTTAAGAGTATCAATCGAACTTTCTCAAATTTATTCGGACTGAATAGTAGACGTACTGAATTCCACGGAACGAAAACCACTAGTCTTGTTTTAACAGTGCTTAATATAACGATTGCTTGCACGTAATATTAACGAATACTTGGAGGAAGAGCTCTATATAATGGCTAAATACACCTATGTATATTGTCCTTCAAAAAGTGTTCGGCATATAAATTGTACCGATAGAGAAACACAATTAACGCGAACACGTCACTGTTGGTGTCTTATTTTTCCCCTAAACTTTAGGCGCTCTCATCAAAACCGTATTTAATGATAGAATACGGTTATCTGGCTTAAAAGCATGGACTTTAAAAAGTTTGTGTTTCGCTATTCCTTTTTTTGAAGTAGGACAAATTTTTAATGTTGTGGTCGTGGTAACTATGTTTCGTCGTGTACCACTCAGGTCGATTACCACGTGTAGAATATCATCGTCGCAAACGGTACGGAAATTTGAGGGATATTTATGAAACGAGCATGCGTTTCATAAATATGTGTTTTGTGTATTGGCTCTCACGGTAGCCAATACACAAAGCAATTGCACGGGAACGTAAAAGAAACACGAAACTTATATATATCGCTGAAAATGCTCAGCCCAAAGGCTGAAACAAGAAAACCAATACTATGTGGTGGCAGAACCTCGTCAAGTTCGCTATCGAAATAAAGCTAAAGTTTCTAAATCTTATCTTGTTAAAATGTGTTTACCTTCCCAGGGATGTAAGAGTGGTTGAAAGCAGGTTTTTTTGGCCTTGACAAGGGTCGGCTAAGGTCAAATACACGCTGAACGCAAGTACTAAAATCTGAGAGACAGCGAAGGGAGAACATGAAAATCATTCGTGGAAGATATGCGCTGGACAAGACAATTGACTAAAAAATTGATGAAACGTGATTCAGACTACCAGGATGTGCTCGGAGTGTAGCTGAAAAAAACGTATATGCAACTCAGGACGGTTTTAATACAATCTTGTCAAAGGTGAAAGTCGCTAAAGGAGCGTACAATCTCAAATCTAAGAAACAATGTCAGTTTGTTGAAGTAGTGTGTACTTACACGAATAAATATCAGTGATTATATTATTACCCCCGTCTGCTTGTTAATTATAATGCATTTAGAATCCGACATGAAACTAAGAAAGAAACAGAAGCGGACGTTTACTTCTGCGTGCTATTTAGTTTGCCATCAACGAGAATGTTCCATATCGTACATTCTTCAAGTCATTTTTATATATATATCTCCTGATCATATACCCTTTCTCTTGGAAACGCGCGTGAACACAATTATAAGAATCAACAATCAAATAAACCCACAAAAGTGGGTTGATTTCTAAAAACAAAACAAAAAAACAACAACAAAGAAACACGATGTCCAATGTTACAAATGTCCGGCATCCACGGACCCTTCACCTAGTGAAGTGGAAAAACGCCTAAAAGGTACGTCGGTTAAGCTCACCACAGCGAACAAAATGTGTAAATCGTTTGACAGCTTATTTTCCAGGATGCAAAAATATTAAATGAACAGGAAAAATTCAATATAGAATGCGTTTACTCCGGCACGACATAACAATCTGTTATGTTAAGCTGCAGTCAATGTTTTAATTAACAGATTTCCAAAACTTGAAGTGCTTAAAAGGGCGTTGGCAATCAACATTATCAAGTTACAGGTTACAAACCAAAGTCTTTCTAAATCTGGGTATATTGCGAAACTAAAAATAAATACACACTTAGTTTAATGCACGTACCACATACTGTTCGCGCCTCGAGCTCGTTGCTCGCCCTCCCGCGGCGGAAACGGGAAGCCCTCTAGTGAGGGCATGACCTCCGAGATCCCGAAGCACGCGCGCGAAGGCTCCTCCGGCCGTCCCATTCGTCTCGCTCCCCAGCAGAAGAGTGTAATTGCGCTAACTCAGTCGCTCGCCGCGAGGCGGCGCTGTCTGCCCAGTCAAAACAGAGGGCAAGCCGTCAGCGTCGCAGGTAGAGATATGCACTGGTACGGGCCACACCACGGGCCAACGGCCCGTGGTCTGGCCCGTACCAGTGCGTATCTCTACGCACTGGTACGTGAAGTGTTGACGTGAAGCCCGAGCTCGGGCTTCACGTCAACATTCATGAAGGGCCCGGGCCAAGTACGGGCCTTGCATTCACGTCTACAAGGGGGCCAAAGCAAGCCAAACCGGCCATTACTTTTTTTTTTTTTTTTTAACGGCTTGTTTTTTGAAGTTGTGTTCGGGGGTTGGCAGAGGAACCACGGTGGGGGATAAACAGATGCTGAGGCATGTGTGTGTGGGTATATGTTTTTGTATGGTTCGGTGTGTGCAGCGAATGCTCTTCCAGAGGACTAGCGGCGCGGCGTTCCTTTTCGTCCCCGGTGGCGCCGCCGCCATCATACAATCGCTTCTCACCACAAACACGCACTTACACGCGCCTATACACTGCGTACCCTCGCCGGCGTAAATCATCTGTACGCACGAGTGCTTGCATCCCCAATAGGGGTGAAGAGGCTCTCCTGAGGGGTACTTTTCCTGAACAATTTCTCGCAGACCACCGCAAAAAACGACCACATTGCTGTTTCTTTTTTTTTTTTTTTTTTGTATATATATATATATTTTTTTTTTTTTTTTACGGTTGTGCGCAGCGAAAGTGTCTAATTTAGAACTTTGCCCGTCTTTTGTAAAAACCCGTCGCGATGTGTACCTTCCTTTCCAACTGTGACACGTGGTTTTGTTTACTTCTGCTTGTCATTTTTGTTTTTTCCGTCCTTTCCGCGCGTGTTTGGGCACAGAACAGGAAGAACGGGTGATTTTTCTTAACAAGCTGCATAGGTCTGCAGATTGGTCGAACTAATTATAGCACAAAGAATGGTTATAGCATTTACTATTAGGTATCTTAATGAACTTATGTGTAGCAGTTGCAAGCGAGCTGCTATGCCGCGCAAATTCTGAGCTATTCATACTGGGCTAAAATAAAGCGCAGCTGGCCCGTGAAAATTAGCTTCGGGTCGGGCTGCGCCGGCTGTCGGAAATGGACAGCGGATAAACCAGATTTCTTTTTCTTGAGATCCCATTGTTTGTTTGCATATCAATCAAGTTACACCACAAAGTGCATTACCGCTACATGTGCCAAAAACTAGACGTTTACAAGATAACGCCCCACCTTTTCAATGAGTACCTACAATTATCACGAAGTTTATAAAAAAAAAAAATGGCGAAATCATTGCGAGGCGGTTGTACCTCACCGCCAAAGGTTCTTCCCCAAACCCAAGGTCACGCTTCTCGTACATCATACAAAAAACAGTCTGCAAACAGATTCAAACTTGAGTCACCCCGATATCTGAGTTTCGAATGCCGCACGACAACGAGTTCAATTAGACACCACGGATATCATGGTGACTGACATCTGCAGACTGCCTTTTGTATAATGTATAAGCAGTGTGACTCTGGCTTAAAGGTACTCCTAGTAGAAGCAAACACCGCAATACGACCCGCAAAAATTGCGTAATAAATATTAAAATTATTAAAAGAAGGACAACACGGACTTCACGTATAGTATCAAACCTCGTGAGGCTCAAAAATCTACGCCAAACAACGTGCGAAGGTAAAAAAAAAAGATATTGCAGCATGAATATTTTTATTTAGGTAAATACTAATTTTTCTTTTATATACGGAGCTTCTTTTTTTTTTGTGTGTGTTTTATACGTGCTGCAGATCGCAATCAAATATATCAAAAGGCGCGCTTGTAGTGCTAGCAGCAACATGGTGAATATCTCGAATAAATAATTAAATAAGCATCAAAAATTTTCTATCTACGTCCCCAGAGCGGCTGTTCACCGTCCACAATACACAAACATTTGTAAGTGCAAGTTCCAGTAACTCGACGTAAGAAGACTTTTTCTTGAACTCTTCAGCCTCGCGCCATGCTGTCGATGACTGGGTTGGGAGCGCCTCCCCGCGGAGACACGCCGCCTCCTTCTCTTTTTTCAATTACGCCCTCTCCGCACGAATGGGACGGCCGGAGAAGCGTTCGCGCGCTTCGGGATCTCGGAGGCCATGGTGAGGGTCCTCCGGTTCTCCTGCGCAACGGGCACGGCGGAACTGGTAGTGATCATGGCTCGCAAACTGTCAATTCTGAATGCGAACAACACTTTTTACTGACTGGATGGAGTGCTGCAGCCGCCATGTGATTGTACCTTACTGGAGAGTTTTAATGCTGCGTATAGAAGGAAACGCAAGTGCTGTGCGTTTGCGTTAGAGTTGCGTGCTCCACGCTGCACATGCGCGTCGTTGCCATGCGCCAATCCAAGACCGTAATTTTAGGCTCCGCCCACGCGAAATGTGGAACGCGCAACGCTAAAGCCAACGCAAAGTGCTTGCGTTCGCTCGGATACGCAATACTAAAACATGCTACTGTTTCACCCGTTTTCCAGTGCCAATGAAACGCACTGCAGTGAGCAGACGTGTAAACTGGTTGTCGCTCCTTCGAACTGGAAATGCTGAGATTAGCAGAACGCTGGCACGAAGAAGTAAAAAAAAAAAGGTTCCAAGTAGTTTTTTCATGAAAACAACAACACAATTCTTTTTTTTTTTTTTTATTTCACGGTTTTCAGGTTTGGGAGGATTGGCGGCGAGTTTGGAGGAAGTTTTTTTGATTACCAAAAGCCGCGCAAATCATGTAATCTTGCGTGAATTTCTCAGACTAGCTAGAATGTTCAGACTATTTATATATTATAACTTGTAAAATATGTCATTTTACGATAATTTGTAAGACTAGCTAGAATGCTTAGACTATTTTTATTTAATAACTTGTTAATTAAGAACGCTGCGATTGGCAACAGTGATGATAACTTGACAACTCTGGATTGCCATAGGTGTTCTCGGTTTGAAATTGGATCATAAGCCACAACTTATATTAGGCTTTGAAAAATTATTTATTAAATGTATTAATTTGATTGTTATTAATCCAAATTGCTGGAATATAAGCCCCAAAAAACGTCAAAATAAAAAAACACGCCATTTAACCATAAAAGTCTCTAAAGAGAGATATCCTTTTTGTTTACTTTTAGCACATGAAAAACTGACATCTTTAGTGAGATATATATAAATAATTGATGTAATATTCAGTTCCATATGTTGCTTTAAAAAAACGAGAAAAAAAACTTCTGTTGTTTTCTGGAAATAATGCTTAAGAAATTAATTATCTGAATGCTTAAAAACCGACTGAATGGCCCGCAGGTCATTATTTTACATGATCTTTATCCAAGTAAAAAAGGCTTCAAGAACACAGAAATATCACCACTATTTTTTTCAACAAATGCAATATTCTGTTACACTAAGGTGTAAGGAAGACCCTTTTTTTAAAGGGGCAGTTAACTCCTCAAAATATTTTTAAGTTCCTGGATCGGGCACGCATGTCACAAAATAGAGTTTACGCGAACAATTTCTTTAGCATAATAATTATGTTGTCAGGCACATCTTGAGGTAGGAGAGAAGCCGAAATGAACACCCATATCGAAAAATTAAATCCAAAATAGAAGTTAGTTTCGGTTTCGTTCCTGAATCGAAACGTGCATCCCGGCGTGAATATTGCGCAAAACACCCTTTTTGTTTTCAGAACAAAGAGGTAACCTGAGCCCATAACACACTACCTTCCTCGTATAAGCGGGAACGAATTGTGTCGCTCAATGAAGCCAGCACGCTAGACAGAGCTCTTTAACTGGTATACGATCACGCATCTTCGACCCTCATTACAACAGCCATTTTGAGAAACGACTGGCCCACTTATAGACATTTGGATTCGCGAATATTCACTCATTTTTTTTCCGCTCTTCGCCGCTTCTCCTGTTTCCCAGCAAGTAGGACAGGCGATGGAGATTGTCGAAAAATTCTGGCCGTTTTTTTTTACAGTCGCTCTGTTTGTGAGTTCCCTCCTGTGTCAAGAGGCCAGCACGTTGGAGTGCGGCTCAGTATCTACAACATTTGTTTGCAAACGTGAGACCAGTCAGGTTGAAAAATCAAAAGCAAAGATTTGATAATTCATTGTTACTGCCGATTTCTGCCAGAATTCAAGGAGGTCTCCAGAATTTCCGTCTTCGTTGTGGTACGCGATAGAGCCATAGGAATAAGAGGTTCGGTATCAGGGATCTTCAATGCCTACTTCAAATTTTTGTCAGGCCAAAATGCGTCTTTTATCCTGGCAGCATTATAAAGTGGCATTTGTAGCAAATGAGTGTAGTCTAAAAGTGCACGTCATATCCAAGTAACATATGCATGAGAGGTCTAAATTACTTTGCGTGTCTCTTTAGAGTAAAAATAGGTATAAATGCACCAGGTGACAGCAAGGCGATTTAATTGTGTATTTAATTTAAAATAAAGTGTTTCAAGTAAAAATATAAGCCGTATATCGAAACGAAGTCTACAAGCCCAAGCGCGTTACTCAAGGTAGCACCATAACTGTTTGAACTAACAGCCATGCAGCGGGAGCAACGGCTATAGTTATGAGCTCAGGTTTATAAGTTATAGCACTCCCAGTGGTCCGTCTTAAGGCCCGTTCACACGATGCGTTTTTCTCGCGCATCTAGTGTCGCGAAACATACTTTCGCGAAATGGTTGCGCCGTCTGAACGAGTCCGAAAAGGACGCGCGCATCTAAAAAAAGTTGCGCGCACACCTCGCTTCTGGAGGGAGCTTTTGCTGAAACTTTGCCGAGTCCTGTCAATCACTCTGAGGGCGCCGCCAATGTCCGCTCAGAAACGCTCTCACGTGGCCTTTGAGGGGGGAGCGAGCTGTTTGAGAAGACTACTTCACTGCCGGTGTTGTAGCCGAGCCAAATCCGAAAAAACCGAAACCACGAACGATGGATACTGCCGGCACTTCCGCAAGCATGTCAAGACCACTGAAGGAAAAGTGAGCAGCATACCGGAAAAAAATCCAGCGATGGACGAAGACGTAATTGGTGATGATGATAATTCGCGTGTATTTTTAGTCATAATTAAGAAATAAAACCTTGAGACAATGAAACAAAAAGGGACGTACACAGTACCGTCTCAAAACCAGCACAGCGTACAGCTCTCATTTACTTCCACAACAGTCTTCTTCTTTGTCAACCTCCACCCAAATTATACATATTCAACAGTAAATAAAGTAAATGGCAGTAAATGACAATTCAACTAGTAAATGACAATTTAAGAGTAAATTAAGTAAATGGAAGTAAATGACACGACGCTGAATGGCTAATGGTGATGATGATGATGTTGGCTTTCAACTGAAGCGCCACTTTATGGTCAACACCCAAACTATTTTCGCGAGTCTGAACGTCATCGTTGTTGCACGTGAAGGGGTACGTGTGAACGAGCACATTTCGCGAAACTTGAGTGTCGCGAAACTGTTGCGCGCCAAAAAGATGCCTCGTGTAAACAGACCTTTAGCATGACACAATGTATAGTTGCAAGCAGCTCCGGAGCATTTTAATTAAACATCTAGAATGGCCCCAGCTCATTATTTTAGGGAGTATGATTTAGATTAGCTTGATTATGATAATGAAAAAAAATGGTTAGAGAGGAAGGGCTTTTGGCATAAAGGGGTAAGTGGAGGTGGAGGGAGTGGGGTCAGGTTCTTGTCAAGATATTCGCGTCCAGTGCATACTCCCAGAGAGAGGTAACTTTCTATGGGGGCTGTTCTATAGGCCGAGTCCACTCGTTGTGTGAACGAATGTGCGCGAGTCGGTGCTTCTTCCGGTGGGGCTGCAGTGCAGGGCAGTCCCATGTTGCACGATGGGTCGGGTTGACTGGTGGCAGGAAGAACAGGTGCGGTCGTGAGAGCTGCTCTTGGTCCGGTAGCATCGCCATTTGAAGCTAGATTTATCGGTTATGGCAAATCCTTTGATCACCTTGGAAACCAGTACCTCCGCTCCACTCGGGAGATTGCGGGGTATGGGTGTGTAGAGGGTGGGTACCGTAGCACGAAGGGCCGCCTTGGGGTCAGCGATCTGAGCAAGCTTTTAGTTTTCAGGGGTGCGGGGGTAAGGAATGCAGGGTGGGGGATATGAGGGGTGAGTAAGAAGGGTTTCCCTCGCAAGTCCGTGGGTGCCTCATTCCCGTTGCCACCAGAATGGCCGGGGACCCATCGAATTCGCACTTGGATTACCAGGTCCCTCTACAATCCTGCATATAGACGCTTGATGGCACATGCGCAGGGTCTGGTCTTCGGGGGGGGGGGGGGGGGGGTGTAGGCGGAGTTTTTAATAACCTCGAAGCTGTTAGTATAAAAAAGTAGATTTTTTGTCGTGGTGAGAGTCTTGTACCACAGCACTTTGTAGGGTAACCAAAGCTCAACTTCTTTATGTAGAGGTGTGATGGCACCTGATAGAGTTGAGAGACGAGTTGACCCTAGGGCTCTGGAGCTTGATGGCGGCCACGGCGACTAAGTTAGTGCCCCCTTGCAACGCAGCATCCACGTAGATATGAATCATGGAGGGGTCCGGCTCGTTCGATGCCTGAGCACGCGTGCCCGTTGGGGTTGATGAGAGTCCCTCGAAACATTCGTGGGCAAAAGAGTGTAATCTACAACGCAGGTATTCTCCCTTGGAGTAATGCGACTAAGTATGGGAACACAATGATTCGTGTGGTCGTCGTATTGAAGGAGTCGTTGGCCATGCGGCGTGTGGAGGCGCCTAATGATCTTACCTTCCTTTTGGTGTGGATGACCTTTTTGAGTGATGAAAGCCCGGTGTGTTGATAGAGCTCTGTGACTGCGTGGCGTGGGATGGGAGGCCACTGACAACACTAAGTGCAGTTCAGTAGAGTGCCTCCAGTTTACCCCATTGGACGCATGTGGGATGAATAGGGATAGTTCCGTAGCACACCCATGTGGGGACGACTGCTTGGAGAAGCGTGGAAGAGAGGTTTCTGGTCGGCCTGCCAAACTTGAGGAAGATTCGTTTCATAATGTGAACAAATTTCTTCCACGTAGGGATGAGTTGTTTTACCCAACAGGAAGGCCTTGGCGCGTTCAGTGGTGTATCTGCCAATGAGCAAGTAGTGAGCTTAGTGTGGCGACACTTTCATGCTTGTGGCGGAGAGAAATCTCTCGATGATGAGCAGGGCGTTCTGAAGTACCACGCAAGCGTGCTCTGTGATGGGGGAGCCATCGTTCTTAGTCCAAAGCGTAATATCATTCGCGTATCAAGTAAAACGGATCAAGGAACCCTTGTCCAAGGCCATGGTCAGATGTGGCATTACCAGGGGCAACAGAAGAGCGGAGATTATGGAACCTTGGGGAACACCTGCAGAGTTGGTGTAGATGGTCGGCTGCGCAGCCCCTTTGCGGAAGGCGTATGTACGATCATGGAGGAAGGTCTTTACGAAGTTAAACATGCGTTTCCTTTGGTAATTATTGGCTAGATCATGGATAATGGCTTCATATGTCACTGTGTCAAAAGCTTTTGAAGATCAACAGCCACCATGATGAGGGGTTGGTCGCGTTGGTCCCGCTGAAGGATGCGGCGAATTAGAAACAAGCTGCCTTGCGTTCCAAGTCCAGAGCGGAAGCCACTTTGGGCAGGCTGAAAGTATGCTATCTCCTTTTCAAGGTAATGATTGAGAGGGAGGACACACATCCTTTTGACGAGTTTGTACATTGTTGGAGTAAGAGACATGGGTCGTAGGTTGGAGGGTGTGTGGGGAGGATGGCCCGGTTTTGGTGGCGGAGTGACGACTGTGTGCTTGAGATGGGTAGGGAGATCCCCCGTGAACCATATAGATTTGATGTTCCCTAGGATAGCTTTTTTTGGCCTCGATAGGAACAGTTCGGCGGGCTCTCCCTCTAATGCCCTCTTTCTCAGAGGTACTCTGAACCCTTACTTGCTCGAGGGCTCTGGTGAATTTTGCCATGGTGAAACGAGCTTCACATGGTAGACTGGCGTGTACAGGGACTTTTATATATATTGACGGCTTTTGGGCTATGGCTGGTCGGGGGAAGGCGATAGAAGCAGCAGCTCTTTCAATACTCTTCAAAGGCATATTCTGAAGTAACAGCATAGTATGAGTGGCCGGCGGAGTCTTGCTGGTGCCATGGGGGCTTTGTACGTAAATCAAATTTTGCTCAGGCTGGCTTTGCGGCTAAAATAAATCAAGTGATCCTGCCAGCGTTTTCGTGACAATGTCTTCGTGTGAAGCCTTATTCGTGCAGTCTTCTGTCAGAGGCGCATTAGGTCTTTGTGGAGCTGGCTATTACCCAGGAAATGGGCATGCATGTCCTCACGCGCTCTTCAAAGATTGAGCAGCTATTTATCGGAGGCAGGAGTGTCCTCCGGGACAGGAATGATCCGCGTAGCGTCTTTAAGGGCAATGTTGAAGGCGTTTGCAAGTGTAAAAGAAGAAGGGGCACAGAGCATGCGCCTGAACATGTTCCAATCGGTGCAGTGTGTCTGCTTGTGACATGCGCGAGTTTCCGGGAGAGGCCTTGCCTTGTCCAGTCGTCCCAGATGTGCTTGCTGTTTGTGGCAACTGGAAATATGTCCCCAAGGTCGTGCCGCATGACAATGCCGCATGCACAAAACATGAATGCCTGTGGGTATGTGCAAAGTCACGCGATCTTACGTCACGGGGCCTACAGTCCAATTCCGTTTCCCCTCTTAAATTAGCGGGAAAATTGACGTCACATGAACCAACCACCAATTATGTTTCCCCGTGAAAAAATGCTGACTTAAATTTTCTTGTTAGATTCGGAGGGAAGCTTTATGTCACGTTACCTGCTAAATTTAGCCGGAACTAAATTTGTTTATAGGTCACGTGACATAAGGTCACGTTAACTACACGGCTACTGCGGCAAAAAATACAATATTTGTCACCCCATGCGTCTTTACTAAAACTGGAGAGAAAGCGACAAAAATCTATATATTAGCTTCTAGGGTTTACAAATTGACTATATAAAGTTACAGCCCTACCTCACCCCTTGACGTCACGCCCTATCGCACTTCTTTTAGTCTGAGTATATAAGTTCGTATAATTTGAAACTCCGTAAAACCGCTTCGCTTGCTGAAAATGTCAAGTGCGTTTCACATGTTTCATTTCGTACGACGAAGTTAAGAGCTTGTAGTCACATTCTCAACTACGAATACCAGAAATTTTAAAACCTAGAGGAGAGGGTGGAAACAGAACTTCTTTCATTTAGCAACAACAGTCTTGTTGCTAAATGAAAGATGTTCTGTGTTCGTACCCGTTCTCTATGTTTTATCGTTTCACGTATTTGTACCTATTTGTACCTATTCACCAACACTCTATTATGAGATAGCGAAATATTAAAAACAAAATGAAGTCGGAAGCCGTGTATTTTCCATATACAATAATAGCCTGTTTGTCGTCTGCCCACAGGTTTATGAGTTCGACCCCTGGTGGCTTTCTGAACGCGAAAACGCTAAAACCAAAAAGCGGAGGCTGGCAATGAGCAAGATGATCGCGATAATTCTTTGTCTTAACGAAGTATATGAACAATAATCACCTGGCAGTAGGCTCAGAAACCAGTGTACAGACGACAGCGATGAGGTATAGGGCATAGAAAATTCATGGCCGCCGTCTTTGCTCTTTTTTAAATATTTTGCCACCTTGGAATTCAGCATAAAAAAAAGCATACAACTTCTTGCAGAATTAAGTTCGCGTTCCTAGTTTCAGCTATGTACTCTGTGACCGATTCGCGAGAATCGGTGGCCGCGAAACTAGAGGGTTTTCCAGTCTCCGTATCGACCAGATCTGAAAGACGCGGTGCCTCGAGGACGTGACGTAGGGACGCCAGCACTGGTCTGTATGGCTCCTGCCGGGCGGTGCCCGTTTTCATCCCTCGAGTGTCTCCTGCTTAAGTTCTTACGACCGCAGACTGTAATATATAAGAGCTGATGCAAGGATGGTATTATATTATGGGCTCATAATGTCCACAAACTTGCTATAAAATATCTAGTCACTAAAGACAGTATTAATTGATTTAAGACCCCACATGGAGTAAGAGAATTTAAAAAAAAAACATGGAATGCATTTGTTTGAGACCAGCTTGTACGAAAAAAGAGAAAGGGTGGTTGACGGTGCATCTTCACTGAATAATAAATTTGGAAATATGAGGAGAACACAATAAAATAACATCGAAATATTTCAGAACTCCAACGCTTCTGTCAACGCAGCTGGCATGAAATATTTGATGACGCGGGGCTCAGAATCTCGGTAGTCGTTCCGAGTTGGAAATGTACGCGTTAATGAAAACAAAGCAACCAAATATCGGCATCGCTATTTGATTGAAAAGTAACTAACACGTTAGTCGTTCCCGAGAGATCAAAAGTAACGCGTTAAGGCAATAGCCGCTTTTCGATGTTGAGGCGTCGTTAAGAATGCCTTCATTTTTAATGCTTTGATGGACATACTGAATTCTCAGACCTTGTGATGTGTTACATGGAATAATCATCTACAAATTAGAGTTGTGTTGCGCGTAAGCACCTGCTATGTATGTGCGTAGAAACATAAACGTAACCAAAATATAATCAGTTTGAAGTGCTAGCTGCTTGCTGATACGATTATTTTCTAATTATGAAATGCATTATAACGCTACCCCTTATGTAACCGAGACATGTATAAATGTGGTCAGGAGTGCATTGTGTAACGTGTATTCTTTAATCAGAATTTTGCGATGGGTTTGGCTTGTTCTGTGAGTGCGTGTAGAGCCTCGAATTCTTAGTGATCTAAGACCACGAGTAACACTGCTGTAACTGATAGAATAGTAAGAGGAGGGGGGAGGTTTATCGCGCCCAATACGATAGCTATATGGCGTGCAAGTTCATATGCTCCTTGCGCACGTCGTGCGTCTCTTTACCCCAGACCTCGACCAATAACGACGCGAGCTTAGTTGCCCCGTCATCACGCGTTTGCAGCGCATTTTCTATGTTGGACTTTGATTGGCGTGCCCTTCCTTGTATTCTGATGCGCCAAATACGCGTTTTGGAACACTTGCTCACCCTATTTACCATTGTCTGATGTTGTGACGTCACAGACCCGTACCGTTATCGCTTTTTTTTACGGTTTTACACCAAGACGTTTGTTAGTGCCAAAATACTTCTCTTTGGCTTTTCTATGTCTCTTTTCTCGTTCACCACATAATTTACAATAAGCAAGAGTTTATCCAAAGGTGCAACGTATCAACCGATCAAATTGCAGCCAAATTCGGGCACTTGTTTGGCAACTTTGACCGAGAGTTAGCGCGTAGAGCACAACCATGAGTGAAAGCAAACTCTTTCACTTGTTTGATGACTTAGGCACAAAGGCGTCATATGACAGTCGAACTACAAAGCAATGAAGCCTAATTTGCCATTTGGGCCAAAGAAGGTCATATTTGTCACTATCTCTGCTTCGAGCTTTTTATAACCCCAGATTCCGAACCAAAGGCCTAATTTTGGCTCAAAGAGTTAAAATACTAGAGTGCGTACGCTATGGTCTACTCTGTGAAGCCGTAGATACATTTGGGGAGCAACGCTTCGTGAAACGGGAGCAGCCGGTGAGCGCTTGCAAACTAAGTATTATGGAGTAAGTACGAGTCGCCACCGACAGTCCCTTGTGGATAATTCTACAGATCTGTGTATGACTCGCCTCTGACGGTCGGCTGCGGATGAATTATGCTGGAATAAGTTTGATTCGCCCCAGATGGTTGCCTACGGACCGAGATTGCTGGATTAAGTTTGACTCACCCACGACGGTCGTCCACGGACTAAGTACGCTGGACTGAGCATGATTTGCTGCTAACCGTCTGCTGAATAATCATGCGTGACTAGGTATAACTCGTCACAGCAGTCACCTGGTGGCAAGGTATGCTGAACTAATATCGTCACCACTGGTCCCTTTCGTGTTAATATGCTGGGCTAAGTACGCTAGGCTCAGCACCACTGGCCTCGAACACTCACGTGCTACCGCAGGCGTCCGTTCAGAAGTCATACTTCGTTCAGCTGCTGCACTCTCTCCCATCTCCTTTTTGCGACGTCGAGTGAAGACATCGGACTGCTGATCGCATGGACCGGGTTTCGATTCCCGCTGATCTACTTGGTGAATCTCCTTGGGTTCGATAAATGGTCCCTAGTTATGCTTATGTATGAATTATTAAAACGAATTATACATTCTATGTGCTTTAGATGTTACGCATTGTCTGATATAAGATAGGCATGCTTTAGGTTGTCTTCGCATGCGGGGTATACGTTTTGTCGCACTGCAGGGTGACACTTTTTTGTGTGCTATCCAGCCCTTAGACAATTTCTGTGTTAAAACAGGAGCGGGAGTGTAGTTGAATTGAACAGCGCTGAAGAGATTTTTTTTTTTATTCTGAATTTTACAAAGTCAGAAAGCAAAATATTAACTCTTAAAGTGTTCAGAATTGCAATGCTTTTGACAGTAGACGGACAAAATATTTCTGGGGGCAGGATCCACATTTCGACGAGCGGGTCACATCACAACAATAAACAAAAATGTAATTTCTAAAATAAAGATATTAACACTGAGCTTTCAAGATTAAGGAAGAATTAACTTTAAAAAAAAAAAACGCAGTCCCGCGTTCAGAGTTAATTTTTTACCCGCAAAAACGCTATCTAGAAATATCACCAGTCGTACGAGGTGCACATTCTAAACTCTAAGCGGGATTGTTAGATATTGTTTGCAGAGGTTCGTTCTGTGAACACGCAATATCTAAACAATGCTTTCTTCTACGTCAGCTTCCCAACATGAATTTGCTTTAGGATATAACAAAAAAGAAAACAATGGGATAGCAACAGGTGTTTCACCGTTGGTTATGACGCATTATTGGCGCTCAGTGAACATGCGATTGATTATCTTTGTTAAAGCTGCATCTTTATAACTTCTTGTTGCAAAATAATGCGCAACGAAAGACGGAATAACACAGCCATGACGACAAGTTCTTACAGGCCGGCATTCACACCCTTTATAGAAACCTCTGTGCAATCAGAACATTTCCCGTTCCGGTACAATTTAAACCAATGGTTTTGCGAAAAAGAGAAACAAGCTGACAGTGTCGAAACCCATCATATTAAAGGATTTATTTTGTTTGAGCCAAGCATCCCAAGAGCTCAAGATACTGAATATTAGAAACAAGTTTTGTAATGTAAACATTTGTAAACGCGGAGATCATTTTCCGGTGCGAAATGCTTCAAGAATAGTGATACCTAGTCAGTAATTATTGACATGTGAATGTTATTACAATATTACGATGTTCTAAAGATCAATAGTATACGAAACAAATTTGTATAATATCAACAACGAAAATAACGCCCGGACCCGCTGTCTTCAAGCCGGAACACCACAACACTAAGAATAAATAATAAGAATAAATCAAGTTTGCGCTCTTTTAAATAACAAAAATAGACACCAAAGTACATCACTATGCATTAGGTATTGGCCAGTGCGCAGAATTCAAGAACTTGAATGTAACGATAAAACACAGGTGAAGTGGTGAAAGTGTAAACAGTAAACAAGTGCGCTGCATTTAAGGTAAAATAAGCAACATTAAAGCTCCGTACACAGCATGTCTCGCAAAGTAATTGGGAAGCGTTCCAGGGTTTATCAATCTCGATACTTATATACTCTGTCTCACGATAGCTTGGCGAACTGCCAAGCTATCGTGTTCTTGGTAGTTCGCCAAGAACAACATACGAGCAAATCGCCTTAAGCATTAGAGCAAATCGGCTGCTGTTGCTAAACCAGCAAGTGATGTTCATAATGCGCGCTCGAAACACACGCTGTATTGATGCCCTTGAACTCAGCATTCTCAATTTTAGTTGTTTTATTTTCTAAATAAGCACTTTAGATGTCCAAATTATTGCAAAAATACTTGTGTTCAGTATTTGTTCACCTGTGCTGAGACCGAAATGCACGATAATCTCGACCCCATATACTTTCATCCCTTCCTTACTCAACGAAGGAGCACTTCGTCGGTTCCGTACCTAAGGAAAGGATGAGGTGGGTTTTCTGAAACTAAATGGCACTTTTCCTTAAGTAATGCCATATTCTTTCCTTACGTAAGATAACAATACCCAGAAAGGAAAGGCACGTTCTTGAATTCGGAGGTAAATGTATCATGCTTACCTCCCAATGTTGCTTCACCAGACGTTTTATGTCTATTTTGCAGACTAGTTTTGAAATAGCGAAATATTAAAATAATGGAAAGTTGGAGCCGTTTATTTTCCATTGTCCTATAGCAGCCTGTTTGTCGTCTCCACGCTGGTTCATGGCTAGCTCCCAGGTTGCCTGGTGAACGCAAGAACGCTAAAAACAAATAGCGGAGGCTGGCGATAAGCAAGATAATCGCGTTAATTATTCCTCTTAACGAAATACATGAACAATGATCCCCTGGCAGGAAGCTCACAAACCAGTGAGCAGACGACGAAGACCTGGCACAGGGCATAGGAAATTGCCGACCGCCATTTTTGCTTTTTTTTAATATTTTGCCATCTCCGTCGTGAGCATTGAAAAAATATACATAAAACCTTTTGCGAAACTAAGTTCGGGTGCACACTTTCAGATATGTAGGTTGGGAATTCGAATTTGGCAAGGCGCGCCAAATATCTTAAAGAAACACTGACACCCTCCCAATTATTATTTTCTTTTTTGCCAGGCGCTTTAGTATGGTGTCGGAGGACTACCCAATTAATATTTTGCAACAGATTAGCGTATTTTTTTAATAAACCCGAAAGACGCAACTGCTCTAAACCGAAACCGAAACCCGACGCAGGTCGGAAAAGTGGAGAGAAGAGAGTGAGTGGCGGAAGTCACGTAGCTACACCCGACCGTGCGTTTTTTTTTTTTTTTTTTCATCTCTCCGTAGCAGACGACACATGTGGCGTGCGATGCGGCGTGTGGGAACTGTTCGCCGTGCGATTCTTTTGCAGTTATGTTTCTTCCGCTCGTTGTTCTGTACTCCAAGATGAGTGGTTTTGTACATTGAGGAGTTGGAGATGAGTGGTGAGTGCCCGTGGTGAATTTCCATGATCGGCTCCGAAAAGAATGCACCCAAGATGTTGCGTGAAGAGCTGGCTCACATATCCTGCATCCAAAAAAAAAGTGGCCTTGTGCGACAGAGTTTCCGAAAGATCAACGGGATCGGGACCAATGGCTGGCTGCAATTCCTGTAGAACATACACGGGCACCTCGGAAAGCGGACGCTACCTGATTTATATGTTCCTTGCATTTTGTGGAAAGTGATTACATTGAATTCGCAGGTGTCAAAACGGAAATCCCATACCATTTAATTCAGCGAAGTATCGTCCACAACATTTGTTTGTTATTTTTTTTTTGTTTCTTCAGTGATGATTGAAAAAAAAAAGAGAAAGAAATGTAAAAATCGGAAAATGTTTGAAAAAAAAAAAAAAGTTGTTGCACGGGGGATCGAACCCGGTCCTACCGCGTGTGAAGCGGACGTCTTTCCCACTGAGCTATTAGGGTATCTCTTTTTTCTTTTTCTTTATTGGCTATTGGGGCATCTCTTTAGTGGTGGATCTTTTTCCTTGGTAATAATTCAGCCGGCAAAGTGTAAGTTGGGAAGTTTGCTGTCGATTTTTCTCTAGCAAAAGCACTCCCGGGTTGAAGTCGGGAACCACCACGCTTTGGGGACATTCGCACCTAGTAAAGAAATCGTACGCGTGCATATTCAACTCGAAGTAGACACGTCGTGCTTGACGTTTGCGCGAGCGATCTCTTCAGCCACGAGAGGGGAGCGACAGCTCGGCGCCGTCTTCGTGCAAATCGGCTTGGTGGTCGGGCGTGTCGTACGGGATGAATACCAATTCTTTTGATCAGTCCCAAATTTCTCTTTTAACGGTAGACAGAATTCGCCGGTACCGCGAATGACAGTTCTGAAATAGAGGTCCCACGCCCGTCGTCCGCTACCATCGCCGTCCCCGCGAGTCCCACGATACGCGAAACGACGAACGCACAGAATGCTTCCGGTTGTCTGTGGAACTTTTTTTTTTCAATCAACGTATTTACAGCTTTTTAAAAGCCACAACAAATGGGTTTCATATTTTTTTCTATTTTTAATATTGAGTGTGTGCCTTCAGCGACCCACGACTTTGATTAAATTTGGTGGTCGCATCGATACCTTAGAAAACGGCCCGTGACCGCGAAAAAGAGAGTGAGCGAGACCCGAACCGGCCAGTTCTTGATCGCCGGTTTTCGGGCGGAAAGAAACCGAATTTCGAGCCGCAAATTCTGTTCTGGGTAGTTGAGCTCTCATGTGTCAGGTACAACTAAAAATCTCGGCGAGCATAAATACCCTGTCAGTGTCCCTTTAAGCATGGAACAAATAAGCGGTGAAACTAGGCACAGCGCGGCACTCGCCTTTCGCCTCTTGCACCACAGGCGCACTTCGCAGCATTACCTGAATCGAGTAGATCTGAGTGACGCGGCACCGCGAGGAAGAAACGTGTTGACGCCAGCACCGGCTGCCATGAATACTGCCGCGCGGTGCCCGTTTTCATCCATATGTGTTCCCTGCGTTGTTTCTTACGACCGCACCTTGTGTTATTTACGAGTTGATACAAGGAGAGGAATGCAATATGGCACCAAAACCTCAACAAGCTTGCTGTAAAATATTTATTCTCTAAAGGCAGTTTTAATTGATTTACCCCCTCCCCCCCCCCCCCCCCCCCCTCGCCGTAAGAGAATATAAGAGTGAACATGAAAAACTTGTGTACTGAAATTGCTTGTACGATTAAACGGAATGACTGGTTGAGAGTACGTCTTTCCAAAATAAGAAATTAAAAAAAAATATAGAAAAAACAGAGCAGACTAACATTAAAATATTACAGAACACCAAAGCTTTCGCCAACGCAGCTGGCATGGAATATTTGATGACGCGGGGATCAGAATCCCGGGAGCGGTTCTAGGGGAGAAATGTACGCGATAATCAAAACAAAGGAAGCAAAAAACGTCATTGTTACTTGCTCAAAATGGAAATACCACGTTACTCGTTACAGAGATTCAACGCGAACGCATTACTAGCTCTAAAGTAACGCGTTAAAGCAGAAACCGCTTTTAATGTTTTGGCGTCGTAGAATGCCTTGCTTTTTAATGCATTCATGTATATACTGAATTCCCAGACCTGGTGATATGTTACACGAAACAATCACGTGGAGATTAGTGTTTTGGTCGGTGTAAGCACCTGTTAGATATGTGCATAGAAACAGAGACGTAACCAAAATATACAGTCAGTTTAAGGTGCAAGCTGGTTGCTGATACGATTATTTTCTAAACATGAAATGCTTTTTAAGGCCCACCCCTAATCTCCAACTCTCCCGTCCGTCCGTTTGTCTCAGCATTCCCGGCCAAACTTAACAGGGAAATTAATTGGTGTTTAGGTCACGTGATGTCAATGGATGCCCTCAGTTTCCATGCCAAAGGAAGGGGTGAAAAGGGGGGGGGGAAGAATTGATGTCACCAAAAATATTTAAAAAAAAAATGAAAGCCGTTTACAATTCCCTGTAACGCCGGTTAGAGCGCAGCTCTTGAGGAGGAAGATGGAAGCGTACTGAGGGATAGGTGACTCCTTGAGGTCACGTGACCTCAAGGGGGTCATGTGACTTCTGGGGGTCACGTGACCTCAGGGGTTCACGTGACCTTTGGGGGTCACGTGACCTCGGGGGTCACGTGATCCCCAGAAGTCACGTGACTTCAGGGGGTCACGTGACTTCAGGTTGTCACGTGACGTCTGGGGGTCACGTGACCTAAGGGGTCACGTGACCTCGGGGGTCACGTGACCTAGGGGTGTCACGTTACCTGGGTGGGTCACGTGACCCCTTAGGTCACGTGACCTCATGGGGTCACGTGACCTGAAGGGTCACATGACCTTAGGGGATCACGTGACTTCAGGGGGTCACGTGACCTCAAGGCGGTCACGCGACTTCTGGGGTCACGTGACCTAAGGGGGTCACGTGACTTCTGGGGGTCGCGTGACCTAAGGGGGTCACGTGACCTCGCGGTTACGCCGACGCCGCTCAAGCCGGAAACGGGCCCCTAAGAGGTGCGCTCTAAAAATAAAATCCCGCATCCTAAAGGCGTGTTTACACTTCCAGATTGGCGGGTGGATTCGTGCAGGCAGAACGAGGATTTTAGAGCCGAGTGGCGAAATCGGCTCGTCGCTGGCTGAAAATCTGGATGAGTCCGTAGCCCATATCCAGAGTTTCCACGAGGGCCAGTCCGCCCACAAATCCGGAGGTGTAAACACGCCATAAGACTGTCTTTTTTCTGGCAAAAACGCTACATAGGTATATTACCACTCTTGCGATGTATACCTCCTGAGCCGGATTGTCACAAATATTGACCGTTTGTGTAGGTTTGTTTTGTGAACGGGCAACAGGATACTTATGCTTTGTTCCGCATCGTCATTCGAAGATGCATTTGCTTGATGATATCGCAGAGAAGAAAATAATGATAGCATCAGTTATTTTATTTCTGGTTAGTAAGCATTATTTGCTCTCATTGAACATGCGACAACTTATAGTAGTAAAAGCTACGTCTTTATATCAGCGTTTTGTAAAATTATACGCTCCGAAATTCAAGATAACGACAATGACGACACTTCTTTACAGGCGGGCATTCGCACAATTTACGAAAATATGTGTGCATTCAGAACATCGCCTTTTTTAGAACACTTTATTTAAGCCGATGAAACTGCGTAGAAAGCAGCATAAGATCACAATACCGAAGCAGAAATTCGAAAGGATATATTTTATTGGTGTCAATTATCGCGTAGCTTCAAATATAAAAAGGTGCGGGACACTTTTTTTTTCTAATACTACCACAAAAAAGGAAAAAAAAACAAAAAACATGACAAGATCTGGGAATGCAGTATGTCCATGAATGCATTAAAACATCAAGGCGTTCTTAGCGACGCCAAAACATTAAAAAGCAGCTACTCCTTTAACACGTTACCTTTGAGCTCTGAATAACGAGCACCGTGTTAATTAATTTTTGAGCAATTGACGGTATTTGGTTGCTTTGTTTTTATTAACGTGTACATTTTTCATCCTGAAGCGCTACCAAGATTCTGAACCCCTCGTCATCAATGATTTTATGCCAGCTGTGTTGGCGAAAGCTTTGGAGTTCTGCAATATTTTAAAGTTAATTGATTGTGTTCATCCCATCTTTCCAAATTTCTTATTAATTAAAGACGTGCTGACAACCAATCTTTCTGTATAACCGTAGAAGCTAGTCTAAAACACATGCTTTCCACGTGTGTTCGTAATTGCCTTATTCCATCTGGGGGCGTAAATCAACTAAAGCTGCCTTTAGAGACAAGATATTTCAGAGCAAGCTTGTGGAGGCTAAGACCGACATTGGATCCATCGGATCGTACGGACCCGTCATCGGAGATCGTCAATGTCCGTAAAGTAAGAATAAACCCGCAGTTCACGAAACGTACGAAGTACGACGTTTGTATCACTGAGAGTCGGTCAGTCTTCTCCTGCACAATTTACAGATGGGATAAACCAATCTTAGCTGCATAATGACTAACTCCCAGTGCACATTCCGTACTTTCTTTGACGTTAAGCCCGACTGCAGGCAAAGCAACAATCCGATGAACCCAATCAGACAGAGTCAAAAGTGCATTGTCATGGCGGTCGTCGTCTTTACCGGTTTGATGCAACAGCTAAGCCAATCACGCACACACAAAAAAAGGCGCAGGATGACGTCGCCTTCCCCTTATGTGAGTGATTGGCTTTGTCAATGATAGCTAAGGCATGAACGCAAACTTGAGCAATGATTATGCACTCCGGTCACGGCTTGAACGGCTCCATCTGAGTGTATTGCTGACTGCATTCGAACTTAACGTGGAGCAAAATGCAGTGACGCACTTGGAGTATTGAATATTTGAGTCCCTATTCAATTGAGTCCCTAAATGGCGACCGCGAATTTCCTCTAAGCGGTTTCGAAAAGTGTTCATTACGAACTTACTAAAAATAGTCGGAAAGCACCAAATAAATAACAAAATTATGATTTGTTTCGTGTGGAGATGTTGGTGGCAAGCAAACATAATCGCTTTGGCTCCGCCAGCCGCTGGCGGAGCCAAAATGCGCGTTACATAAGAAATAGGAAGAAAGGGCGCGGCAGATGGAAGTTGCATGCATTTTCAAGACGAAAAACAAGTACACATTCTTATTTTTTTTTTTTTAAGTAAGTGTTACATGTTGAGTTGCCATTGATGTCCGATCTAATTAAAACTATACCGGACTTTTTAATTTGACGAATGCATTTTTTTTTTTTAACTTGGGAAATAGACTTTTTTTTTTTTTTTCGAAAACGTTCGATAACTTAGTTCCGGGATGAACGATGCAGTGCTTGCAAAAGTCGCATGGTCCGGGGTTCGATTCCCACTCAGCACCTTAGTGAATCTCCTTGGTTGCGATAAATGGTGCCTAGTTATAAATATGTACAAATTATTAGGAATTATTATACATTATATATGTCTGAGTTGTTATGCATTGTCTAATATTGGCTGTGCATGCTTTAGGTTGACTTCGAGTTCATGCATGGAACACTTTTTGTCACACTGGAGCTTGACGGTTTTTGTGTGCCATCCAGCGCTTAGACATATTCTGTGTTAAACCAGCAGCGCGGGAGTGTAGATGAGTAAAACACCACTGGGGAGATTGCATTTTCTTATTCTGAATCTAAAAAAAACAAAAACGCGATATACTAACTCTTAAACTGTTTTGAATTGCAACGCTTTTGACGGGAGATGGAAAAAAATATTTCAGGGGGCAGGATCAAAAATTCGACGATCGGTTCACATCACAGCAATAAACCAAAACCTAATTTCTAAAATAAAGATATTAACTGAACTTTCATGATTAAGAAATACCTTTAAAAAACAGTCCCGCGTCTTGACATAATTTTTTTTTTTTTGTGTGCAAAAACGCTATCTAGAAATATCACGAGTCGTACGAGGTGCACATTCAAAACTCTAAGCGGGATTGTTAGAAATTGTTTGCAGAGGTTATTTCTGTAAACACGCAACATCTAAACAACAATGCTTTCTTCCACGTCAGCTTCCCAATATGAATTTGCCTTAGGATATAAGAAAGAAGTAAATAATCAGATAGCAACATGTGTTTCGCCCCTAGTTATGACGCATTATGTGCGCTCAATGAACATGCGACAGATCATCGTTGGTAAAGCTGCATCTTTATACTTCTTGTTGCAAAGTAATCCGCTCCGAAATACGCAATACAATGGCAATTTTGACACTTTCTCTATAGAAATCCCTGTGCAGTCAGTACATTTCCCGTTTTGGTACAATTTAAACGAATGACTGTGCGAAAAACAGAAGCAAGCTCACAGTGTCGAAGCCCGATATATTAAAGGATTCATTTTATTGGAGGCAAGTATCCCAAAAGATGAAGACACTGATTATAACAAACAAGGTTTGTAATGTAAACGCTTGTAAACGCCAAGATAATTTTCCGGTGAAAGATGCTTCGATAATAATGACACCCCATCAGTAATTATTGACAGATGACTATTATTAGGATATTACGATATTCTGAAGATCAATAAATATACAAAACAAATTTGTATAATATCGCCAACAAAAATGACGTACGAACCCGCTGTCGTCAAGCGGGAACACCACAACACTAAGAATAAATAATAAGAATAAATAAAGTTCGCGCTCTTTTAAATAACAAAAATAGACACAAAAGTACATCGCATGCATTAGGTATTGGTCAGTCCGAAAAATTCAAGAACTTGAATGCAACGATAACGCACAGGTGAACTGAAGAAAATATAAAAAGTAAACAAGGGCGCTGCATTTAAGGTATATAAGAAATCTAAACGCTCTGAACACAACCCGACTCACGAAGTAATTGGGAAGCGTTCCACGGTTTACACAGTCTCGTTACTTATATACTCCCTTTCACGATAACATGGCAAACTGTGGAGGTTCGGCCCCCGTGACCCAGTTAGAACGTCGGAGCGAGGCACGTGGCATCACGTCACGGCAGCATTTGTGTCACTGCGCCAAGGAACGGACTGTCGTCTGCTGGCCAAGAGTCATCTGCTGCGAAACCAACCAACTTCGGACGAACGTTCACCGCCTCGACATTGCTTTCCGCTAAAGCAGCAAGCTCTTGGGGAACAGCTTATGAGACAACAATACGCTCAATACACCCGCAAATCTGTGGTGGGTGCTAATGTCTGCGCGATGTTTCGAGCGGAAGCGGTCGATTACACGCAACGTTGATTTCACAGCTGAGGATCGGCAACGGCCACGGCACTACAGGGAGAAACAAAATCGGGAGCGGATACTGATGTGGTGTCACTTTTTTGGTTTAAGTATAATTGAAACTTATCAATACGCCGATGTTTATTACTTTGTTTCTATATAATCTCGATAGAGATTAATAGACGCGAGTCTATTTGTCGTTAAAAGAAAAAGGTACCTAGAACTACATTTTTTCGCGGGCGGCGCTCTTGCTGGGGCTGTAACGGGGCCTCCCTGCTCCCAGCCATGGAGTGTTATCACGTGACTTTCTCCGACGCTCTTATTGGGTCGCGGGGTGACGCTCCTATGCTCGTGAAACGGTGCATTAGCGGCGAGATGTTTCGGTGGCGCCCTCGCTCGGTTACCTTTCGTAACGTCATTACCTTGTGAACAACAAGCTCGATGGTGTTTGTAACGTGCATGGTAGAAGCCTGAAATCATAGCGCTCTCAAAGCAACACTGCCAACACCGTCAAAATGGAAGTTCTTACTTTCCTCTTATTTCCGTCGATGAGACATCCTTTGCTGACGTCATAGTCAGCATTCGAGCAATTGTGGCAGGCCGCCTACAGCGAGGCTTTCGATCGCTCACGTCGCCAATAGGAGCGTATGTAAACAGGAAATATTAGCGACTTTTAGTGTTCCATGTATGAGCAAATGCAAGGGATATACGTTTGCGTTAGCGTTGCGTGCTTCATGGCTGCGCATGCGCAAAGTCGCCATGCGTCAATCCAAGGCCTCAGTTAGGGCTCCTCGCACGCGCAGTGTGGAACACGCTACGCTAAAGCAAACACACAGGGCTTGCGTTCGCTCGTACACGCGATACTACAACTCACAATTAATTCGATAGTTACTGACATAATTCAGAAGCACCGGGCGTAGTACGTCCGAGCTTCGTATAATTGTTTCTCAGCCAACAGGCGAAACGTCATGCTCAATATATCCATGCAGATCGCGTCACTTGGTAGCAGGTATTAGGGGCTTTTCGCTCTCGTCACTGATATTGCGACTTAAGGTTCCATCATTTGTTACGTGGTATATATTCCTGTTTTTTTTTCCATAGTTATTGTTCTGTCATTCATTGCTTTTTTTCCTCAATTTTCCTTGGACGCCATTTCGTCATGGCTTTGATACCATCAGGGCTTCGTCAGCCCTTTCCCTTTCGCTTCCCTTTCGCCGCAATTGAATTTCCTGCGACAAGCTCTCCCGCTGTTTACTTACAGTGTACTGCTGCAAAACGGCTGGCTTCCAGACGAGCTACACTAACACAACCTAAACCAAAAGGCCTGGGCCTTTTCCCTTACACCCTCGTCACCAATGGATCCACGCAGTGCCAAAGAGTTTTCGTCAGCACCGCCGCTTGCGCGTAGTGCGCGACGCTAACACGTTGCTCTTATTTTACATCTTGCAATCAGGCACTTCTGTCAAAACCCAGACGTCTCCAGCATTATCTCTGACCCACAGTTCAAGCAGGATATGTGCTTTCCCTTACTTGAGAACAAACATAGATAAGGTTCGGCATATAGGGACAATGGCAGTAAAGTAGGCTGTTGACAGTCTCTGAATCTTTCGAGTTAGGCAGCTTTGCAGATGGCGGATCTCAGACTGCTACGATACATACGATTTATTCATAAAACTAGCGCTTTGATAACGAAACGACTGCACTGTTAGTGCCCCTAGTCACGTGGGATTTTGAACTATGGAAACAGAACTATGAAATGTTTCCCAGCACGCTCTACAAATTTTGTAAGGAAAGTAATGCTTCAAGGATTTGGACATTATAAATTGAGCCGGTTTTTATTTATAAAAAAGTATTTTCAAGAGTAACTGCTCTAAGGAGTATTTTGCGCAAGGCTACACCAATACAATTTTTTTTCTCATTTAAAAAAAAAAAATTTGTAGGAGTTCAAGCGAACCAACCAGTCTCCCTCGTAAAGCCCCTACGGGCCTTGAAGGTACCTGTAAATAAATAAATATATTTCAAATAAGAATCTTAAAAAAATTCAAAGAAATAATAAATAAAATGTATTCATACAATAGGTATTGTTAAAGAACGGACTGCGGCAATTGGTTCGTGCACCTGACGTCACGATTGAATTCAATATAAATACGAGCAACTATTCGAAAATATACCATGCGTATTACGCCTTGCATCATTTATAAATGGCCGTTCGACTTTCGACTCTTCTGTGCTTTATGGCTGCGGCCATAATTCAAATTCCTGAAGCGCAGTCAAGAACAACACGGACAAGATACGATGCTGCGAGGGTAAGCACTCAGGTCCTTTTCCTGGAAACGAAATTATTTTGATCTCGAGCTACTAATAGCCATAAAATAAACCTGAGGTCATATATTTTGTGTAAACGAGTTCAATCTCTCAGAGAGTGTAAAATTTAATGAATCTACCAGATTTACGCAATATTGTTAGTAAAATTGTGTGCAATATTTGTCGTGCTTTAGAATACTGCACTTAAAAGTACCATACTAAAAAAATTCGGCAGTTCTACGGAGTGTTCGGAATATATATTTAGAAGTGAAAAAGACAGTCAATGTATCACTATAGTACTTTTCTCGTAGGTACTTCAGTAGACAAAATTAAACGAAACTCCCGTGT
Source organism: Ixodes scapularis (assembly GCF_016920785.2). Taxonomy (NCBI): domain Eukaryota; kingdom Metazoa; phylum Arthropoda; class Arachnida; order Ixodida; family Ixodidae; genus Ixodes; species Ixodes scapularis. Next base: position 160,866 of record NW_024610030.1, on the reverse strand, counting down.
GTCAAACCATTATGGGGGCGCAGCTTCAGCTAAACTACACACCGGCCGATGCCACATTAGGCTTCCTTTTTGAGATTATCACGACCTTCGTTCTGTTCTTTGATCTGCTTAACATATTTATTCTTTGTTTGTTATCGCAGTACGAGCACTGTTTTTCTCAGAAAGCGAGAATTGAATGAGAAGCGGAGTTCGGGCAGTGTGGCATTTTTTTAAAATTCGATTTGTTCTACAAAGTCGTAGAAAAACAAAGGTTTTTCTCTGCGTGCTTTACGGCAACCGAAGGATTGGAATATTTTCAGACTTTCCATCTTACCCTTGCATCTCATTACTGTCGACTCCCATTTGTGAAGCAAAACGTCGTAACAAATCGGAAGTTGGTAAACGCTGCTCACCCAGTGGTGGTATTAGTCGCGCCTCACAAGTTCCTGTCTAAAACCCTGACGACAGAAATACGCTGAGCTTCTTGCTTATACAAAACAAATCTTAAAATACTAGGACAGCTACTTCAAAAATCCTTCGGGTGGAAGTGTACGCCGTACTCTCCCTAATACATATTAAATTGTTTTATTGATCGTGCCTTTCAGCGAAATTTTACGGCCGTCGTGTTATCATTCATAGTACCTAAGTCCTTCAATACTTTGCTGGGCCCTGATCTACACAGTGTAACCAAGAGACCGGACGATCGCCGCCTGCTCCGATTGGTCGGCGGTGTGCCGCTGACCAGTCGGTGATGCCCGGCCCCTTGGTTCCGCCGTATATATTAGGGCCCCTGGCCACGATACTTCTCCGTAACACTACACTGTTAGCAAAAATAACACGCCCAGACGTGTAAACTGTTGTCCCATAGCGGACACGTCGAAACGTGTTCGTTTTACACGAGGCCATCCTCCCAGCGCAAGCTTTCGCTCCACGCTCCGAGCTGAGACGCGTTAGCCCACTCGGCCACTCCCTCCTCTGGGCGCGTTAGTTCTCGTTCGATGTCTTTTATACACAGTAAAGTCTCCAAGCGGTGGACGTAGCTACTTGCAAAGGTACGTACGTGCGTTGTCGGCGGTCGGCGGCGTCGATAGCTTCAACAAGCCGCTAGACAAAAAAAAAAAAACGAATGCCGAACTCACATAGATAAATAACTTGAGCAAACTATTTAGAATCGGGCGGTAACCTGCGCCACCTATAGAGATTTCTAGCAGCCTGTTTTAAAAAGAAAGACGAGTCTGTTAACACGCGAACGACCACGACTACGCAGCAACCCTACATACAACGCAGGCAACACAGCACACAGCTACACAGCACCGATATGTACACAAACACAACAACCGACACTACGCCCGACACTTCCTACTCGATGTCCATTTCTCCCCGCGGCGCATATAAGCTTGACATGTGCGGGTGAGCTCTTTGGTCGCTGACCATTACAGATTTATAGAAGAATACACAAAACACAGCGCAATGGACAGCCGTGTGTTAGAACTGTTTGCATTTAAAAAGTATGGAGGCAAAATCTATAATGTTAGTCCGTTGCAATAAATAACTATATGTTAACAATAAATCTTAAACCGGTCATGAAAAAGTTCAATTTTTTGTTATTTTCTTGCTTGACCAGTGTTATGAGCAGTCCGACTAGCTTGAATCAGATAAGAAAACAAATTATTGGGATTTTGTCATTACGTAAACAATATTAAATGAAAATGATCCTTGCGCAAAGCATTTTATATATATTTTTGTGAAGGACATCCGGACATCCGCCCAACACTTCACTTCCGCTAGTTGCAGCAGTTGCAGTACGGGAGCAGACGCCTTCACTTTTGGGGCGTTTTGATGCAGTTTGTTGTCGTATGTCGTGTCGGTGTCGAGAAGAGCGGTGGGGCTTGGGAGTTTGTGACCGGTGTTATTCGTGAACACTGGTGTGGGGCGCTGATGTGTCTTTTTTTTATACTGCCACCACCCCGAACTTTGAAGATACACGGGCCCGTAGCAGTGCATTATGCTGAATCGCGAGCTCCTTCTCTGTTGACGTCTCTTTCCTGGTACCACTCGTGGGAACTGCAAGCGTTTAAACAGTGTGCACCGTCTCGCCTACATCCCCGGTGACGTACTCGACCTGTTGAAACTTATTGCTTCCGTCATTTTAGAGTACGGAAGGCAGTTATCTCGTTGGTCTGGTTTCGGTTATAAAAGCAAGGCAAAACGCTCGTAGTTCCCGCCCTCAGTACACGTTGGACATCTTCCACACTTTGACACCGGATAAATGGAAGAACGAGGATTTACATTCACTTCCGAGGTTACTCTCGCCGCTTCCTCACCGTTGAGCAGCAGGATGAGCTGGCGACAAGCCGCGGATGAAAGGCTTGAGCATCAACAGCCCAAGCGCACTCGGTGCCGATGCGGGCGACGCGGGTTTCTGTCAACCGGGAGGCTAGCACAAACCGTGAACGCTCCAGCTCTTCGTCATGACACGGTGTTGCAGAGAGCAGGGTAATATACAGTTACACGGATCACCGAAGCAAATGACTGCTATCTTAAATCTTGGCTTGTGATTGCGCCTTTGTAGTAGATCATCTTATTCGTTTTGCTGGAGAGACGCAAACGACGGTCATAACAAAATCGCTTGCATATTCCGCATATCTCACAAAAAGCATTTACCTTGTCACCTTACGAAAAGCGCGAAACACGGAGGCCGCACCGTCCTAAGCTTCCCGTTTTTTACCTGCTTTAGAGCAGTTTGTACCTGCTAGTAGATATGCCTACTGAAACTGAAACAGGGCAGTGCCAGAGAGAAAGAGACAAAGTTGGGAAAGCTTGCTCGCTCTCCAATTTCTCAACTCTCAAGTGATTGTACCATAATAAATGCACCAACGCGTCTTCCAAAATAAGGAAAGAGCACTACGTTCACAACATAAAAAATGGTCTCAGTACATGCATCTGTGGGCAGGTAGGAAACCTTGCCCTAATTTATTCACGCCGCATGATTGGCGCAACAAACTCGTTGCAGGACCGAATCATCTACTCGAGCAGTGTGCGTCGCTATGCAAACGCAGTCCAACACGAAGCATAAAAAACGGCAGATTTAAGACAACAATCCGGAGTTCATTATTCGATTAAAACAACGTAATTTTGTTGAAAACGCCCGCTGCTTTTTACTCACGGTATGTGTCGGGATACTTCCACAGTTTGAAACGGAACGAAGGAAGATTTACTTTTAAAAACGCTCGCTGCGTACTCCCGGGCCAGCTGGACCGGATCAGCTGACGACGACGGGACTATACCCGTTGAACCTCCACCACGCAACAAACAATTTGCGCTCCGTGTTAAAAGCGTGGTTCAAACAGACCCGGAATACAAAGCACCGCACCCTACACGACGAATGTTTCAGCTCTTTTTCGCATCGCCGGGTTGCACCAAACAGAACGAGATCGCCGAAGTCAACGCCGCGCTGTCGTGAACCTTAGCTTGTGGTTGCGAACTCGTGGACCTTGTGACTCCCTTCGCTTTCAAAGCACACACGACGATTACGAATGCTACTTTCCGTCTTCCAGGAACATCACAGGGGAACTTCTCCGGTCACGTCTTCACTATGTGCTCGCAAACTCCGAAGCTCTATGCGAAGCTTCTCGCGTCCCGTCAAACCAAAATAGTAGCGGCGCCATGCGTACTTGCCAGATTTTTTCCGGTTAAACAAAAACAACGAAAGCCAACCGGCGCTTGCTTCCAGCTTACATCGGCGTTGCGTTTGCGCCGTGGCCAGATCGCTTGCAGTTGAAGGTTGAAGCAAAAACGAAACCAACTGCAATGTCACGTGTTCACATCGAGGACACGCTTTTTATATCCGTTTTAACTGTTTGGAACGAATAATTAGACCCATGGCTTTATTTGTGGTGTCTAAGAAACTGTTATCAGGACCCCTAAACTAAATATTAACATGGGCGACATGAGGAAAGCCGCATTGCCATCGACCAGAAGATGGCGGCGAGCACGGTAAGCGCGGGTTTCGCCAACGTCCTGCGACATGGCGCAATTGCTTTTGGTGCATATCCGTCTCCGAGACATGTTTCTTTCCGCGGCATTTGTCTCGACGGTCCTTTCTAAGTGTGTCCCAAGCATTCCGGTGCTTCGATAGCCGGCAATGCCGCGGTCGTCGCCGGGGGCGATGCGTGTTATCGAGGTCGGCTACACGGTTATGCGTGTATGACCGAACCAAAACACGTTTCTTACAACCTCGCATGATTTCTGAACGAATTATCCGTTACTCATCGTGTAAATTTATGGTAATTTGTGTAAATATCGTGTTTTTCACCCCAAATATTCGCCAAATCCACGGGACTCGCTAACAGTGTACGGAGAGCTTGGTACTCTACAACGCGCGACTCTGGCGTCGGCAATGGGGCTAAGAACCGCCAAATAGAACCTCTGGAAGTCTTTGCAACCATGTGTTTTGGAATTTCTAACCCCCTCTGAATGAGCTATTCATAGAACGCTGTGAGGCGTCGTCGCACCGAAGGCAGTTCTTGTTAATGCAAGCCTCTTCGGCGTTTTAATCTCAATCAACTGGTCAAACTTCTAAATATACAACAATCTCCAAAATAATATTAGTTCCACTCCTTTTTCTTTTCTCGAAATGGTCGATATCTGAATGCCCCCATCGTACTCAAAATTCAGCGCAGCGAGCAGCACCATCAAGCAGATCTACTGAGCCCCCTTACACTCCATTCCTTTTTCATGCAAAAGCATCGTTTTGTTTGAAAACAAACGAAAAATAGCCTATTTTATCAGTTCTCTTCTTAGACATCAGTAACTATAGTAAACAGTGCTTGCATACAGCGATCAATTACAGATGTACCAAGATAACAACGTACGAGAAATTAAAAAAAAGAAAGTTGTAATCGCAAATTTTGAAGGTCTTACTCCGAGTTTAGTTACCTAAAGGAAATGGGCCCGCGGAAAGAGTGGCGCCCCTGGCGACAGCTTTCGTCATAAATCAAACATGGGCCGAAGTTTCGTGACGAATTGCGCTATTGAAGGACTTTGCTGGTATTGAATATTTGTGGTTTATTTTTCTCACGTGGCATCCGGTATAATTAATGCAGCAAATCCACTACAGTTTTAAAAATGGAAATTAAGTGACATAAAATAATTATGTCATGGCAACACACTACGAGACTTTAGCTGTCACAGTGCTCTGACAGGCCTCTAACATCAAGAAGCATTCATTATTTTAGGCGAAAGGCTTCACCCTGAGTTAGCTTTACTGCAGAATACAAAGGCAGCTAATCACGGCGAACAACAGAAGTGTTCAAGTGATTGGCGAAACTCAAAGTTCAATGATACTAAAATGATTAGCTGATATCGAAGACAATTTTTTGTGGGGCCATCTACTCGAGGTCTACCGAAAACGCGTGCCTTTCATAATTTTATTTGTTCTGTTCTAGGAGCTAAAAGAGCGATTCGGTGAGAAATATTATCTGATGCAGCGCTCACAGCTCACTGACAGAAAAATGGGAAATAGTGCCAAATGTGTCTCCGTGTTGAAATTGGCTCCAGTTTTTGGGGAAACAAGTATAACTGCCCAAATCTCAATCAAGCAAAATCGGGCCAGCGATCCCACGTAAGTATAGCCATCCCGCACATCGTAAACTCGAGTGGTGTATATGTTTTGCTTAAAGAGTCAAGGTCCAACGCGCAATAAAAATATGTCATGTGGCCCCCACCGATCAAGTGGCGCTCACTTCAAATATATTAGCGTCTTACATCGGTGACCGGTTAAGAACCCAGCAACTGCTTTGAGTCTAGCACGCACTTTTCTTCAGCCGGGCTTTGGCTGCGCGTTTGACAAAGTGTTATCCATGGCAGGGACCTCGCGCTCGAGACTCAGTATCTACAGCGTTCGTAACCTGTCAGCGACTGTGCACGTTTCCATTGTTTATAAATCAGAGCACACACGTTTTTAATCACAAACACAGCAATGAACGCGAGTCCTCATGCGCTTTCATGGAAATGTGTATTTTCGGTGAGAAGCTCGCGAGGTGCACTTCTGTTTTCCTCACTCTGGGGCAGTTAGTGCACGTGCTATACACGCGGTTATTTCTTTTTAATTTTGATAGAAAATAAAAGCTTGCATTGCACATCTTGCACCGCAGAACTTGAACGATAGACGCTTTCAGGCAGCTGCGCATGGGCGCCGCCATAACTGACCTTCAGTTTTTGTTCCGTATTATTCCGTTCGCTCCACTTCATCATTACCACAGCAGGATCGGTTATTGCCATTTTAAGTGTTACTGTTGTCGTGATAATTCGGATTGACCACACAGAGAGAGACAGAACAGCACCAGCGAGCTGGGTTAAGCACGCGCCCCCAACTGGCTGCCCCCTCTCGGGGTATATTGAAACGCATAAACCTGATTATTACCACATCCCCCTTTCTCTACAATGGGCTTGAAACTAGTTTCTGAATCTCTGCGGCCGAATGATTCGTCGCCCAGCTCTAGTGAGAGTGTAGGGCTCCTCTTCCCTTGTGCCGGAGTCGACGACAGATTCTTCCGGAGCGAGAGCCGGAGCTGGACCTCCCTCTGGATCAAGTACCTGTTCCGATGTCGGAGTAGATTCTTCCGGACCGAGAGCCATAGGTGGACCTCCCTCTGGGTCGAGTACCTGTTCCGATGTCGGTTCTTTGTCCTTAACGCACGGGGTCTGGACATTCTCGCCTGGATTGATCACTTGTTCGCATATCGTTTCTTCGTCTCCATTGTATCCGGTTTGAGCACTCTTTCTCGGTGTTTGTGCTGGGACTAAATGGTAGGTATTCCGGACGAGTTGTCTAGACGGTGTCTCCACCACGAAAGATCTAGGGTTGTTCGTTTTCCTCACAATCTGCCCCGGCGTGCCAGGGTCTCTGACCCAAACAGAGCCACCGATGGACGGCTCCTTGTGGCAGCTTGCTCCGTGCCGTTGATTGTATCCTTGGGCCTGCCTTCTTTTCTCTTCCTTATCTTTTCTTCGGAAATCCGCGTGGTTTGGCATTTTAGGGGTTAACATGGATGGCAACATGGGCAAAGTTGTACGTAGTTGCCGTCCCATGAGTAGTTGAGTTGGACTATATCCGCAGGGGCCTGGTGTAGTTCTGTAGATCAAAAGTGCCAGCTCTGGGTCTTCGGCCTTTTTCAGGATGTCTTTGGCAACTTTTACCATGCGTTCTGCTTCCCCGTTACTCTTGGGATAGTGTGGGCTGCTTTTTATGTGGCGAATCTGGTACTTTCTTGTGAATTCGTCAAAACTCTTGGACGCGAACTGCGGTCCGTTGTCTGACCTGAAGACCTCCGGTATCCCATGGCGGGCAAACACAGACTTTAGGTCCGCCACAATCGCTTCCGATGTTGTTTGCTTCAGCAGACACACTTCTATAAATCTGGAGTAGTAATCTACAACTACAAGGTAGTGCTTGCCGTTCAATTCAAAGAGGTCGGCTGCAACACGTTGCCATGGATAGTCGGGGAGCTCCGATGCTATCATAGGTTCCACTTTTGGGATGCGCTCTTGGATGCAGCTTGTGCAGTTGGTAACCACTTCTTGCAACTGAATGCTGAGTCCTGGCCACCACACTGACATTCTTGCTCGTTCTCTGCACTTGGACACTCCTTGGTGCCCTGCATGTAATTGGCACAGCACTTTCTCTCTCAATAACTTCGGGATTACTAGCCGATTGTCTTTCACGAGGAGATCGCTCTGTACCGTGAGGCTGTCTTTATTCCTGAAGTAAGGAGCGATCTCAGGTGGGATGTCCGTCTTGTGGGGCCAGCCCTTTGCACAGTACTCTCTTAACTTGCAACATACAGGATCTTGACTCTGAGCAGTGCGTATTTCGTCCAGATAGTGACTCGTAGCTGGCAGGAAGCTTGTCACAAGCTGGACGTACGCCTCTAACTCCTCTTCCATCTTCTCCGGGGGCTCTACTGGGGATCTCGAGAGAGCATCTGCCGTCCATAAATCCTTCCCGGGTACATGTTCTATGGAGTAGCAGAAACGCATGAGTCTAAGCTTGAACCTCTGGATTCTTGCAGGAATGGTATTCAACTCTCGGTCACCCAATAACGCAATTAGGGGTTTGTGGTCCGTTTGCACATGAAACTTGGTTCCTATCAGGAACTTTTCAAAGCGTTCGCATGCCCAAGTGACCGCATAAGCCTCCTTTTCTATTTGCGCGTACCTTCCTTCCGTCTCACTCAGTCCTTTGGATGCAAAAGCGACCGGGCTCACCAGTCCTTGTCGATCCTTCTGCAACAGCACTGCGCCTAGCCCATACGCCGAGGCGTCTGCCGACACTATCAGCTGCTGTCGGGGATCATAGAGTGTCAGCGTTGTAGCTTCCGTGATGTCTCGCTTCACCTGGTCGAATGCTCCTTGCTGCTGGGCGTCCCAGTTCCATTCTGCGTCCTTTCTGAGAAGATCTCGAATGGGTTTTAGCTTCTCCGACAAGTTGGGTATAAACCGTCCAACCTGGTTAGCCATGCCGATAAACTGACGAACTTTAGTAACGGTGTCCGGTGCCCGGAAGTCCATGATTGCCTTCACTCTTTCGGGGTCTGGCTGGATCCCTTCCGCACTCAGGATGTGTCCCAAGAACTTCAAAGATGTTTTTGCGAACTCGCACTTGTCGTTAAGTGTGATTCCCGCAGCATTCAGTCTCGAAAGGACCTCCTCCAGCCTCTCGTCGTGTTCTTTGAGATCTCTTCCCGTGATCAAAATGTCATCCATGTGACACAACACTCCAGGTATCGCCTCAAGAACTTGATTCATACGTCTTTGGAAGTGCTCAGGCGCCGAGGAGATGCCAAAGGGGAGCCTTTGGAAACAGAACCTGCCAAAAGGGGTTATAAAAGTTGTGAGCAGCTGTGAGTCTTCAGCCAATTTCACTTGCCAGAAACCCGCTTTGGCATCCAACTTCGAAAAAACCTTAGCGCCAGCGAGACGCCCCAGTGTTTCTTCTACCGACGGGAGCACAAGCTTCTCCCTTTCGATGCACTTGTTGAGGTTTGTCAGGTCAACACAAATCCTGACTTCCCCACTTGATTTGGGGATCACCACCATAGCTGAGCACCAGGGAGTCGGCTCTACGACTTTCCTAATAATGCCGTCTTTCTCCATCTCCGTCAGCTGAGCCTTGACCTTATCCGACAAAGCCAAGGGCACTCTCCGTGACGTGTTTACTGACACTGGGCTTGCACCTGCCTCGAGCTTGATGAGGTAGTCACCTTTCATTTCTCCGAGACCCTTGAACATTCCTGGGAACTTTTCTTTGTACTTGGCACCTGGGTCTGCTGTAACCGCTTGCAGCAGCTGTACAATCTTTAGACCCGTACTCGCCCGACGGCCCAGCAGAGGTTCTTCCAGCCCTTGGATAACATACATCTCATCTCGGACGCTGTTGTTTCCACAGCTTAGGGTGGCTTGAACCTTTCCCAACACCTCCAGTGGCTGTCCGCCGGCACCGTAGAGTTTCACTGCAGTGGGTCGTACTGCACTCACATCTCTAACAGCCCTCAGTGGCACCGCATTTACATCTGCCCCGGTGTCAATCTTGAAAGTGATTGGCTTTCCATTGACGCTGAGCTCTTTTCTCCATGCTGATGCACTGCTACCCTCCTTGAGTGCGCCCAGTGACCATCTTTCCAGTAAAGGTTCATTCTTTTCTGTGGTGACTTCACGTAGAGTTTTCTTGTAGCACATCTTTTGCCAGTGGCCTTTCTTGCCACATGAGTGACATTTGGACGTGGATGCTGGGCAGTTGCTCTTTTCATGAAAGCTTTGTCCGCCGCACTTCCCGAAACCGTGTAGCGGGCTCTTCCACCCCGCAGTCTCGTTTGTTTGGTCTCCGGAACTGGAGCGGCTTTTACTCGACGTTTTCCGGAGGGCGTCGACAGACAGTTCTTCTGCTGGGTTCTCCTGGCGCACGACAGCCTGCTGCCTTCGTACGGCTTCCTTTTGTCTCGCCTTTTGTAACGCCTTCTCCAGGGTGAGTTCGGGATCAGTTTGTAACGTCTCTGACAGCTTCCCGTCCTGTAAGCCGACCACCAGGCGGTCGCGCACCAATTCTTCTTTGAGCGCTCCGTACCCGCAGTGGGCCACCAGTCTGTGTAGGGCCGTTACGAAGGCCTCGACGGTCTCGCCAGGTTCTTGCTTGCGTTGATGAAACCTCGCTCGCTCGTAAATAACGTTTCTTTTTCCGATGCAATGATTTTGGAATACTTCCAGCACCTTTTCGAAGTCCACTTTGTCTTCTTCCGTCAGCGTTGCTGCGGCGAGTATGTCCTCGGCATCTCCCCCTAGGCAGTAGATTAGAGCGTCTACTTGAGCTGCTCCTTCTTCCTCCATGAGTCGCGAGACCCTTCTGTACCTGAGGAAACGACTGGACCAGGCCGTCCACTCCTCTGGGCGTTGAAAATCGAACGCCGTCGGTGGCGCGAAACCGAAGGCTGGCCTGGTTTCCCGATGCTCGCCCGCCGCCATCTTGACCGGTTGCGGTTAAGTGTTCGCAGCTAGGCTTAGCTCTTTGCCTCTGACGTACCCGGACTTCCTGACCGTTTTCTTTCTTCCCAGTCAGACGCCTCCTCCGCTGTGACCGCCGCTCGTCACGCCTGCCCTTTTCACTGCTGTGGCCGCTCGTATCCCACTTCTGACACCATGTCGTGATAATTCGGATTGACCACACAGAGAGAGACAGAACAGCACCAGCGAGCTGGGTTAAGCACGCGCCCCCAACTGGCTGCCCCCTCTCGGGGTTTTATTGAAACGCATAAACCTGATTATTACCACAACTGTGACCTTCTCCCCAGCCTAGGCTTTTGTGGAGGCTCGTCAACGCCCGCTTCAGTGGCTCGGCATCTCGGTAAAACAAGAGAAGGTCGGCTATGGCGGCTCAATCTGGCGCGTGCTGAAAGCGTCTATACTCACACTGGGTTGTGAAAAAAAAAAATCCACCAGGCGCCGATACCCTAACTTCTCGCCGCATTCGCAGGCGCTGTTCAGAGCGCAGGCTAAGAACGAGATCAGATTAATGAGTTGCTAAGACCGGCGATCTTGATGGTGTGGAGTGCACGCTGTAAAAGAAGTGTGCGAGCTCGCCATCAGCACGCGCTCAGCAGTCGCGCACACAGCTATGGCCGCCAGTGAATACTCCCTGTAAGATGGCAGCTGCGAGATGCTTTTTGTGGGTCGGTTTATACCTCGATACCATGATGCTTTGAATGTGGCTCGAACTGCCTAATAATGGTACGACTGTATAAACCAGGAGTCACTTCAATACTGTAATACCCTTAATGGTCGCGAGTCCTTAATTTTCACAAATATCGCGAAATCAAAATTTCGTGAAATTGAGGGGCTCCCGAAAATTTCAATCCCTAAGACTATCAATGCAGGTGTCTGGAATTCCGAAATTTAGTGGCCGCGATTGTGTCCTCTGTAACCGATTCACGAAAACTGGGGGGCATGAAAATGAAGGGTTTTACAGTGTCTAGAACTGACCTTCTGGTTTCCTTCATCACAGTATAGCTGACGTTTACGACATCAGAATTAGACATTTCCCATGCGGATGTTTAAATAAAAACTGCTGGAAGCGTTACAAAAGCAATCTAGTCTTTAAAAAGATAATATCATCGTGGCATACTTTCTATAAAAATAATGTTAACACTCCCGCGAATTGCATCCATTTTTTTTTTTATTTATTATGCCAGGGGTACGCGAATCCCCGAACCAAACGAGCCTCTGCACGGTTTTCCTCCTCTGCACGCATAAAGACGGGAACCTGACCTTCCTATCCTAGCTTGAGCAGTCGTGATGCCTCGTCCGGGAAACGGGTGCGACGTGTTCTATCGTTGCTGAAGCAATCACAAATAGATAGCTACAGTGAGTTGCGCTTTTTACGCAGCTTGATTGGTCACACTGGCTCGTAGCGTTGGCTGCTTCTGGACGTAAGTTGAAGCGAAGTATAGGTCTTCCAACGTGCTGGAAGGCTACTCTTACCTCGATTCATTGCGGCAGCGGCGACGTAGCCATGATAATGGATCAGATTGGCATATTGACGGGTTAGCGCCCAGGTTCGCGGCTCCTGCCCAGGCTTCGTCCGGACGTTTGCTGTCCAGCGTCAATGCTCATCGCATAACATCATGGCATCCCGCCAAAAAAAATAGATACTTGCAAAATGTTTTCGGGTGTTTCAAGCATTAAGCAAGTTACTCCCCATTGAACTATCAGGTTCAAATGAAATGCGAACGGTGGAGCGCGTGTCCGTCGGTACATGCTGCGCCTCCTGGAGGCCTCTTGAAATTGATAAAACTTGCGGGTTGGAGAGTAGGGTGCTGCGAGGGTGTGCGTCCTACTCCGACGTGTCTGACCCTCGCGCAGCACAACCCAGGCTTCAACGCTGCGCCGGTGATGTGCTTGAAGTTCCGTCGCACCCACCCACAGTGGCTCAGCATGAACCATGCGAGGAACATCGCCGCTCGCAGCAGGAGTAGACCGCTTGCGCGCGCGCGTCTGTGGAGCATTACCGCAGCGTCATGCTCCCTCCTAACTTGCGCAGTTTTGTTTCTTTCTTAATATGCGTTGTCATTTTCTTTTGAACAATATAGCAGAAAGTTCGCAAAATTCGACTGACGGGATAACAAGAGTGGACCCTGAACGGCTGCTGATGCCTCAGTGAAGTCAATCACTCGGCAGACTTTTATATGTCAGCTTCCAGCGCCCGCCCTGTGTCTCCTATAGTTCTTGTGTCTCGTGTATGGCGCTGGGGTTGCCAAAATGCAGATCCACCAGCTCCCGCATTTCCCAAACATTTGAAAAAAATGCTGTAACTTTATCACTGGCATTTTGCAGGCGGCCAGAACATCGTTCAGCGCTATCATCAAATGATCACTCTGTGCTTCAGAAGTGTGAAATAGTAGTTGAAGCAGGTTTTTGCCTACGGAAAACCTGTGGAGCTTGATTGACGACAGTCATCAGAACCACTCAGACGTGCTCGTGAAGGACCTAGAATGCATGGCTCCAACAAAATAGGCAAACAGCGTGGACGGGAAACGAGGCGTTAGTTTCCAGGTGGTATGTGTGCAAGCAGAGATAATGGAACAACCACAAATGCTGCAACAGGGTGTGGGCCAAAACTGTAAATTCAATAACATCGCAAACAAAAAATTACTTTGGCCCAATATTTGGGTTGGCATTTCAGCCATGTTACTTGGCGTGGTTTGCAAATTTTCAGAAAATTCGGGGTCTATAAACAGAACGCCGGAGTACCCCTTTAACGGGACAGTGATATATCTTCACATACAGTCGAGATTGCTAGTTTAGCTAAACAAAGAGAAACCTCTTTAATATTGTGTTCTTAGTTCATTAAACATATTTACAGAGCATCTATATAGGCACCTCTAGGAGACGTCCTTTTGAAATGGGTGAATGAGCCCGCTCTCTTGGGTCGCGAGCACATGCCACGCACGGTGGATCGCGAAATTATTCGCCGCCGACCACAGAGATTTTTCCTATCGTGTGATTGAAGTATATGATGAAATTATGTTAAATTGTCATGTCCCAGCAGATCACCACTTCTTCATGCCATATTTTATGCTTGTTAAAGCACCTAACTTCTCGACTGATTATTAAAATTTGTTGCTTTATACGTGTCTTATTGATACATACTTTAAGATCCGCACATATGCACCCCAGGAGAATATAATGGGAGGCAGTTAACTTCATAATTTAGAGTTGCAAACTGTTAAGCAATTGGCAAAATTTGTGTCCCTGATTTAAAAAATATTAATTGATAGTTTGCCCCTGATTAGAACAATTAATGGACAGGGACAGCATAAATACTTATTTTTTCATTAAACTTCTTGACTTTTGTAAGACAACGACGTGAATTGTCTTTTTAATGCAGTTACACTGGGTGAGAATACCTAGCCTATTTACTTTCCTTCTTAGCCGCAACATGCAGCATATGTCGGGGTCTTATAAAAGGTTACTAAAGCTGGTCACGCAATCTCGACGGATAAAACTGCACACTATTGATGCCACTGTCACGAGTAAGGACCCATTCACATATATGTGTTTGAGCGCGGTGCGTTCCGCATCGGCAAGTGGCTGTAGAACGTTGCGGAGAGCGTTTGCGCAAAGCTTGTAAACACATTCGCATTTTGCATGCAGTCCACCGCAGTTAACAGCCAAAAAGAATCCACTATCTTTGCCTGCGTCTTACGGGAAGTGAAATCCCCATCAAGACGACGGTTCCCGGCGACAGCGTCGACGCGGCTGTTCATGTGGGACAATCACGCTGGCATCAGCAACTTCTGTCCAGCTTGAATCCTCGCAGCCTCGGAATTACCACCCCTCGCAGAATTCCCCCCCACACACCCCAACGGGCAAAAGCGGGATCAATCTCCAAAAGGGGGAACCGAATGTACGTCAGAGATGAGTGCGGGCGAGCATGTGACCCACACTTTCTGATCTCGGCCTCTGATAAGTGACGCGATACTCCGCAAGGGCAGCCGCTCTGGAAGATGAGAACGGCTCTACTCTAATACGTCGCGCTGCGGGCGTTGCGCGACGGCGCGCATCGTACCACTAGGACGCCGCCTCCGGTCGTAAGGACGCTGTTCCGCACTAAAACGGGTTCAAACGCTAATGTTTGTCCGTTTGGCTTAGTTGGCTCCACACCACGTTGCATTTTCGTTGATCAAAATAGCATTCTACCATCCATTAACATTCAATTACGGCGATCACCCCACTTATGGAAATTTCTTTACCAGCCCACAAATGACCTACGAGGTAGAAACCCAACAGCCGCTGCGTTCTACAGAATCCGAGGATCCTCCAGCCAGCCTTGAGTCTTTTACTCGACACCCCCTCGGATTTCACACTGTCCTTTGTCTGTAAAGCGCAGGTTTCGCACCATTTAGTCATTTGTATGATGCACGGTAAATAGGCCTACTCATCATTCGTGACAATATAGTTACTTACCGTATAAACTGACTGAAATGCGAAACTCTAACAAAACTTCAATAAAAACAAAATTCCCCGACGTATCGAGACCAGCTCGATCCCTTGACCACGGGTGACTGTGGGTTGGAAGGAGGGGGATGCCGGTCTTGTAGGCCGGTTGCGATCGCTGCGCCCGGATTTTTTCACGAAGTGACGAAGCCCTGATACAGACGCTTGGGAGAGTGCCCGATGACCTTTTAATGTTACCGTTTGTTGTCTGGCTGTTCTAGGATTCTAGGTGCAAACGTTTACGCCAGTGTTGTTCCATGCCCAGGATCACGCTTTTGTCGAGTGTTACGCTGTGACTCAGTTTCGCTGCGTCCTTGCTGACATTCAGGTCAGCGAGGGCGCTGACTTGAACGTTGTTCTTCTTTACGTCGAATTTTCGGCGGCGGCAGCGATCCGGGAAGTTCTTGGTTTCCCCCACTTCGGTGACAGGGCAGTCCGCGCACGGGATGCGATACATGACGGCTTGGGCCTTCTCCTTTCCCGAGGGACGCGTCCTTCAGAAACATGGGATAGCAATCCCATGTTTCTGAAGGACGCGTCCGATGGACTCGCTCACGTTCCTCACGAATGGCAGGCACAGACGGCTCGAAGGAGCCGGGACTATAGAGAGACGGGGGGCGGCGCAGCTTCTTGTAGACTCAATTAATGAAACCTTAGGTGTAGCCGTTGTTTTGAAGGTCGGCCTTGAGCTTGTTGGCTCCTTCCCCGAAAGATTTTTCCGTCGAGCGTACGGACATGGCACGTCTTAACAGCGCAGTGACCACCGACTTTTTGTGGGTTGTGGGAGTGTAAGAGTCAAAGTTCAAGTGCCTTCCGGTGTGCTTCGGCCTCCTGTAGACCGAAAAGGACAGCCTGTTTTGAAGTCTTCTTCACATTGATGTCCAAAAGCGGAAGCGCATCATCTTTCTCGCGTTCCACCGTGAACTGAATAGCGGGTTCGACCATATTTAATTGTTAACAAAGACGGTCGATTTCAGTCTATTACACTATGCAAAAGCAGTCGTGTACATAACGAAGAAAGATATTCGGGTTCGGCACAAACATAGCAAGGGCTTGATTTTCAATACGTTCCATGGCAAGGTTGGCCGTAGTGACCGAGATAGCTGCTCCCCTAGCCGCGCCGCTTGTCTGGTTGAAGAGAAGCTTATCGAACGAGAAGTAGGTGTTTCTGAGGCACAGCTCCAATAGACGGCAGATCTCGTCAACGGACAAGCAGCTTCGGTCCGCTAGACTCGTGTAATTTATAAGCGCCGTCCTAGCCACGGAAAACGCAAGTGGCACCGAACACTGGTAAGCCTCGTCGGCGTGTACTTGAAGCCCATTGACGGGTCGATGAAATGAGTAGAGTTCATTACGTACGTGGGTGTGTTGCCGGTGAGCGGGTACATCAGCTGGTGCAGTTACGTCGACACTGCGCGGAGCGGGGATGTGGTTAAGTCAACAATGGGACGGAGTGGCGCACCGGACTTGTGGATCTTGGGAAGGCCGCAGGTTGCTTGGGCAGACCCATTTCGGCTTATCAGCCTAAGGTAGAAACCACGAACGTCCGGGTGTTTCTTGCAGATGATGGAGAATGTCCTGTTGACAGACTCCTGGATATTTGCAGTTAAGTCCTTTCACAGTGGCGTATGCGCAGAAATGTAAAGGAGTTTCGAATTTCATTCAGTCCATTATTTTCCTAACCAGACAGATTTCCGCCAAAGGTGTTCACTTACCGTAATGTAAGCATACAAATCATGGTTTGCGGCGACTAAATGCGAAAAGCTATTTCGGTCAGAAATTTTAATGACTCGTTGTTTTATATAAAATCTGAATTAGCTCACCTGCATGCTTTTGCTTCTTGCAAACGTTTAAATTTTTTTTTTATCCGTGTTTTTTGGTCGATTTATAAAATTGTATATCACCAAATCTCCGAAATATTTTTCAAGGGAAAACATAAAAGTAAAAATGACTGCCCACACGCCCGATGGAAATGCGATCAAAAATATGATAAGAACAACTAAGGTTCCGACGGCAGAATGTAAGTATGCAGACGCTTCTTAGCACACTCAATTAATATATAAAACGCAGTTTACCAATTTCCTTGTCAAAAAGTTTTCTGTAATTTATTTGAAGTGTTCACCGGGAGGTAAAGAATGAATCTAGAATTTTTTCTTTGAAATACCTACTAATGGTATCAGTAATCCGCAGGAGTAGCAACTCCCAATAGTTGTGTCACAGCGCTCATGACGCTTGTTAAATGCATTGTACCGGCAATACTTCCTGAGGTTATAAATTATTAACTTGCTTTGAACACTCGTGAACTTGACTATTTTGTGCGGAAAAATATAGTTTAGGACGCACACAAAAAAATGATACGATTACGACACAATTTATTCCCTAAGGCCGTTAATATAAGGCCTTTAAATCTGCTTTCATAATGACTCATTTATACTGTTACTGCTCTCAATCAGGACGGCCCAAGGAAGGTAAAGTCTGAATATTTAAGCAATAGGGTAAAATAAAAGTATATTAACGAACATAACGTCAACAAAACTCTACGTTCTCTATCCTAAACTATGATGCTTTCTTCCCTTTTTAAAAGCATCCAGACCAATCTCAATATATATTACGAAAAAGTGGTGTGACGCGAGTGTAGCTAGTGCACAAACAGGAACTTGTTTAAAAGGGCATTCACTTGAAGTAATTAAACGCATAGTGAGATTGGCAAATTTTAAGCATTATGAACTTTATTATGCAGCATAAAATTACATGTTTATTGTATCTTCAATGCTTCGCTCTTCGTGTGTTTTGAAACATTCATACGTTTTAAGGCCCGTTAACACACTTGCAACCGAGTACGACTGAGAGAAACAAAACCTGATGAAACCTCTTAAAACTTCTTAGGGCTAGAGAACATACTGGCACGCTGGCGCCATCTATGCGGTGACCCTGGAACTGCATTTCACAAAACTGAAGGTTTTGCAGGATTTCCGAGGTCAAATGAGCGCAATACCTATAAGAAAAACTAGTTTACAACGTTGACAAAATTTTTTTCGAGTCAAGAAAGAAAGGATGGTGCGCAAGAGAAATAGATGATATGCGGGACCGCCAAGTTCACACTGCTCCCCAGAAGATGTGCCAGTGTGTCCTCTCGTCGTAAGAGATATTAAAAGGTTCCAAGGCACTCGGTCTTAAGAAGTCGGAGGTGTCTGAACGGGCCATTCGAGTAAACCTAGAAGTACGCGGGAATACTCTACTTTGTGTACTACTCTTCCTATTTTCAGTACTCTACAATCAAAAGCTAGTATTTTCTGACGATAGAAGTTGCCGTGTTCTCACTTATGACTACCAAGGGGACACATGTAAGTTAAACATAACCTTCATGGGTTAGCTTACTTTTTTTGCGAATTTCTAAGGGATACAATTGATAATTATTTTATAAATGTAATTTGCCTTATCATTCCTAAATATGAAACTAGAAGAGCATTAAAGCATGCTTTATAAACAAATTTGTTTTTACGTTTAGTGCCCTATAAATCACTGTCGTTTAATTTTAAGATTTAACGAAAACAAATCCCACACTTGTTGATGCATTTAAAGGGACACTCACAGGGTATTTATGCTCACCGAGGTTTTTATTTCTACATAACGTATGAGAGCCCAACTACCCAGAACACAATTTGCGGCTCAAATTTTTGTTTTCTTTCCGCCCGAAAACCGCCGATCGAGAACTGGCCGGTTTGAGTCGTGGTCACATGCCGTGTTCTATGGTTTAGAGACAGCCAACAAATACCATCAAATTCGTGGGTCATCAAACGCACCCACTTAATACTACAAATAGAAAAGAAATATTTCTTTTGGCTTCTAAAAAGCCGCAACTACGTTAATTGAAGAAAAGTTGCACAGTCATGTGACTTCCGCCGACTCTCTCCTCCTCTATATTTCTTATCCCTCCCCAGTCCAGTTTCGTTTCCGGTATCGGTTTCAGGCTGTTGCCTTTTTTTTTTTCTTTCTTAAAAAAATACGTGACGCTGTAGCAAAATGTTGATTGGGTAGTCTTCGGACACCATAATTGATCGCCTGGCAAAAAATAAAACAAAAATAAAACAAAAAATAAAACAAAAACAAAACAAAAACAACATTCTAATCTGCACAGTAGCAGATTAGAATGTTGTTAACGCACGTGTCTTAATTCGCAGCCGATTTTTAACGCGAACTGAGGGGGGCGTGTATCGGGCTCAACCCAAGCACCTCTTTCAGAACGCTTAGGCTCAAAGGATTGCAGAGGTTGCATTTAAAGGCACGGGCCAGCAAAGTTTCGATGTCGTCTGATATCTTGGGCAGGCCACAGCAAGAGCCACCCGAAAAATGAAACACTTTTATTTGAGATAAAATAATATGACGAATTGCATTTAGCCGGAAACAGACAAGCACACAAATTTGGAATACTCATTTCGACAAGTCACACTTTCGCACGAGCATATTGCAACCAATTTACCTATTTATTTATTTAGATTAAATATACCGGCGGCCATCCTTAAGGGCCAAGGCATGAGTCAACGACTTCTAGGGCCTATTTCTCCTAAAAATACATATCTTTGCTTTTGACCCATTAAATAGAAATTAATTTATGTTTGTAATAAAGGTTTATTTTCTGTACACCGTAAAAAGTAATGGACAGGTTTTTTCTTAGTTTTACAGATAAGACATATGTTTACACATGTTCCTACATACTCGTAAACGCTGAGCTGAGGAAAATTAAAACAAAACAAAAAAGACGAAGACAGCTAGACTTTAAACTCTGCTGAAATTTATTGATTTGAGCACACCAATAAATGGACTTCAAGACACAGGAAAAGGATGGACAGAAGGAACCCAAGTGCATAAACAGGGAGCTTGCCGCATTCTACCAGACAGACTAAGCCACTGCCCAAGGTCAACATCTGGAAAAGAAGCCGTCTTCGACCACCGAACAACCACACACTCCCCAAGGTCGCGCCACGCAGGGAGCACTCGAGAGCTCCAAAGCCTGAAGGGCAATCCACACACTTGCGTTAAGTACGACGGAGTGCGAGGGTTGCTATGGCAAAAGCTGCGTCGGCTCCAACGCAATTGTTGCCATAGCAACCCTCGCGCTCTGTCGTACTTAAAGGGGCGGTGCAACGATTTTCGGACTTCGGTCAAAGATTTCTGGAAGTTGCCCCCTGACACTTCTGAAGTAAAGAACAGAAAACCGATTTCGCCTGCGTGTTTTAGTTGTTGCGTAAAAAAAAAAGATAAAGATTGGCATTTCGGGCACCCCTCAACTCACTCCCAGTCTTCAGGGTCACACCTGGTCGCACTCCCAGTGACGTCATTCGGAGTGCCGTGTAGCTTCCCGCGTGCTATCTCGGAGGACGCTTCCCCTCCCTCTCTCTGCGTACATTAGCGGACGTTAGGCTGCAGCTTAGAGCCGAGTGAGGTCACGTAATCTTACCGCTGTAGTTCCTTCGGCTGCCACTTGGGGCTGCAGGTGGGGGAAAAATCTCGGCTTTTGCTTTGCGATTATGCAGCGGAATCGCGACATTCGTAATGAAGGATGTGTTTTCTCTATCCTCTGGGACACGATAAACAACGTAAAAATGACGAGATGCAAATTGTTTTAATCATAAAATCGTTGCACCGCCCCTTTAACGCAAGTGCGTGAATCGCACTTAAAGGTTGGTTCACATACTTCAATGAGTCCGACGAAATGCGACTGCAACGTTAATCCTTTTTTGGATTGCTATGGCAAATAGGTTTTAAGCCGCTTACACTCGTTATTGCTGCTACGCGGCGCGGTCTTAAGAGGCTTCCGAACCGGTTGCAGTTGCCCTCGGTCTGGCACGACGCAAGTGTGTGAATTGCCCTTAGAGGGCTATTTACTGTTGATTTGGAGCACAAATCCAAATGTCATCAACAAATCTTGGAACCAATAGGTTATCAGTCCCCAAAGGAACCAACAAATTCTGTCATTTTCCTATCCAGAGTGTTGAGATGAAACTCCGACAATACTGGAGCCACCACCAAACCAATACATTACGTCGGTGTTTCTTTTTTCCATAATAGACTTACAAGTATGCCGTTTCCAAATCAGCTCTCCTGCACCCTCTCACTTCTTACATATACCTTTCAGATTGTCAATTGTGGCTGATTCATTCTGCAGTAAGAGGAGCTATCCCACGAGGTTGTAGCCATGCCTACGACCAGCACTGCCGGACAAAGCACAGTATCTTCCATGCCCAATGTCTATAACATTGCATCTCGCTCCACACACATTCAATTAAGAGTGAATATTTGTTTGTGAGTGTGTGAAGAATAAAGTTATAATTTCATGGATTTTGGTCTTATTTGTGGTCATTATATTTGATATAAATAGCAAAGGTCTGATCGTGAATAATCAACGTTTTATATATATATTTAGATGTCGATGCGCATATATGCAATATTAGTTTAAGATTTATCATCTAAAGAAACTGTCCGGAAACAATCATGTGTGCCATATCACGATACAATAAAAACATTAGTGCTAACAGTACTATTCTGACACAAAAAGCGATAAAATAAGTGAGATCTGCCTAAAAGACTGGGTGTAAATTCGGTTTTTTGCTAAATGTACTTATAACAATTGAGACGTAAAGGAGGAAGGAGAGCCATCACAGCCTGTCTACGTTTGGCAAGATTAAATCACTCTGTGACTGAGTAGCTGGTATCTGGCATTTATTTATGTGTGCAACGCTTTCACGACACTTCAGAAGAGTGGTGTTGTGGGCCAGTTAGTTTACCATGTATGATTAAAAGTTTCAAAAGGAACAGAATGACGAACAGGAACCAGAATAGGAAAGGCGCAACCGTACACTCACAGACAAGTTTTTAGAAAAGAAAGGTTCCAAACATCCACACAAAGTGTGCTACGACGAGAGCTGTAAAAGTTACTCATGAAATGTAATTAAGTTACAGTTATAGTTACTTGAGCAAATCTAATTAAGATACAGCTACAGCTACACAGTTAAAATTATAACTCGTTAAATTTAGTTACTAAGTATGCAGCAAAGTTACATAGCACTTACTTCAACCGAAACGCACAGGCGTACGAAGTTGCTCGACAATGATGCTCGGGGTACTTTCATGCAGGGATTCAAACCGTAACCGTAACCGAAACCGAAAATCGTTTAGGAACGAAATATTTTCAGTAGCCATAACCGGAACGAAACCGTTATATGAAATTTATAAAAAACATAACCGTAACCGTAACCACAAATTATTTACCGGTAACCGGTTTTAACTTTTAACCGATAGTAACCGATAGTAACCGAAAAAATTATAAAATTTCCTTAAAGGGCAACTCCGCTTCTTCTCCAGTAGTGTAAAACTATACAGTTCTCTTTGTTATCATCTACAAAACCCCCATGGCAAATATTACGACGGAATTCCGCCTAGAAGTTCATACAAATCGCTGTCAAAGTTTGACAAGCACGAATCCGCTGGTTTTGGTTGAGACGTGCGGACCAGACAACACTGCCCGGCTGCATTTCCGCTTCCTCCAAATTCCTTGTGCCGGCACGTCCGCGACGTCATCAAACATGTACAGCTTCTTTTTTTTTTTCTTTTTTTTTTCAATTTTGTTTTCTTTCTCGGGAAGAGCACGGGTGGCGCCAGCGCCGTGAAAGACGTGAGTGACGCGCTCGGCAGGCCCGGCGCTCGACTATTGATACTACTGATAAGCCGATCCCCTCGTTGAGCGCGGCTTGTGTTACATCGCATACTTTTGAACACCAAGTAAAAGGAGGAGAGGGAAGCTGCTTTTGTAAGAATTTTGAGTGACAGGTTAATCTTCTATAATCTTCTGGAGGGAGAATAGCGACGCCTGTGCTAATCCAGGAGGCACAAAGGAGGATCCTGAGAAGAGGGGAGCTTCTTCTTCCCCTTGTATACACCTTTCCAAAAAACGCTCCTAGGCCGCCGCCATGTTGCTGATGCTGATGCGGCTGGTGCGACTCTCGCGCCCTCTATCAGCTAGAAGTTTTCTGCCACTCTCTGGGACTGTGAAGACCCGCTCAGCGCGGTTCTCTACATGCATTTTAGCCGTTTTGCATTCGACGTTTTCTCGCTCTCTTGAAAGTTTCCACTTCATTTTTTTATGCGTGCTGCCTACCCTTCTTGTATTATCTTCCATTGTGAGAAATAAGGCTGGTAAGTGCCTGTCATTCAAGCTTTTCTGCTCGACATTCACGGGAAACGAAGCAGGTGAAGGACGTCGAACGACCCTCGACGCGATTTTGGGAACATTGTTCTCCCCCCTCCCAGAGATAATCCGCGTAGAATCCTCAGTCATCTCCAAAAATAGTTGCCCGGGTTGGGGTGACAAACGGGTCAGTCGCGTTTGTTTCTTTGCCTTGGTGCGGTTGTGAAAAAAAGGAAGCTCTCCCCGAAACGTCCGATCGTCAAGATGTGACTGTCGTCGCTGTGACTGTGTTATTTGAGATCTTTCTCAAATAAATTCTTTTTGGATAACGCTGCATCGTGTGGTACGTACGATATATTGTTCTAATGTTAACACTTCCTCAATTGTATGTCCGTGTCCTGTCCATCGGTAAACACGTTATTTGTGAGCGTGAAAAAATGCATGCCTTTCGGCCGTCTTCTGTTGCAATTTATTTTTGACAGCAAAGCGCTTTGTCGCTTCACATGCGGCGAATCCCGCGGCGTTATCAAAACTGATCGTAAGAAAAAAACAAATAACTAGAACTATACATTCCAGTCGCACTCGTTCTGTCGCGCGCGTACCCAACAAAAACAGTTTACAGTTTTTTTTTTTTTTTTTTTTTAGTGTGACACAATGCTTTCTCAATGCCCTCGGGAAAATACATGTACCATGAAACACAAAATATAGCGGGAAAAAACGAGAATTTAGCCGCCAGCAGCGTTTGAAACTGCGCCTACGCAGGCTGCGCCTATTGAAATCACAGTCCACTCGGTTAGGGTTAGGAGGGACGCCGGTGAGAGCCTAGCCTCAAACTCAGTGACTGGGCTCGAAAGCGGATTGTGGTCCCTGGGGTCGAGTGTTTTTTGGAAAGGTGTATATCACGTGGGTGTACATGCTTAGTGATGCCGAATATACAACGTTGTCCGGCTTTGCCATCGTTTCAGTTTCGGTTTGTGATCATGGCTAGAGTAAAATTACACGAAAAATATTTTATTTTTCGTGAAACAAAGGATTGGGGATTGTTTTTGAGTGCTTCAAAAAGCAAAATCGGCCACTATCTCAAAATTTTTGAAATTAAGCGGAGTTGCCCTTTAAGTATGACGTGGAGGAGGGATCTTGGTGTGTCGTGGCCTTTTGACAGAGTTTCTTTCAGCGACTGGTGCATCTGGTAATATATTTCGGTTCAATCTAACATTAGGGTTAAGAATGCTTGGTTCTAATCAGTGGTCTATCGTATAATAAAAAAAGTATATTTCTAAATATGCCACACTCCTACATCGCTACGTGTATTACGTACGTACATGTCGCCTTCAGGGCATTAACTAGTAAGTGAGAATTCTTAGATGTTCGACAGAACCAACTCGGTTCTGTTGAAACCACCGATGACGACACGAGATAAATTGACCATCATGCAGAGCTGGCGGAAAAGAAAACCTGGTATTCATTTAGTCCAAAACATGTCGCGCGTGAGAATTTTGAAACAACACAAAAGAAAAAAAAATGTTAGAGGTTTGACATTGGCGTTTTGATATATATATATATATATATATATATAGTGAGGGCACGTGACCCTCGTGAGGTGACGGCGACGCCGCTTGGAAAGAGGAGTATCAGACAGGATGAGGACGTGAGGAGGAGGGAGGAGGGGTATGTATATATACAGGGTGTTTTTTTTTTAGTCTTAAATATTTGTTCAGAAAAAACCGTGAAAGATACACTAATGTGGTTTGTGCAGTTGAGTTATACGGCCAGGCGGACATTATGTGGTGGCTAGTCTTTGCGATAAGTCAGCTAATTAATGAAGATTCGTTGAATAACTTTTTTAATTATTGAGAATAGACAAATAGTTCCAATCAGAAACTTGCCGAGCATCATCGATAACTGCCAAATCAAGTATTTTTAGAAGGATATAACGCCGGGGCAGCATTTTGTGGCGTTCTGTAAAAACGCTTCATTTGAACGCGTTTCTAGATTTCGGTTTCCTATCGGAGCGCATCTTTGCACCCACGGTCTTGCTCCCCAGTGGCTGAGACCCGCAACACACGTGCGCCCTACTTCCCTTTCCTTCTAAATGGAAGGCGAGGGCGTGGCTTCGCGCCGCGACCACCGGGGTGTCCCCTATATTATTATATATCGTGGCGCATGTTCCAAGAAGAACAATCTATTTTTATTTTAATGTCCTGACATGTTTAGTTTATGAGAAAAAAAAATCTCAAAGAAGCGGGAAAGAACGACGACGTTTTGACGATTGTCGTGTGTGGCGTTTTGGAATCACTCTCAATCTCAAAGTATTCAAACTAGAGCGTCCATATTTCTTTAGTGTGATTTATATGTAAGTATGTAAGGCGACATTATATCTACTATTTATTATTCGTCGCTCGAATTTTGTAAAAATCCGCAAACATGTCTCCGCGAACAACTGTGATCTAAATTGCAGATTTGTTTTTCTTTTTTTTTTTTTTTGAGTCGGCTATGTTTAGTATGACTTTTAAAATAATACCACGTGTAGAACCTTTCATTGCCTTCCCAATTAAGCAAAGTTTGTGTTTTTATCTGTACGAGTACTCATAAATACATTATGAAACAGACAGGGTTTTCACTTTTCATTCAATTTCAGCACGTTGTCTAAAAAAAAAAAAAACTTTTTTTTTTCTTACGTCCCGTTTTTTTTTGTTTTTTTTTCACACTCTTGTTTAGCCCAGAATACATTCCGTTAGAGGCATTTGCCTTGGTTTTAAGTATTAAGCCTCTAAATATGCTAAAAAAAAAAATGCCGATTAACTTCGGTTGGTTTTCTAACTGGCACAGTCTGTCGAGTCTACCACGTACCGCCATCCAGGCGCCTTTTGGAGTGACAGAGGCGAGGCGAATCAAAAGAATTGGAACTGAGTCCGGCTTTTTGGTCAGACGGTGAGTTGCCAAGATATCCGAGGACTGAAGTTTTGGAAGGTTAAGTGGCTTAGGAAGATTGCTTATGACCTTCATTAAATCCTCACCATGAGAGAGCGGAAGACCATGCAGTTCCATGTCGGAACGGCGATTGTATTGTTGCATATCATTAAGCTCGTCTTTCAGTCGCTCAATGGTCTCCGACTGCTCTGTCATTGTTGCCTTAACCGTGTTATCCTTGTTTTGCATATATTTAACTGCTTCCTTATCCGTCATAGCCAGAGCGAGCACGGAATTGTACTTCAAGCTAAAAGAGTCAAGGGTCGTTTGTAATCCTTCGACCGTGTTTTGGAGCTCTTCGACGGCTGGTTTTAATGCCAACAACTGATCAACCTTAGATGGTAGAGGCAACAGCGTCTCCATACTTGTACTCATTAAAAAGAGTTGGATAAGAATGCCATTTATTGATGCCAGCTGACTGGCGAAAGGTGCGTCATCTACAATCTCCTCCCTGCTGCCGCCGGTACTTGAGGAGTCCTCTACTGAAACGTTGCCGCTAACATCTGGTGCCCTGAGGGCGGCGCCGGTACGGCAAGTGGAACAATTCCAAGTGTCTAAGTGTCTCTTCTGACAGTGCCCTGGGCACTTGAGGTCCTTCACCCACCTAGTCGATCCGGGACTCAGTTTGGGTAGCCGTCGGGCTGCACATCGGCGGTCGAAGCTTGCCCGTTGGCGCTCTTTGACTTGAGGGTCGCGTCTAGTCGCGACGTTGTTGTTTTTGACTTAGCCAGGAGTCAGAAGATCAGGGTACACCGGGACCCGTGTCCGCAGACGTCGCCCCATGAGGAGTTCGGCTGGACTCCACCCTTTCGGACCCGGGGTATCCCAGTACGCGAGTAGAGCCAAGTAGGGGTCCTCTGCTTTCTCAAGCAGACTCTTCATTGTCTGCACCGTGCGTTCGGCCTCTTCGTTCGCCTGAGCATGATGATAGCTGCTGGTAGTGTGTTAAAAACTGTAGTTCCGCGCGAACTCTGCGAAAACATCACAAAAGAACTGTGGTTCAATGTCGCTTGCTACCGTTGCAGGTATCCCCTGGCGGGCGAATATGCTCTTCAGACGTTCAATGACAGCCTCAACTTTCGTTAACGATAGAGAGGAGATTTCGGGAAAGCGAGACTTTAGTCAACGCAGAGCAAATACCCCTTGCCTCGTAGATGAAACAAGTCCCGCCCAACCATTTCCCATGGCAGAGATGGCGTCACCGTTGGCATGAGAGGTTCGACGTTTTGCTGACGTATTTTCGCGCACACAACGCAACTACTGACAACTCTTCTTAGCTCGGATGACAGGCCTGGCCACAAGACAGCTTCATTCGCGCGCAGCCTGCACCTTCTAATTCCCTGATGTCCCTCGTGAAATCGGTTCAATACCTCCTTCCTTCAGAAACCAGAAATAAGGACGCGTGTTCCATAGAATAGAAAGCCTTCGCAGTGGGACAAGCTTCCTCTGTACTGCAAAAAGGGCGACACGTCGAGAGGAAGTCTTGACTTTGATGGCCATCCGTTTATGCAACACTCCCGGATCCTCTGGTAAACTTTGTCTTTCTTTTGGGCTTCTTTGACTGGATGCAGAGTGCTGCTTAGGAGCCCCAATCGCTGCTCCAACCGAGAATGGCTGAACCTTTTTGCAAGTTAGTGTCTTCGCTGGCTCTTCCTCACTCACCGGAGCTCTTGACAGAGTATCAGCCGTCGAGATGATCTTGCTAGGAACATACTTCATCCTGTAGCTGAACCGCATCAGACGCGTGCGAAAGCGCTGGATACGAGCAAGCAACGCCAGGTTGAAAGTAAGAGAGCAGGGACTTATATGGTAGGAGCAAGGAGACGACAAAATTAAATAAAAACCGGTGCCGATGCTTCCAATATCGCCCGATTTTATTTCGGTCAGTCTGATATTCACAGCCATAAAGACAGTCCAGTACTTTTGAGCAGAGAGGGTAAAATTACTTTAAAAAAGTAATTAAATTACATTACCAATTACTTTTCTGAAAACTGCAAAATTGTAACTAAATTACATTACAACTTACCGCGGACTAACGGTAATGACACTACATTACAATTACTTTCCAAAAATAATGACACTACTTTGACATTACTTTTCACTACCTTGAGGCAGAAATTTTTTCTTCTTTTATTTACACTATCAGGCCCAAAATTAAGCTCTTCCTGTTTAAACCGCAACAACCTTATGCGCCTCAAAATGAACCATTATGAACAGTCGTTTTGCTGGTGCACACAACATAAGTGTTAAACATGATGAATAGCTTCTTCAGATGTGACTCAAAGACCGTCGACTCACCGGCTTCGCTGTTTATTCAAAGGTGCAGGTCCTTAGTTAAAGGTGACATGTTTCCGTTTCCCTGATTTAGAAGAAGTTATAGCTCGTGTCATCATGTTAAGTCGGGCCATGGGAGCTGGTTCTTACAAGGAACCGCCACTTCAAACATTTCCCTTCCGCTTCGGACTCAATCTAACCCTATTCTCCCAAGCGCACCTGTTGACGTATTCCTGGCCATTTCTCTCAAGGAGTAGCGTTCCCAAACACCCCAAGAGCCGAAGATATTTCCCCTTGTCACATAATAAGGGCTGGATATTTGCCATGCAAAAGCGTCGCCACTTGAAGAAAGAGATGGCGCGAGCTTTCTAAAATGTGCATTTTCCCGATAAACGGGTGGTAATATCTGCTCGTATAAGCTTATTCCCGAATGAAGTTCGTAAACCAAAACAAGGAAAGGCAGTGAGGCATAGCGCAAACGGCACCTGCTTTTCTCTATTCCCATTTTCTCCGACTACAAAAAGCACCTTTACCTAAGAAGGCCAAGGATACGCACAAACGTTCTGGGGCCTTGACAAGGAATTTAGGGTTAACAATTTATTTCGGTCGTTTGTGGTTCACTATGGTCAAAGCTTACGGCTTGGCCTTGCTTGACGAAATAGCAAGGCTGGGGATCGGTTTGTCCTGTCCTCTCGGGTTTTTAAAGTGTATTGACCTCACTGGTGATATGCCCTCCGCCTTATAGCCTATAAGCCGTTCATCCTTAAGCTGACAGTGCGGTGGAAGCTACTTGCTCGTTGGAACAGTCACACGTCTATCTTTCGCTACGTAACCATGCTCTCGTTCATACACACGTGCTCAAGGATAGGTCAGGTGATCAAAGGAAGGTGGTTGATTGGTTTTGGTGAGCTCGTACCTCCCACCGCACTGTCAGCTTAGCGAATAAACGAGTCATAGCATCGTCCTGATGACGTAACTTCGTGAATCTGCCTCGCTTGGAGCAGTGTTGTATACGTTTTTCCAACAAAAGAAATAACAAAAAACGAAAGAATGTATTGCACGAAATTGACGAGAGGTGGAGGAGGTGAGATTTCGCCAACAGTCTACAGATCATAAAATATTTGCAGGACGGTCTCCATCCACAAAACCACGTGCTAAAAACGCTCGCCGAAATGTGTGTATCGCAATGAAATCTCGGCGGCATTTTGTGAACTTCAGAAATGAAACGATATACTCAGTTACTTAAAAGAGTACAAAATCCTCAAATGGTGCAAGCTGTGGCTAGATGATCAGCTTAGGCAGTAGAAAAGTTTCAATTGGGGTGAAAACTTTCAAACTCACTGTCGTCAGTTGGAATCCGAACAAACGGGTGCTTCTTCTCCCCGACGCTGCTTGGGCACCACTTTAAGTAATCGCACGAATGAGGAGCCGACGCTTGAGGCACGGAAGGCAAGCGAAAGCGCGAAAGCACAGAGCAGACTCACAGACGTCTCGACAACGGTCCACCCTGTCCACCCACAGTGAATAAGCATACAGCGGTCCCACTCAAGGCGACTTCCGGTAATTGGGCGTTAGGCAGCGCCCCTCACCACATATCGCGAACTAAACACTTAACTAAATTAAACTAAATACAAAACGCCGTATAAAATAAGCGTTATAAAACAAAGTAATTATACCAGTAATACTAATTCTTAAAAATATAAGAGACCCGATTATTTTCCGGAAGGAATAAGAGAATGCTTGACTTAAAACCGTTACACGGTTACCCAGAGTTACGACTAGTGAGATGAGTCGAGGCGCCGGGCTACGGGCTGCTGCGGAAATTGTGGAGTACAAATGCGGTTCTGACGTTTAAATTTCAAGCATTCGAAGCTGATAATAAAGCACCCGCTGAAAAGCTGGTAAGTTGTCTATTGTAAGTTTTTTGTTGTAAAATAGCAGAGTGTTATATATTATACTTCGCTTCTCTGAAAGTCGTCGTTTCCGTGGCAAATATCGCTGAGGAACTCGCCGTTACACGGGCTCATATGCATTAAATGGAAACAATGTAGCGGTGAATTATAAACTTGTGTATATTAAGTTTTGTGAGGTGCTGATCTCCTTCCTCGCATCGATGAAGCTAGTGCTGAATTGTCTTTCTTTTCGGAATCGTGAACAACAAACAAACCGCGGCTTTGCACATGTAGAGAGAGGCTTGAAACTGATGCAGCTCGAACGAAAATGATGAAATCGCTGAGCGCAACTCGCGTGGCAAGTTTCATTTTAGAATTTACTGATCGCGTTCATTTTCTCAAGTGGTGCTCTTGAAATAAGGGCACACAAACTAGTGCAAACATATTTGATCGTTTTGGTAGGTACAAACACGGATCTAGTTCGTGTTAAAGAAGAAAAAAATATTCCTCGATGAACTACTGCTGCGTTGAAAACGGCACTACGCGTCTCCTTGTCAATCGGTGTTCGGGAAGTCAGATGCAGTCCGATGTTTTCAATTCTGTAAATTTTTTTAATTGCTGTAGATAATGCTGTGAGCATGCAGTTTTGAGTTTGTATTGTTTACTTGTGCAGTACACATATGATTTGATGTGCTCTATTTTTCAAGCATCTTGATGTCCTTTTGACCTGTCAAAATGTGTTGCACTAAGGTGTGTGTTCGATCATCGCGTTTCACGCGTGCCCTAAAAGCTGCCATTCACAATATTTTTGTTATAACATGCCACTACTCCGCAAAACAAAAGTGTCGTCGGCCTTGCTTTTTACTTTTTCAGCGACCGACGCCCATGCAAGCTCTGTTGTATGACTCTATTATGGGCTATGTTTGTGACTCTTTTTGATTGATTTATACCATGCAGTGTTACGATAAACAGTTCCCTACGTGAAATAAAAACGTTCAGCCTTTCCACTTTCGTGAAGAAGGTAGACCAGCGGGGCTGTGCTCGATACACTACCGCAACACGCACGCGTCCGTTTCCCGCTTCTTCTCGTCCGACACGCCGTCGATCGTGGATACGTCTCCGGCGAACCAGAGTCGGTCGCACACGGCGCAAGTGATGACAAACGGGTTCTCCACGAACTCCCTCGGGAACCTCGCCGTCGCACCAGGGAACTGTTCAGTCCGCGTGGTGTGCTGTCGTCGCCGGGCCTCGCGCTAGCGCTTTGCCTCCGTGGCACGATCGTCGTTCGTGGCGTTGGCCCCCCGGCGCCCTTGACATCACTGGTACTGTTCTCTGCGGCGGCTTCCCAAGCGAGCGATGTGCTCTTCTTTGGCAAAGGAATCTGAAGCGCTGGACGCAGTGGAAGTCGAGGCGACAGCGGCTTTCCGGCGGTTGCGGACCCATTCGCGCTGCTGCGCACGTCACCGCTCCTTCCGCAGACAGTCTCCTCTCCCCGAAAGGGCGCGCGGCCGACCCATCCTGAGTCCAAACCGAAATTGATAAGAGTGTAGGAAATAGCGCGAAAAACAGACGAAACGAAGAAACACACCTGACGAGCGCTGCGCTCGTTACGTGTGCTTCTTCTTCGTCGTTGTCTGTTTTTCGCGCTGTTTCCTACGATGAATTTTCGCCAACGCGCCCAACTATTCATTCTTTCCTGATAGCTGGGAATGAACTGTAAAAGATCTGTAAAAGAAAGCGCCCGTGTTTGTCTTCTGTCTTGTGTACGTCTTTGTAGCGCTTTTAACCATGGCTAAATATAGCCGGAAAGATTGCCGCCATCTATGAGTGACGGCGGTAACCAGACTGGTTTTGTGGTTGCCGCCGTCGCTTACAGATGGCGGTAGCTGTCCAGGTAGGTTTGTGTCAACATACCGGACACGATCCTGGGGAACCTAGCCCTTAACAGCTCCGCTGTAAAAATGCTTCCTTGTCTGAATGTGATCGCCTAGAAGTGGTGTCGTGTGACGGGCGCATCAATTTAAAGCAATATGCAACGCGAGAACGCGAGGAACAAGGGAACCAAAATACCATGGGGGCCGCCATCTTTGAAAGCACAACAACAAAACCGAAGCATAAAAAGTGGTTCAGTTCGCGATATGTGGCAAGGGACGCTGCCTGTAATAATACTCTCAACACCATGTTTTCCGATTACCACAGGCTTATTCTACAGTGGACAAACTGTATACGATAAACTGTGGGTCCACCGGTTTCGGAGAGAGCAGAGCGCATGCGCACAGGCAGCGGTTTTGTTTTAGAAGCGCAAGAAACAGAGAAAGACAAAATTAAAAAAAATGTGACGTTGACACGAACTTTAAAAAAGTTATATTTCTAGGATTACGTAATTTGTATCTTGTAAAATAATATGCAGTTTGAACCAAAGCTAAATGAAGTTTGATTCATTATTGCTTTGTTTAGCTTTTAGTAACGAGCGCCGCCGACCACGGGGGCGCTGCTGTACACCTCGATGGCGGCGCCATCTGTGTTCTGGCCGCGCAACTAGCTTCTACAGCGGAGCTGTTAAGGGCTAGGTTCCCCAGGATCGTGTCTGGTACCAAAGACCCGTCGACACAAACCTACACAAACCTAATGAGGCTCAGGTGAGGGTGGGTGCAACTGCTAGACCGGCGATCACGGGACATGGACGCCATTTAATTGCTAAATTTTACTGGGAGTCAATGGGGCGAAGATCGTTTTATTTCCTAACTCAGGTCATAAGAGCCCATTAAGGTGCTGGAATGATTTACACCAGGTATAAATGATTACTTTTCCATAGCCACCAGTTTTGTTGCGATAGGTTAAGAATTTTTTTTAACGCGAAAAATGGTAAATTCCGTCATCTTGGACGTTGCTGCATTTCTGGCAAGTTTGCTTTCTCCTCTCGACGTTTGCAATGCCCGGAGCAAGAACGAAGCAAGAGAGTCTGTGACAAGGCGTTCGTTGCTTGCAATGGGAGGCGAAAGGAGGAAAGGCGCATGGAGCAACAGAGTTGCAACAGAGCGGGCGTCTGCTCTCGTGTAGGCAACATTGGCGCATATCCTTTCCCGAATCCTCTCCCTCAGGCGCCGTCATTAAATTGCAAACGCTCTCCAGGTTTTGAGTTGCACCCACCCTCACAAGAGCCTCCCTACACAAACTTCTGGACAGCTACCGCCATCTGTAAGCGACGGCGGCAAACACACAACCAGTCTCTTTGCCGCCGTCGCTCGTAGGTGGCGGCAATCTTTCCAGAGAGAGAGAGAGAAGGGTTTATTAAGGAAGGACAGAGAGGTTAAATCTTTCCAGCTAACATAGAAGAATGGATAGTTGGGCGCGTTGGTGGGTATTCATCGTAAGAAACAGCGCAAAAATCAGACGAGGACGAAGAAACACACGGGACGAGCGCAGCGCTCGTCACGTGTGTTTCTTCGTCCTCATCTGTTTTGCGCACTGTTTCCTACGCTCTTATCAGTTTCGGCTTGACTCAGGATGGGTCGGCCGCGTGCCCTTACGGGGAAAGAAGACTGGGTGCGAAAGGAGCGGCGACGTTCGCAGCAGCGCGAATGGGTCCGCAACCGACGCGAAGCAGCTGTCGCCTCGACTTTCACTGCGTCCACCGCCTCGGACTTCCTTGCGAAAGAAGAGCACATCACCGACATCACCGCCGAGAACAGAACCAGCGATGTAAACGGCGCCGGCGGGCTAACGCCATGGACGACGATCGTGCCACGGAGGCCAAGCGCAACCGCGAGGCCCGGCGACGACAGCACTCCACGCCGGCTGAACAGTTCCCGGGTGCGACGGTGAGGTTCCAGAGGGAGTGGTGTTGGGAGAACCCGTTTGGCGTCAAGCGCGCCGTGTGCAACCGACTCTAGTTCGCCGGAGACGTATTTATTAACGGCGGCGTATCGGGCGAAGAGCAGCGGGTAACGGGCGCGTGCGCGTTGCGGCAGTGTATCGAGTCGGCGGACGTCTACAAAGATCCGGCGTGCAGAACGTGCCTAGATTCCCTGCTCAAAAGCGCGGTCGGCGCGGTGCCCCGGTTCGCGACCGTGAACGGCTAGAAGTACCACCCGTATCGGAGCACCTACCGAGCTTGAACGTGGTGGAGGAAAGGCTAGTGGCTCCTCGACTCCCGTTCATGAGCCTTCGGCGGGTGACGTGGTTGAACAAAGACAACCGGGGACAGTACGGTTGTCATATAACCAATACCCAATCACACCTTAACCCTTTCATTTATAAATACTTCACTTCCACCCTTCGCTGGTCTTCCTTCTCCACGATCAAGGAGGATAGAAGGCTAGGAGAGGGCATGACGTCAGCCGCGTGGCCTTCACAAGCCATGCTCCCTTGACGCCTCGCCTCTTTCTCATTTTCCCCCTTACTCTCCTCACTTATCAGGCCACCGTGACCACATCACGTCACCGTAGCTAGCATTCGTCTAGCCTTAGATCTGATAAAACCTACCGGATGGAGCGCGCGCAAGCCTGCAAGGAAATCCTTCGACATTCAACCATCGATCCATCTCACACGTGACACCAATTGCCAGAGAGATCTACAGTCACGTTGGCCACAACATCGTTTAAACTTTTTTAGGGGCGAAGCTCGTTGGGGCTAGCCATGTCCGTATGTCCGTCCGCCGTCCGGCGTGCCCCTGCTCGTGAGTTCAGCAGCGAGAGCAAGAAAAAATAAATAAGAAAAGATGAAAAAAAGAAAAAGAAGAAAAAAAAATAGGGGGCTCTGAGATGCCATCCCATCTGTATTCTTAAAAAATGAAAAAGAAGGAAACCGCACATTCTTCTACTGACATGATTGAAAACGGCACCATCAGCACTACCTATGACCAAAATCAGTATCAAGAAAAAGAAAAAAAAAAAAAGAGTAGGGGGTTCTGAGTTGCCATCCCATCTGTCTTCTTACAAAAAGAAAAAGAAGAAAACCACGCATTCTTCTACTGACATGAATGAAAACGGCACCATCAGCACTACCTATGACCAAAATCAGCATCAAGAAAAAGAAGAAAAAAGAGTAGGGGGTTCTGAGTTGCTATCCCATCTGTCTTCTTAAAAAAAGAAAAAAGAAGAAAACCACACATTCTTCTACTGACATGAATGAAAACGGCACCATCAGCACTACCTATGACCAAAATCAGTATCAAGAAAAAGAAGAAAAAAGAGTAGGGGGTTCTGAGTTGCTATCCCATCTGTCTTCTTAAAAAAAGAAAAAAAGAAGAAAACCACACATTCTCCTACTGACATGAATGAAAACGGCACCATCAGCACTACCTATGACCAAAATCAGTATCAAGAAAAAGACAAAAAAAAAGAGTAGGGGGCTCTGAGTTGCCATCCCATCTGTCTTCTTACAAAAAGAAAAAGAAGAAAACCACACATTCTTCTACTGACATGAATGAAAACGGCACCATCAGCACTACCTATGACCAAAATCAGTATCAAGAAAAAGAAGAAAAAAGAGTAGGGGGTTCTGAGTTGCTATCTCATCTGTCTTCTTAAAAAAAGATAAAAGAAGAAAACTACACATTCTCCTACTGACATGAATGAAAACAGCCCCATCAGCACTACCTATGACCAAAATCAGTATCATCACCACCACCCGAGCTTCGCCCCAATCAACAGCATTTACCACGTGAAGATGCGGTTATTTTTTGACTAGGCTTCACCAATATGGCAACCTGTCCCCTCCTAGTAATTATAACCTCCTTGTTCACGATAGTAAAAAGGCTGAAATTGATTTTTTTTGTTTTGTTTTTTTTTCTGTTCGGGAGGTTGCGTAGCGCTGCTGGCACTGC
The DNA here is from genome assembly GCF_016920785.2 of Ixodes scapularis. Lineage (NCBI taxonomy): Eukaryota > Metazoa > Arthropoda > Arachnida > Ixodida > Ixodidae > Ixodes > Ixodes scapularis. Next base: position 124,694 of record NW_024610030.1, on the reverse strand, counting down.
TCCGGAACTTCGCTGTTTCTAGCGGCTTCGTTTGCCCCTTTGATAAAATTAGTGGCAAAAACGTCAATGCAACCGAAATGTTCTGCACCTTTGGACTAGAAGACGGAATTACAGGTGGCCTTCACTGCCGCTGCAGCTCAATCAACTCATCAACATTTATTAAACAACGCCGCGACGTGCTCGAAAAGCGTAACTGAAAGAAGTTGAAGCGGGAGGTCGGAACCTTTCTCCCGCCTAGCTGGAGAAGGAGATAACGTCTCTTTCCTCACTTCTTCACTTGTCCGCTTTTGAACGCGTCAGTAGAGGGGAGGAAAACGCGCTGTTGCTATCTTTTTCCTCCATTTTTTCTTAGAGTATACACCAGGAAGGCGAGAGGCCGAAAAGACCCAACATACGTATTTTGTCCCTAAATATTTATGGAGGGATGATTCCCCAACCGTAGCGGAAGATCAGGGTAATGAACGGTGCACATAGGTGCAAACGTTTGCACTTACCGTCTTTAAAAGAGCGGAGCGACAAGAAGTGCATCCTCTCGCCTCGACGCGACATCTACCCTCAGATTAGTTTTTTTTAAACTTATATGGCTAAACAAAACTGAAATATTTTGATAGTGCGATGTTCGCCTTCCTACTTCATTCGCATAGCTCTTTAAGCAAAAGTACTAAAATAGTAGGATATAGCCCTCTCCCTTTTCCTACGTGCAGACGTTGTTTATCGCCGCTTATGATTCTTTTATATATTACCCTTCCCCTCCCCACATTCTTTTAGGCCAAAGCGGTTTCGAGTTTTTAGTATTTACCAAAAGCTAAGGAACAGATGTTGAGGAGCCTGGAAATCACAAAATAAAAGTATAATCTAAGTTTCACGGCATCGGCGTAGCAGTCATGTGTATTCAACACACGACATAAAAAAGCAGCGATCCTCTGGGGCCATTGCGAATGTTGCAAGAACTGCCGTGAAACAATACCTACATGTTTGTAGGTATTGTTCCACGACAAGTGAACTTTAGATTGTCATAAAGGCCGGTGCATGCAAGAAGCCATATATGTTCTTATAAGCTACCTGTGAATAGAGTCAGTAAATGCCTATTACTGGCGCCTCTTCAGATTTCACCAAACAAAAGTACCGCCTCAACAGTATCCGTCGAACTTTTTCACACTAATTCGAGCGGAGCAGTAGAGGTCCTGATCAACTTCCTCCTAAAAATAAGTATGAAGCGCACTTCTTTTACGGCTCGAAAATGACTGACCTTAATCTCTCAATATCTGAATAAATTTCTCAACCTGAAATAAATACATTTTTCACAGTGGAACTCAGTTTTGGTTAGATCGCCAGAAATATAGGCACGTATATTGTTCTTTAGATACGCGTTCCACACAATGTGTCCCTCTAGAAAAATTAATTTATATTTAATCAAAAACAGACTTTAAACGTTTGTGTTTTTTCCATGCCTTGTATTTCAAAAGCGCGAATAATCGCTGATGTCGTTTTTGTAGTAACTGTGCTCATTAGTGTGCAATTTAGGTTGATTTTCGCGTCTATGAAATCAACCTCAAAGACGGGATGGCCCTTTCAGCGACTGTATGAACATAGAACAAGCGGGCATAATATGCTGTTACGGTTGCTAATATACATGATAATGGCACGGACACAGAAACGTAAACCCGAAATAAAGCCCTAAATATAGCTGAGAATGTTCAGACTAAGGGGCGAAGCAAGAAAATTAATACAATGTGGCGGCAAAACCTCTTCATGCTTTTTTAAATAATAAGCCCAGAGTCTTTAAAACTCCGTTTGTTAAAGTATGTTTTCTTTTCCATGGGTGTATACATGGTTAAAGGCATGTTTCTGGGCACGAATAGGGCCGGAGAGGTCAGACACATGCTGAACTTGTATGTTTGAACCTTGGAGTCACAGAAGGAAAACCATAAAGATAATTTAGTGTAGAAATGCTCTTGACAAGACAATTGACAGAAGTATAGAGGGGGGGGGGGGGTGGAGTTCCACACTACAAGGAAGGGCTCGAGGCACGGGGAGGGCGGGGGGAGGGATGGGAGGTTGTTCATTCAAAAAAAGAAATAAAACACAAATGTGGCTTATGACTCTTCATATGTACTAGTTCAAATAGAGAAAGCAGAAAGTCAAATGGAAGGAGTGGTGGGGTCAGGCGTATTGTGAAAATTATCTCGAAATAACACGTCAAAAAATAGGAAAGGAACATAACATTCGCAGAAAAAGTAAAGCATAAAAATATACACAATAATGACCTATCATGTGAACTTGTTCAAGTGGGGTGCGATTGGGGTGTGCAGTTGAAATCAAATCTTGGAATCTGGGAGGAGCACGCGTGCAAAGACACGAAATAAATTCTGGAATGTAGCATTTTTTTCCAAAACGAATTGGCATGAAATATTTACTGAGGTCAGATTCACAATACCCCTTGTGATTCGGATTGGTGATCGAGAGAAAATTTGAGTAGCTCTATTATCAACTCAATCTCACATATTAGGATCTAAGACAGGTAAAATAATTGTTTGTTAAATTATAATATATTTTAGTATAAAACTATATATTCGAATTTCTTCATGCAAATGAGGGGCATAAACATATTTGAGGTTTTCTAGCACCACAAGTTTACTGAGGTGCATGTTGAAATCTTAAAACATACAAAATATAGATATGGATATCTTCCGCGCCTTTTTTGCGAATATGGTTTTTCGCTTGTACCAAACAATAAAAATATAAAATGAACTTTTGCTGATGCGTATTAAACACCCTTCGCGTTCGTTGCGGGGACGCCTGATTATTGTCGTTTTAAAGCCGTGTTGTTTTAACTGCTAATTGTTAAGTATTACGGCCGGATGCGTGCAGTCCGGACAATTATATACATGGAAACTACATTAAAGTGATGATGGGCGATGCTACACTTTCCGCATGAGCAACTGCGACGACTGTATAACACATAACACATCACAAAAAACCGTGGCAAAGACAGCGGTAACATAAAATGTGATGTGTTAGTGTGGTGGAGCTGTGTACATATGGGGAGACTGGATCGCGCGAAGCAGCCTTCTGTCGTACAAGATGCGCGTGAACGCTTTGTGGATGTCAAACTTATGAATGTCGTCTTTCACGGTTGCCGTGTAAACGCAACTTTCTGCGGTAGTAGCGTAGATCCCTCTGAGTGTGAGCCGCAGTAGAGGGAGTGTGTAGGAAACGGGACATTTGGAACGCGACAACGCCGAGCAGGGACCTTGCACCTGCTCACACCAAAGAAGAACCAAACACTCAAACTATGCGTCCTCAGCTCGTTGCGGCAAAGTGAGCGTCCGCTTTCTTTTCTCTGAAATAAGCCTGGCAGAACTTGCAATCCTTTACGAGAATCTCAAGTACCGGCGGGCGTTTGTTCAAGGATAAAAAGCGGACATTTATTGCAAGAGAGTTTCACTGCAGAAAGGGAAGATCGCCTCCACTTTTACTGGAATTTTATTTACTACATAATGGCGCACTGCACCAGTATGTTATTTTTTATGAATAGAAATTCGTTTATCGTTCGCCGTCATTTATTGAATGTCTACGGTACTAAAGACTTCAACGCACTACCTGACCATTTGGTTTCTATAGATAACACTAATTTATTTGCAGTGGTAATTGCCCTCTTCCTCTCTAATGGCCGATATAGATCCCCCTGTTTTAGTATTGGGTTCATTATGTGTTCATGGTTGTTTGCTTGCTCAAGATTTATTTGTTTACATTATACATAATTACTACAAATATTTATATAACTGTATATTTTGTGGGTCGAAAAAGCTCGTCAACCAGATTTTTAAGTTTTCTTTCTTCTCACTTCTTCATTGATTTAATGGGAACTAGGGAGATGAGTTGGTATTAATTCGTAATGTATATTTTATGACCACTCTCTTTTGGATTTTAGAAAAAGAACGATGACAGTGATCATAAGGAACATCCTTGTAGTCTCTGTGGCGTCGCAGCCATTATGTTTCTGAAGAACGTACCTTCTTCAAGGCACCAGCTCACTGTTTTTCAGAAGAATATGCGTAATAGTAGAGTATACGTTACACTGTGATTAAAGAGAGTAAAATATTTGGCCCATGAAAGAGTACTTAAATAAAGCATAATGGGACACGTGGTTCTGCCTGCCTTTTTCTTTGCAATGTCATACAATTCCAAACCGTCAGGGCTTTACCATCCAGAACGTTCCTCGAAGAGCCCGTCGAAGGTTTCCTTGGCTCACTGACTGATTCGCCTGAACTATCACCAATCCTCTAAGACTTGGGCCGCGGTTTTCGCGATGATCAGAAGGGCATGTTGTCTCAGGATATTCAAAAATAGCTAAAAATAGGCTGTGTGATAAAAAAAAGAAGCTCTTTCCGGAAACAAACTGCCACTCACGGCGCAAGTCAGGTATCGCAAAAATATAATAAATATTTCATTCATTAACTCAACTTCACTATATTTTGGAGCAAGTTTTTTTGGTATTCCCGACCACAAGAGCCCCTCAATCTTGGAGGGGGCACACACGCTCGTACCTTTGACTGCATTGTAACGAACATTTTCCCACAAGTATAAATTACTTTTTATGTTATAAAAATACAAACATAGCGTCAACTACAAACTTGCCGAGCGTCATGTAAAAACCCCAAGCTAGTAAATTTTAGGATTACTGGAAGCACGTGGGAAGTGCGGCGGTGCTCTCAAGGTATCACCCGTTCAACAGGCGCAAGGCCGGCAATGTGAAAACACGAAAGTTCTAACAAGAAGCAGTATGTGTTCTCATAGGCCCTATGAGCATGCATTTAGTAAATGTCTATAACAGCGATATTTTAAAACCTCCCCAGAGGAAAATTGATTCGGGCAGAGTAGTAGACGTACTGAATTTCACACCGCAAAAACCACTGGTCTTGTTTTAGCATTGCCTATTATAGCGATTGTGTGAACTAAATATTAACGAATACTTGACGGCAGAGTTCTATTCAATGGCTAAATATACCCTTGTATATTGTTCTTCAAAGAAGGGATGGATATTTAGATTGTACAGAGAGAGGCACATTTAACCGGAACATATGTCCCCGCTGGTGTCAAGCGCTCTCATCAATAGCGTTTTTAGCGATAGTATATGATCATCTAGGCCAAAAACGTATACTTTAAAAGTTAGTGTTTCTCTATGCCCTGTTTTTGAATAATGCGACAAATCGGTATTGTTGCGGTCGTGGTAACTTTCTTTCGTAGTGTACCACTCAGGTCGATTTCACGTTAATAAGATCATCCTCGAAAAAATCGGTATAGAAACTTCAGAGACTAGTTTATTATCAAACGAGCAGGCGTGATATACTTTCATGGTAGCCAATATACAAACCAAAAGCTCGGCAACGGAAACGGAAAAAAACAGAAACTCGGAAACGGAAAAGAGAAACAAAGCTTATATATATACTGCTGAGAATGTTCAGCCCAGAGGTTGAAACAAGAAAACCGATACTATGTGGCTGCTGAACATCTTAAAGCTTGCTATCGAAATAAACCTAGAGCTTCTAAATCTTATTTTGTTAAAATATATTCCACGTGTTGAAAGCGGTTGAAAGCATGCTTTTGGTCTTGACGAGGACCGGCTGGGGTCAAATACACGCTGAACTCAGGCACTAAAATCTGGGAGACTGCAAAGGGAAAACATGAAAAGCATTCGTGGAAGAAATGCTCTTGACAAGACAATTGATTAGGGTATTGATGGAATCTGTTCCAAAATACCAGGAGGTGCTCGGGGCGTAGCTGAAAAAGAAGTATATACAGTTTAGGACGATTTTAATATGACATTTTCAAAGGTGCAAGTCGCTAAGAGGACGTATATATCAAAATCTAAACTAGACAGTAAAAAACAAAATCGAGGCTCTGAAGAATTGTCCGTTTGATGAGGTCATCTGGACGTACAGCATATAGGAACAATATTAACATTATTGTGCACGTCTGCTTGTTATTATAAATTTTATTTAGGATACTAGCTGGAAATTTAAAAAAGGAACAGAAGATAACTCTTCTGAGTGGTAATCACGCTGTGGTAAACGAGAATGCACCATATGATATTTTTCAAGACGTTATTTTTTTATAGATTTTCTGATTGCATACTGTTTTTTCTCGAAAACGCGCTGAAAAAAAAATTCAATGATTCAACCCGCGAATAAAACGATGGTAGTGATGGCATTTTTTTAGACCGTGAAATTTCACGGCCTTGGGGGAAAAAAATCTTTGGGTACAGTCACAAATGTCTCCCATTCTAGCACTCTTCATCTAGTGGAGTGGAAAACCGCGTAGGAAGTACGGTGATTAAGCCCACTTCAACAAACAATATTTTTACAGCAAATGTTATATAGCTTTTTTTTCCAGAATGCAAAACTATTCTAAAAATCTGAAGAATATAATAGAATGCGTTCACTCCGGCTTAACATAACAATATGTTATGCTAAGCTGGAGTCAACGCTTTTAATATATTTTCGAAAGTTGAATTGTGCGAGAACGCGTTGTAAATCAACGTTACCAGCTTACAACTTATGAGTTCGAGTCGTTCTGAGCCTGAGTATCTCACGAAACTAAAGAGAAATGTAGAGAAATTTAATGTACAGAGCGCGACACTGTTAGCGCGAACAAGCGATCGGCGGTTTTTCCAGTTTTTCTGTTTGAAACCAAGGGATCTCATCCAAGTTATTGTTGCTACGGAAAGAGCTTATTTAGTTCTATAATGTAAGCGATAAATTTTCGTGCTTGCTAATACTATTTAAAAGCAAAATGCGAAAATGCGTCGATGTCGTGTTCGCTCTAAGAGTGTCGCGATGTGTACGTACATACTACATACTACACGCTTCTACTCTTTTGAGCTCTCCTTCGTGGAAAGAAGTACAGTTAGTAAACGCCGACATAGTTATGCGGTGCAAAATTTATAGGGAACGATGACACGTAATGTTTGACATGTGACTGTCAGACTGATATTACAATGTTCTGGAGATAGCGCATTTTGAAATTAAAAAACACCATCGCAAGATTGCATCTCTCTGTATTATGTAGTGGTGAGTCCGCATGATTTAGGTTAACGTGAATGCAACGCAAAAACACAGGCGGATTGACGAAAATAAAAACGTGCCAAAAATGCGCTACATTTGAGAGTAAATAAGAAAGCAAACGCTCTGAACACATGACTCACAGAGTCACTAGGCAATGTTCCAGGGTTTGTCGGTCTCATAGCTTTTAGGAGAGAATTTAAAGAAGGAATAGTAATTCAACAGCCACTGACATAATTCAGCAGCGCAGGGTGTGGCGTGTGCGAGCTCCTTAATATGCTTGCTCAGCCAATGAGTCCGCGGCATTAGCCGTTGACACCGGAGAAGAACGGATCACAATGCTATATCCATGAACATCATTAGCCATGCTCTGCGTTCCTTAAGGTATAGCTGATTATAAACGCAATTGAAAATGGGCAGGTTATAATGGAAATGTAATGGGTCTCGTTTCAGCAGTATATTGTCATGAAAGTTTAACTCCGTGCCCTCTGACTATATGCTGTTGCATTGCTTGCAGAGTAAAACCCGTGTGCACCAAAAAGTGTATACCTTTGATAGTAGTGTGATACATTCTCGAGCAGGGCGGATATTGTTACCCACAATATGACATTCAAGGTCAACCAGACAGATATTTTCACAATAATTTTAAAAGCCCAATTTGGAGGAAGAGACAACACAATGAGAAAACCCAGTACGTTAAAACGTAAAATGAAGTAGACAATCGCACCCTTTATTTGAATTGTTTATTTCACCAGGTAACATTTATTAGAATTTGTGAACCGCTGCACCTGCCCCCCCCCCCCCCCCCCCCACCTCTTCCGAATTTTTTTTTTTTAGTTAAAATGGTTCTGCGGCTTACATGTGTGAGCAATGACAAGAGTGGTTATAGATATAATTGAAAGTTAAAAATGACAGGTATAATGTTTAAAAGCGAAAACAGACAGGGACAAAGAAAATACTAAGATAAAATCTGATTGATACATAAAGCTAGTATGTTTATTTCGAAATAAATGTACTTTTTTAATACAAAAGCAGAACAGTTAAGTTTAACTGTAGTATTAGACATTATTAATATGTAATGGAGTCTGATGGTATTATTATGGGAGATAATGTTTGTTTGTGTTGTATATAGCACGCTGAATTAGAAAAAGGAGAGGAAATACTTTAAACGTAAACATTTTCGACAGAGGTCTGTCTGGTTAGGGAGAAATTGACATAGTTTTTGCTACGCAGGAAAGAACTCACGAACATCAGAAGAGCTTGCGGCTCTCCGGCAGAAATCGTCACCTAGCCTCTGCCGGAGCAACAGCAACTTCGTAAGGAACTCGTGTTCAAGGGTGCTCTCACCGACAGAAACATTCGTGCGGACAAAAGGACACGGGTTCAACGTCCCAAGTAAGCCTCCAATTCCCGCTATGACGGCCGCCATTGAAGACGGCATTCGTAAACTGGACCCGTCTCTACAAGAAGAGGTTCTGCTCAAGGCTATCGGGGCTATCGTACAGGTGCGCCGTCGCCAGCATAACATTTCGTCCGCCGAACACCGCGCCCTTCGTAGCCTGAAGGAAGACGACGCCATCGTGGTTCTGCCCGCAGACAAATTCAACGCAACGGTGGTCCTGGACAAGAGCTCCTACAACCGAAAGGTGACGGATATGGTTTCCACTTCGGCGTATGCGCCCTTACAGCAAGACCTCACCGGCAAGGTCCAGAATACCATAAACAGGGCCCTGTCTATCATTTTCAAGGAGCACCCGGATTCACGCAGCCTTTATCTTAGGTTAATTTGTCGCAACGGGTCCGCTCCCGCTTTGTACGGTCTACCAAAAATCCCCCTCTGCCTCATTGTGGATTTCACTACATCCCCACTACGTGCAGTTTCGGCGTACCTGCACCGGCTCATCTCCCCCTAACTGGCACCACGGACACATACTTGCGAGATTCGTGTCACTTCATCGATCTCGTCAAAGGACTAAAGGTGAAAGCCGACAAATCTCTGGTTTCCTTTGACGTCGTGTTACTCTTCACGAGTGTGCCGGTGCCCCTAGCACTTTCTGTGGCCAGGACGGCCCTTTCCGCCAATTCCGGGTAAAGGGGTGTCCAAACAGGACACTAAAAAACCCGCGACTCCGACAAATCGTGAAAATTGAAGCGGACGCTTCTATTTTTACGGTCTGTCGGAGTCGTGAAAATGTTTGCAGGAGTCGTGAAAATTTTTACGATCACGACTGCTCTCCTCTTCAGATTGACGTCACACGCCACCTGCGTCTGTCTCACCTCGCCAACGCCCTCGCGTACCGCCGTCGCCTCGGCTCGAAGGCCAGGGAGGTCCGGCTTTGGGTGGATTTGGGACATTCCTGCGTCGAAGGGTGCGTTTCGCCCGCCTCGGATCTGCTTTCTTTGTCGAGATTCACTTTCGTCGTGATGGCGTCCGACGCGGTTCCGTATTGTGAGCGGAGGCCTTGAGCAATTGACCGACAGCCAACAGAGCGTGTGAGTGGCTCTCCGGACCCACGTGATAAGCAGAGCAAGGCCGCCGTGGAGGAAGCGAGGGGAGATTTGACGGAGGGAAGTTTCCCCCCGGGAAGAATTGACGGAGGGAAATTTCCCTCCGACGGCCGGAAGCGGATCGCGGCAGAGCGCGGCACGATTTGCCGGAGTCGCGGGTTTTGTAGTGTCCTGTTTGGACACCCCTTTAGCAGAACGAACCTGTCTGTCCGTGGACGAAATCTGCCGCCTTCTGGAGCTGTGTCTCTCGAGCACATACTTCTCGTTCAATGGGCGCTTCTACAAGCAAACGAGTGGAACTGCCATGGGAGCTGCGAACTCCGTTACCATGGCTAACCTCACGATGGAGTACATCGAACAAAAAGCTCTTTCTTGCTTTAATCCAAAGCCCAAGACCTTCCTCCCGTATGTGGATGATTGTTTCTGCATCGCCGAAGCCAGTGTAGTTGAGCGCCTGTGCCAGTGTTTGAACTCCGTTGAACCGTCGATTCAGTTCACGGTGGAGCGAGAGATGGACGGCGTGCTCCCGTTTCTGGATGTGAGCGTCAAGAGAGCTTCTGACGCGCTCAACTTCGCGGTATACCGAAAACCTACGCACACCGGTAGATACCTGGACTTCGAGTCGTATCACCCCACATCGCACAAGGCGTCAGTGGTCAGCGCGTTTTTCCGAGGGGGGCTGTCCGTGTGTTCTACGGAGGAGGCTCTACGAGAAGAAGTTAAGAAGATCAAAGCTGATCTAGTTAACAATGGTTATCCAAAGCGTTTCATTAACGACATCTACAAACGCCTACGCCGCCCCCCCTGTAACTCCGAGCTCGAGACCGCCTAATCGGATCTGTCTCCCTTATGTGAAGAATGTGAGTGAGACCGTCGAACGCGTCCTTCGGAAACACGGCATTGCCGTCTCCCACAAGCCCGTGTCTACCATCCGTCGGCGGCTTCCTCTCCCCAAAGACAGACCAGAAAGGGAAAGGGCTCAAGGTCTCGTGTACCGCGTGCCTTGCGGGGATTGCCCGGTCGCTTATGTGGGGCAAACGAAAACTTCCCGGATCGTATTCGACGACACAAATACGACCTGAGAAAGAAAGACACTGAGGACAGCGCCCTGGCAGAGCGCGAGCAAAAAGCGGGGCACTCTTTCTCCCTCGACGAGACACAGATCGTGGCCACCGAGGGAAATTGGAGGAAACGCCTTCCTCTAGAGTCCTCGTTTATCCAGACAACGAGCAAGAACGTAAACCGGTCCAAGGGCACTCTCCCGAGCGCGTACGTGTCTGGACTTCGCGCCCCCTGGGGTAAGCCTTAGCAAGGCCAAACGCCCGGTCAACCTTCCACACCGCGCCCCCCTCCCCCGCGCAAACTGGGTTAAGCCTTAGCAAGGCCGACCGCCTGGGCAACCTTCCCCACCGTGCCCCCAGCTACAGTCACCCATGACCAACGGACCGAGCGGGTCCTGAAACGTCGGGTTTTATGTGTTTTAGAGCGCAGCTCTTAGGGGCCCGTTTCCAGCTTAAGCGGCGTCGGCGTAACCGGGGGGGGGGGGGGGGCGGGGGGGTCACGTGACCCCCCCCCCCCCCGAGGTCACGTGACCCCCCAGGCCACGTGACCCCCCCCAAGGTCACGTGACCCCCAGGCCACGTGACCCCCTCCCCCGAGATCACGTGACCCCCCCGGGGTCACGTTACTACCCGCAGGTGACGTGCCCCCTCAGTACCCTTCCCTACTCCTCCTCAAGAGCTGCGCTCCAATTCGGCGTTACAGGGATTTGTAAACGGCCTTCATTTTTTAATAAAACTTTGGTTAGAGTCCGCTAAAACTATGTCAGGCAATACTTTGGGACAACTTTGTTTTATTCTAAATAACGCTTATGACATCACTGAATATAGAACGCAAAGTAGAAAACGCTGTGTGTCTATTAAACAATCAAAGTTAGCGTATCTTATGCTACGTCCTTGCCGTATCGCTTAGATTAGCACTACTAAGCTACAATCTTAATTTATCTGTTCATCCTTTTTGCCTTTAGACTATAGGCAACCGAGGCTGGCTGCCTTGATTAATCTCTCGGGTATTCTCTTCGTTCACTTGCCTCCATGCCATAGGCATTGTGTGCAACTTGGATAACATTGGTTGTGTAAATTGTAATAATAGCGCAATTAAACTTCAGACATACTGCTTGCTGATTTCATTTTGAGTAGAGAGGGCAGGCCATCGACATGATGCAACGCTCATCGTTTTTCTATTCCAGCTAGGGGTGCCCTTTCTTGGCTTTCTATGCTACGACATCATTCCGGACCATAGGAACACACCTCTTTTTAGGCCCTTTTCTTCACCAACAGAATGACTGCCCAACAACCTTTGTTCTTTATTGAAAAATGAAAAAAAAAATAAAAAGGTAATTTAAAGTAATGTCATTTCTTTTTAAAGTAATTTTCAATTGTAATTACTTACTTTTACTTCGTGGTAATTTGTAATGATTTTAATGACATTTAGCCGTTTCAGGCACAAGCAATTGTAATTTAATTATAAAATAAAATCAATTTCCCCAGCTCAACGAACTACTTTTTTCTTACATGTAAAAAAAAAGCCACAAATATAAAGTCTGGTGTAAGAGATATGAAAAGCCGTTCTATGGCGAAAGAAGCTACCTGATTATAAGCCACATTCGTTGTTCAAGAGCACAATGATCTATTGTAGGTGACCGGTTAAGGGTTCAAGGGGAGCTGCTCCCGCCTCTTTATGGAGCTTCCTCTGAACTCTTAACATGTCATCGACTATAAGTCTTTATCCTGGTGACGTCAAAATTTTGTTCCCTATAAATATTATACGGCGCGCAACACCCTACCAGCGGTACGCTTCAAGTCGCTTAGACATGGCACGTCAACTTTCGACTGTTTGCTGCGTTATGATTGGAGCCATCATTTTCCTTCCTGAGGCGCACTCAAAGGTCTATCAGACCACCTACGATGCTCAAAGGGTAAGCGCTAACGTTCTTTTTCCGTTAGCATTTCCCACTTCATTGTAAACCTCCTTAACCCGTCTATAAGCCTTACAAAATGTAAACTAAATATTTCACCTACCTGAAGTCCTTGCAGTGAGTCGATAGACCGGTATCGATTAATTCTGCATGTCACTTTTAGCATGAGCAAGTTGTTCAATATTTGTCTATTTGTTACGAGAGTGTATGTATGCTGGTATTTAATAATAATAATACAACATTATTAATATTAATATTTATTGGCAAACAATATTATCCTAGTTGGCGTGCAAGGCTGTTCAGCAAAGTGAAAACCCGTCCGCTAATGGCGCTTGCCAGCCCGCCACCCAAAATATAGATAAAACAATAACATATACACGCATGTATATATATATATATATATATATATATATATATATATATATACACACCACATACAAAAAAAAAGACAGAAACGTGCGGCGATTCAACAGACACTAGCAATTGTTACTTGGAACCCAACATTGATGGGAGCCCGTGCGGGAAAATTATATTTTGTGTGGAGTATATGAAATGGTGGACGAACTTAAATAAACCTCGCGATCACCTAAACCCCGAACCAACCTTGCCGCAGAAGAAGAAAAAAAAAGAAAAAAAAGAACGGAAACGTAAGAGCCTGTTTTTACTGGAGAATTTCATCGCCTCGGTTTGTGTATTCTTGAGTCACTAGATTATTTTGCTTTCTACATTGTAATTTTTTCTCCATCGTGGTAGTGGGCATAAGATGTTTCAGTGGGCGCGCTATAAAATAGTCGCATTAACTAGCCTCTCCACTAGCCCGGACGCTTGCTCAGCATGATAGAAAGCTGATCTCAGAGAAGCAAGGCATACTATTGGAGCCCTGGTGTGCATTTTTGGGGTTATTCGCCTGTTAAACAAAAATACAAAATGTTCATTTTTTTTTCTTTTGTGAAGGTCCTTACAATTTTCGTTAAGTAGTTGTGTTTTTAATGGGTTTATATATTTGTCGCGGCAGCTTGCGGAAAAAATAACTGCGGGGATTGTGTTTTGCAAACAGAAGTGCAGAAAAAGGCACGGTATTGAGCACGTGACTTTTAAAAATGCGTTTTCTGCTAGAGTTCTGGTAACGCACTTTTTTTAACTATGCTAACGCGCCTGTGCCTTTGTATGCTGGTGGATTCAGATAAGGTCAGACCAGCAGCGTAGCCAGGGGGTGTGGGAGGGGAGAGGGGGCTTATGCCTTCCTTAAAGTTTAGCCGCCTCCTATAATACAAACATGCACTTTAACCCCACCCCCCTCTCGAAAATAGTCCTTGCTACACCACTGGATCAGACTGTGGCCGATACTTAAATAACTAGGTAGGAATATGTGTCAAGATATGTTTATATGTCATTGCCTAATTTATTTAATAGATAAACCTATAAATAGTTTCCCTAGAAAAATATTTTTGGACAGAAAACGTCGTTGATCATAAAAAAAAGTGGGAACTCGCATGTACACGCTCCTACGGTGTTGTCATGTTCGGTAGTAAATAACTGGATATTTGATATTAGAAAACCACCATTCTTTACAGACAATATATGAGCATAAATAAGTGGGCGTAAATATTATTATACGTTAATTCTTTTACTTGTGGTTTATAAAAAAATAGCTCTAGCTAATACATGGGACCTTTAATGATTTTGTGCAAAATTTGAAGGCTCATATCTAATGAGATATTTTGTCATAGCGCGCTACTTTGAAGGATTATTTTTTTTTTGCACTCAGCTATAGACAGTCATGAGGGCTTGACGTCACGGAGCTGCGGCGGCGCTGCGATCGCGACGGAGCCGGATGGTGTGGGCAGAAGGGCACACGTTTCGCATGGGCGTCATTATATTTCAGCATGCCGCAATGCTGTGTAGCTGTTAATCGTACTGGAAGGTACAAAACAAGTAGCGGAATGAGTTTCCGCAAGTTCCCGGAGGACTTTTAAAGGCACAGCAGGTGGATAATATCCGTGGATCAAAAATAATGGTCGCCTCGAGCGGATGACCGTTTGTGCGGCAGCACTCTCTTGAAGGCAGGTGTGGCTTCCATTCCAATCTCCGTCTTGAGGCTTGCTCATGTGCAGGGAAACCTTCGTCTGATTGAGACCACCCAAAATTTTGTCCCCACGGTGTTCGCGCACGAAGCACCGGCCAAGGGCTCGTCGGTGGCTCGCTACGCCCGTGCTACCAAGCGAAAGGATATCGGCGGCCAAACTGTCAAAACGTTACCCCTTGTCGTGCCCTGTGGTCATGAGGGTAGAAAAAAGGTTGATATCTGTATTTAATCAATTAATAAATACACTTCAGCAGACCCACAGTCTGCTGATCCCGCCGGCAGTGCGGAAACCGGCTCGAAGTAATCGTAGGACTTGAAAGACTTGCACGCCCGCACCGTGTCGGCCGTGAACTGGCTTGGTGAAAAACCTAAATAGACCACGACGTGAGTCGTCGACGTCGGTGGCAGCAACTTCAGGTCGGAACTCCAGCAGGTCTTGTTCACGGCGTACTGACCGTCCAAGGCAACGCGGTTCACGCACAGTTTGTCTCGATACCGCTGCCGTTCAGGCTCGGGTAGCGAGCTCAAACAGTCGGGCATAACGTACGAATTACGTTGGCAGAAAATACGATGCAGAAATAAAGCTAGAAGCGTCTCCACAAAGTCAACAACGAGCGTACGCCACAGAACGCAATGGCAAAAACACGGAGAGCCGGGCCGCTTCTGCCCACATAGCTTCTGCGCATGCGCAGCCTTCCGGCCGTGTTGGTAAGTGGAGCCGCTCCGCGTGTCGGTCTATAGAATGATTTCAAAATCAAATGATTGTATATAATGGTTACCGTGATATTATCATGCAAACACATGATTAACACTTAAACACAAATATCTACATAGAAAAACACGTTCTTTTTTTATTTGCTTTTTTTTTTTATGTGGGATTTCATGCTCCTGAAAGCTATGTTCCAATATGCCTGATGAAGAAGTTACAGACCTACATATTCTCTACGGAGCCCCCTTTTTTAGGCATGGTAGCCCTGGAGCGAGGGGTCAAAAAGGGACGGACAGACCCGAAACTCCGAACGAGGCTTACCATGTCTATCCTTAACCAGCTCCCCTGTCTATTTGTTTTAACTTTCCTACTTTAGTCTGCACAAGGTTGTGGCCTGCACGAAACGCGATTTCGAGTTACAGTTTTATCAAGTTAATAGTGCTTTGAACTCAGACTGCGTTATATGGTTGTCACTTAACCGCTTTGGATTTCGCAGTCATGAATCGGAAAACAAAGCACGGACTGAAAGCCGAACGCTGACGCACAGCTTGTTTCCTCCCTGATTAGACACGAGCGCTAGCTCAACGTCTTGGTCGAGTTTATGGGAGTTACACCCGCGAATCTCCTAACGTGGTCCTGTTTACCTTTCCAGGAGCTTGCATTACCAAAGCGCTACTACTTGCAATATCGTTCCTACCGAGACGACTATGCGGTACCACAGGCGGCTAAGTGTGTGTCGCTGGTTGTAATGAACAATGCATTTGGTGTAAGAAACGCCATTCTCTTCTACAAGCCGACTCTTCAGAGCCAAACGTAAGGACTGATTGTGCATTACAGCTGAATGTTTGCGAACGATTTCGTACTTGGTTTTCTACAAGCCTGTATTAAGTGTCACCTCTTGACGGAACATCGTCCCGCCTTAACAACTGCCGCAAGATTAAACGTATATTCGGTCCTACGAACACATTTAGTCAGTCTTTCGTCCCTTAAGCAATCTGCGATTGGAACAGCCTACCATCTTCCATAGTCATCATTGCAGCCCCAAAAGGTTTCTCTCAAGTTTACGGGTTCATCTTTCTTGGTATTAGTATTTGTTTCCATTTTATTTCTAATGTAGTTTATCCTGAATGCATTAAATTAACGTGTGTTTTTATGTCTTGATTTGTGTAAAAGTGTATACCCCTTCCCTCCGTTTATGTAAGGCTCTAACAAGGCCCTCAAGACAAATAAATGAAAAAAAATATATATCTTTAAGATTGTTAGGACGCCTGAGTACGAAGAATGTTGAAACGAGATGATATTTTAAAAACATTTTTGTTTGTTGGATAATTTTAAGAGGTATTTCAAGGATGCCGGTAATGTTAGGCGGGCTGCTTAAGGATGCTAAGAAGTCTGTTATTCTGACGAATATCCCTTCGGCGGCTCGTCAATAGTTCATCGCGGTCTAGCATCCTGGCTCTTTCCATTGCGCCGTCAATTACCATTGGCGGACAATTTCCATTCACTTCTTGTTGAAGTAACCCTCGTCAGAGCATATTTTGTCAAACTTTTGAGCCTAACCGTGCGGTATACTTGTTTCACAGTCGCGGGAGGGGCAGCAGTTACAATGCAAATATAAAACGACGTGTCAATTTTCTATACATTTTTTTTTACGTTTTTTGTTTACATGACCTTAAGAAAGTTAACTCTTGCTAGAGAATACGTATGAGTACATATAGTCGTTTGGTAAGCAGAATATGCTTAAATAAGCTGGCCATCCGTTTGTTCCCGTATTAGAAATAGGTCGTAATGTATCGTCTCTAAAATTAGGGTCGCAGAGGCCTGCTCAATAGAATTTTTTTTTAATGCGAAAGCAATAACTGGTCTTATTGAGCGAAGCCGGTGAAGCCGGCCAAAACGGCAACTAAATTCCCTTGGCTGGGCGTTGTCTGTAGAAGCGGAACGGCAACTAAATTGCCACTGGCTGCGAAAGATTTCTACGGGAGCTAGGTTCCTGTAAACAAAGTAAATTAATGGCTCTGAAAAAAGAATTTCGCACATTTTGCTCTGGGTGGGAAAAAATAACCCGGGCCTTCGGGGTGCGAGACGGGCACACTTCCCCGACGACGGTGGCTCTACACTCCCGGCTGACTAAAGATGTGCCTAGTGCGTGCGTCATGCCCCCCTTTCGCATTCCCACACGTGAACAAACCTAAGTGTTTCTGCCAAATATTTGTTTTTGTACTCTGTTTATAAAAATGTTTGCATAGTTAGAAACCGTTTTAGCGCCAATCGCTATTTCACTGAGCCGCAGGGCCAAGGTTTTTGTTATAACCAAGGCTATTAAGTTTCAGCACTAGGCGAGCAAGATATGCTGAAGTGCCACAGTAGGGAAAGTCATGGCATTTGACGCTCGCGTACGTATCATTTAGTAAGGCGGTTCTGTTGTCGTGGGGTATATTTGTGTAGAGTGATGAGACGTAGGACGTATGTTCTCTTTAAAGGCTCAATCTGGAATACAGTCCTCGAAATTTCTGAACGTGCTTAGAATATTTTACGAAATAATCAAATATGGGTAAAACTGCGATAGTAAGGCGGTCTATGGAGCTGGAGATAGGTTCTGTCAGGGCTCTGTCAGATGTATTGGGGCGGCCAGGGTTTCTCGCTTTGTTTATTATTGAAGTCGTATAAAAACGCCCTACCTCAGCATATTTTGGTTGAAAAGAAATGAAAATGGAGGTTAATATACTACCTATCTCCATAAAATCAGTTACAGTGTTCAAAAAATGTAATGGCTTCGGTCGGATCATTTTCGGGTAACTTATAAAATAATGTTTCCCACAATTGGGAAAGGCCTTCTAGGTTTTCGTTGTAATTCACTATTACAACGGTTCCTTTATTGTCGGCTGGCTTAATAGTTGTGTCTCTTCAACTGCTAAGATACTTAGATCCCGCTCGCAAAAGGTGAAGTTATAGGTGTGTGGCCTGCGCTTCTTGTATTTCGCTATATATATTTTTGGGCAGATTTTACGGAGAAATTCAAATGTTCACAGCAATGGGCACTAAAAGTTTTTCTGTCGTTTTTTTTTAATTTTTTTTTCAAATGAATAATCTGTTGCATGCTTAGGGTTTTGTAAAAGCATTCCCATAGCCGTAGGTTTCGGCAAAGTTGATTAAAAAAGTTCGGCTATAAAGGCAACGGAAGAATATTTAAAAATACAGTAAACCAATACCTAGCTGAGCACGACGACCTTGCTAAGACGAAGGATAGATTTATAAAAATTTATATTAGTGCTGCCAAATTGTGTACGTCTATGTAACAGTTTAAGCTGTACGACTCTTTGATCCAAAATACTACTACCGGCTTGTTTCTTTCCAGTGGACGTTTAGTGACGACTGCATTTTTCAGTTTTTTTCTTGCATTGTTTTTAACTATACAGTAAATAATGTGTTTTCGCAGGAAAAACAAGCAAGTCAGGATAACGACTCACAAACCACCTGGCAGCCGCAGCGTCGTAGACACTATGATGAGAATCACCGATACTGATACAGGACGTCGTGAGTAAAATTGTATTTACTTGGGATCATAATGAAAGTATTTATATGTCGCCATCCGAAGGTTGTTTTCTTTTGCCAAGATTTAATGCTTACAAAAGCATTGAATCCCTGTGATATAAGCTTAATTTTCAAAATTATTACTTTGATTTTAATCAATAAATTTCAAACTAAGTTTAATTTATTATTCTTATCATTAAATTATCATTATTATTATTATTACAATTATGTGATGTTATTCCGTGATGTTATTCCGTGCGAACTTCCTTTTTTTTTTGTATTTTCCAGTGAAGTGTCTGGTCCCACAAGTCCCTGATGGCTTTGATCGGACCCGACACTCAACTGGCTATACCTGAACTACTGAATAAATTTATTATTATTATTTTTATTATTACTATTATTATTATTGTTTTATTATTAATAGTATTCTTATAGTTAACCTGTTCAATATGCTAGGTCCGTAAATTCCTTATGTCTTTATTTTTATTGCGACCTCTCATGGAATAGTCACATATGTCCTCTATGTGTCAACGACAAAGAACTATCTTTTGTTTACTCTGCAATATTAGAAGTGTTGTACAATTGCCAATTACAAATAACATTATGGCAGAATCAGACTACACCATACTTAGGTGTGCCATTACTCCTTTTTAACTGTCTACTTTCTGGCATTCACGAGTTGATCGCATTTTAAAAGATATCCTGATAAGTGTCACATACAATAGAGATTTATTGGGTGATAACGTCTTTGCTTCTTTTAGACTGCCGGCTTTTTATTTATTTTATTTTTTTCAAACAGTTTTTTGGAGGCAGTTCAGGAATATTAAGTTCAAAGTCGTGTCAAGCCAATCTCGTAAATTTATAGCTGCTGCCCGTTTACAAACTCCGTGAGTTGGAACACAAGACGGCAAAAGTGTGCTTTCCTTTTACGTGCCAAATATTTTTAGCAACTTCATAAACCCAGTGTTTTTCCTAAGCTCAAACAAGCAATTGAATAAATCTGTGAGAAGCATATTTTCTGGCATGTTGAGGCAGTGATTGCATATATTTCTCTCTTTCTTATTTTGGCAATCTTACAATTCCTTTTTGTGTGTGTGTGTGTGTGTGTGTGTGTTTTCGTAAGTTTCTCTTCTTCAAGTAAACAAAAATTATTATTATTATTTTTTTTTTTTTTTACGGGTGAGTATTCAAAATCGGAGTGGGCGAATTTCCTTTCATGAACGTCTTTACCTCCGAAACCAATGCGTTTTTTTTTTTTATCTTTTAGTTACTATCTTGCTTTCCGTGCTTGCATTAAGTATTCTGTATTTCTTTTTGTAAATATTCATATACTACGAATATACTAAGACTACGAATTTTGACCTGTGGGAAGTCTCTTCACACAGGTCAAACGTGAGACGCTGTAAATGTCGACCTGTATGAATCCTTCTTTGTTTATTTTCTTGCAAATTTTCCCTGATTTTTTTTTTTACACGTGACACTACCGAACTTGACCCGTTTTATTTTTAATGCAGAGTATGGTCTTATATGGTCTTATTAGCCCTTGCTGGCTTTGATTGAACCCGGAAATCAACTTCAAGATACCGGTATTTGTAATGAAAGATTATTACTTCAATTATACTATAATTTCAAGGTTATTATAAAGATATAAAGTATTATACCAGGAAAGTTCATTCACCTCCTCTCGAACGCGATTTTTTCTCACGAGAACAAGAAAGTATCTTGCGAAAGCAATGTCTGTTCCGCAGTGCGGAAATGTCTTGCTATCATATAAAAACTGAATTAAAAAAATAGACATGACACGCGCCATGATTGTCCTTATATGAACATGCCCTTATTCAGCTTGGGGCTACACTGATGAGCTCCAAAATATACTTACGTTCAAACTAGGGAACACTTATTACATATTCGCAACTAGAATATTTAAACTTGATGATTATTTTTGACCATAGTTAAAGGTGTAATATTGTTTTCTTAAATGCAGAGCTCTACGACCAAACGCTTCAATTCACCGACTACCGCACTTGTCGTGTGCTTGTTCAGCAGTTTGCTCAAACCAGACGTAAGTAGTGCTTGATATTTTCCCCCTATGATTATGACTTTTTCCTAGCAAATGAATATGATTTAGTGGACCCTATTTTCGCAAGGTAATCGCATACATGCCTGTCATTACTGAACCAACGGCTTATTTGTCTTATTATGTTTTTGATCTATACTTTACAGGGTGATTCAAGGAGAGGCGAAGCTCTTTAAATCGACCGCAAAATTCGGTTTCTTAACCTATCGCGCTACGACTTTATGCAGCGTTGCCCACAGATGGTGCATTTCTTTTGTAAAATTATCAAAGAGCGAACTTACCTGAGGAAAACGTAAAGAAAGAAAAAGGCTTAGCTACTTTGTAAAAGCAGCGAAGCCGCCGGTCTTCAAACAACACAGCGACGTTTCGCACGGGAGACAAGAGATGGCGCAAGCGGTCGCGAAGCCAACTGCCGCCAACGAATGAGCATACGACGCCGAGAGCCGGCGTCTCTAGCAGACAAGAAACCAGGAGCGGATTTAGAGGGGGGGTCCGGATGTCCTAACCCCCCTCTTGATTTCTGCTTGTGTAAATTTTAGGGTGTAAAACAAAGGAGAGGGGGAGGGGGTTCTAAACATATGGTACGCTGACCAACACTAGACCCCCCCCCCCCCCCCCCCCCTAAGGAAATGCCTGCATCCGCCCCTGCAAGCAACTGCAGTTCCTTGTTGCTACCGCGCCTGTTTTTGTTTCTACGACAGCCGCCGGCCTGCGGAACGCGCGCCGCTTTTGAGTCGAAAACATCCTCCGCTATATAAAAAAAAAAAAAAGACGCCGGCTCTCGGCACCGTATGCTCGTTCGTTGGCGGCGTTCGTTGCGCCATCTCTTATCTCCCGTGCGAAACGGCGCCTTTTTGTTTGAAGACCGTCAGCTTCGCTGCGTTTTCAAAGTAGCTAAGCCTGTTTTTTTCTTTACTTTTTCCTCAGGTAAGTTCGCTCTTTGAAACTTTTACAAAAGAAATGCACCATCTGTGGGCAACGCTGCACAAAGTCGTAGCGTGATAGGTTAAGAAACCGAATTTTGCGGTCGATTTAAAGAGCCTGGCCTCTCCTTGAATCACCCTGTAGTATGCAGTCTCCGACTGACACAAAGCATTTTTGAAGTAACAAACTGCGAATTCAATAACATACTTCCTCGTAAATTGGCGTTCTGAAAAAAGAAAGCTTGCCTTTCAGAGAACACTTAGAAAGGTAAGATTCGTTGACTCGTATATACATTTTGTTATCAAGCGTAAGCCACCGAGAAAGTGCCATTATACAGGCTTGATCGTGCTGACCAAGGCCATGGAGCACAGAATTTGCCCAGCACTTACACTCCGTGTGTTGTTCGTGCTATATTTTTCATCCTTTAATTATCTATTTTTTACGTTATGTTTATTTATTTGTACTTTATTGCCATGTTTTTATTGTTTCATTTTTTATTTGTGTTTTATTCATATTTATTTATTTTATTTTAATTTTACTATTTATTTATTATAATTAATTTTCTGCCGACGTTGCCGGCTTTTTTGCATTCTAATAAATGAAAATGCATATCCATACCCCCTGGCGTGTACGTTCCTAGGGGCGTACATTTCCTGTTTTTCCGACAACCGGAAACAATTCTTTCATTGTTGGGATGTAATTTTGTTTGTCTTTGAAGATACACTCAAGAGGTGTGTGCATAGATCACTGCACCTTCCGTTTATTTTGTCGTTTTTTTTTTTCTTGTAGAGAAGGAAAGAATGTGCCATGCGACTTGTTTATATAGTCCTATAGATTGTGCAGCCTATGGAAATTATGCATGGCGGCACGACATCCTTAAGTCTGCACTCAGTCGTTAGACCTATGTTTTGTAGAACTGGTACTCCAGCTCTAGAGCGCATAATGAGGCCCCGCCCGAATGGGTTGGCCTGTTAGATGGGCTTGCAGGCATGATTTTTAAACGATACTATAGCGGCTCTATAACTAGGGCATGTGAGGTTTTCAGTCCCACTGTTTGTTTTGTGCACAAAAGAAAAAAAAAACGCTTCTACATCTGTAGTTATAACATCCGACTGCCACTGCACCGACCCAGGTTTGACCCAAGCTGCTGGCTTTAAATTTATAAACTATATATATGTAATCTTAACGCCCGTAACGCTCCTAACCTGTAACTCGTTTATGATGCTCGGTTTCAAGCTCGTTCATGACAATTTTCTGATAGAAAACATCGCATAATTCCGATTCTTTATTAATACAAACATTACAGCTATATACTATTTTTGCGTTGGTACTAGGCCAAGCCGTCAATTAATCGGTTTCGCTGATTTTTATTCATAATAGACCCCTCTCAGAAAGCCCGACACCAGTGGAAAAGTTAGATCTGCCCGGGTACACCTCGCAGCAGGCGCCACCTTGAAGGGTGCTCCAAGTTTGTTCACGTTTCCCCAGTACGAGTTGTATAGTGTAGGGGGAGGCCGTGACCGATATGCAACTACCGTTTTTTTTTTTATCATTCGCTAGGAAAAAAATATGCTTGGAGTAAGGACAAATTACTAAATGGTGCCATGAAAAGTGAGAGTCGAGTAGTTCCTTGAACGTTTTTTATGTGTTTCGATAATGTGCTCGAAGCCATCTTGTTGTGAAACATTTGTGAGTGTTCGTGGCTCCGCGAGTTGAAAGGCTTACAGTTGCATCATCATGTTATTCTGGAGTCTATTCCCGATCAGCCCCAAACGTATGTAAGACGCAGTGAACAGTTGTCGGCGATCCGGTGACTACCAACCCACCGATTGCTAGTCCCTGCGCTCGCAAGTCCTCTGACTGACAAACTCGTTAGCAGATTGCAGACGTCAAGGGACAGGTAGGCCTCATGTCTAGAAGAAGTTTGCGAAAGCTGTGTCTCTTTCAGTTTGCTCGGGTGGCGCTAGCAGATCATCTCTTCAGACGGGTTGTGTAAAAGCCAAGTGTGATTATATCGCAATCCTCACTCAGCTGTTTTTAAGTCCTGCACCAGATTATTTTAAGTCGTGCCATACATAAAATAAAGTATCTACCTTAAAATCGGTTGCGCGATTGCATTTACTCGTATTGTTCAATAAGTCGTGCTCACGGCCGAATAATTTTCCCACGCCTTCTCGAGCGTAGTTGCTAAAACGATAATCCTTGGAAATCAGTTGTTACACGTATTAACTACAACAATATTGTAGTAACCTCACTTTTAATTGTACTAGGCAGTCTTTAAGCTGTCATTCATCAGGTGTTTAAATCTGCCAGACAAGCACGTCAGGCCGTGGTTTTACATATCGTCCGCATCTACTAGTAAAGCCTCCACACGAATAAATTTTCTATACGAAAAACAAAAATGCATTAAAACCCGACAGCCGCACACATTCCATATATAAAAAAGTAACTCTATGTGCAATGTGTAAGACTCACTTGCAAATCTACTCGTCAAAAGCGCATCGCCACGTTGAACGGGAAGTCGTCACCCCGATCGTGGCTGACTCTTAGTCCGGACCTCCCGCCGGTTTCTTCACTAGTTCGGGCAACCAAACTGCTCTCCATCTGACTTTTCACGAGAAAACGCGAGCGGACTCATGTATAACATGTGGCATTTCCTAGTAAAATGGACAATTGGGCGAGTTGGCAAGAGTTCATTATAACTTACAGCGCGACTGGGACAACGACGGACAGAGGAGAAAACACGGGACAACCGCTGGAATTTCCTGGCTAGATGGCTGACATTGTCATAATAAAAGCAGAGCTTTCTAAACTTGAGACAGTGGCGCGTCGTCTCAGTTGGTACTATTATTAGACAACTCTACAGATTATGCTCTACTGTGCCGCAAAATAAATATAAGTGTGAAGGTGTCCGAGATCTTCTCGTTAAGTACATTTATTCATCTGGAAATCTTTTCCGCTCTCTTGACTTCCCGAAGCATTTTGCTTCTTATCACAGTTGTCTGGGACGCGGGAAATTATTTTCGACTATCTCTCGTAACACGTAGACAGTTGATTACGGTTTTACCTTGCTCTAGTATTGTAGTTATTGAAAATTGAATCTGAGTATTTACAAAGCCAACAGAGTTTACCAGTTATTTTCTTTATTTCTACATAAAATGGCGAGGTCGCTTTGAAGAAACCGCATAAGTACTCCACTGAGTACTACACGCGACAGGTGGGTGGAACGCTCAGAATCGTTTGGGCTTCTACTCGAAATTGTACGATGTCGTGTACTTTTTTCGGGCATCTCAGAGATCCCTTCTAAAGCCTTGGTTGTTTGTAAGATCAGAAGATGGTCAAAACAGTTTCATTTTTTATTTGTTCATTGTATTTAGTTTAAGTGACACATACACAGCTTGACACCTTCTTAGTGGTGCATTTATTGTTGTTAGTGTTGCGTGGTAGGTTTTATCTGAGATATGAATCCGATCAACTGCAGTCTTTGCTTGGTCGATAAGCTACGACAAAAAATGCTTGAATTGCAGGTCTGGATTCATGATTTGTATAGCGAAAAGGTGATTCCAGAAACCTGGCCAATATTTGAGGTTCCCGTGAAAGCTCGTCAAGTGAAGTTTTGCTAAGGTCATAGATTGGAGATGGTACCCCGAAAAAAAAGTTGTGTCACTTGAAGGGTTCTGAGTTTGGTCATAGGTGACGGTCGCGGTTGATATTTGGATTGCAAGTTTTAAAATACCATTCAGAAAAGTGCTAACATTTTGTAGAATGTTGTAGCGTTTTTTTATTGTATTCCAGCTCACTGGAAGTTTTATTCCAGTGTTTAATTATACATTAATGCCAACATTTCGCTACAAAGACTTTAAATACGTCTGTTTTTAGTGTTGTTGAAAATGTACAATGGTAGTCACACTTGTCTATGACGCGCGAGCGTGCAGCTTTCTCCGTGGAGAGCTAGATTGGTGGGATTCGCGGAAACTAAGCTAGTCACGTGGCGCAACATGAAACGGCCCGCTCGAGGGGTGTCCTGCGCTCCCTATTAGCTGGCAGCGAACGCGGAAGACTGCTCGCACGCTTTTTACAACCATCATTGCTCGAACAATAAACAAACTAAAGCATGAGGTCGTATCAACAATGTCGTCATCAAAAAAAAAAAAAAATATCATAAAGCGCTTTACTTTTATTGCTTATCAAGCTGGTATAAGGCTTGCTGCTATGCAAAAAACAAAAGTATATCAATTGACCGAATTCAACAGGATTGCGCATAGTATCGAGAGAATCCTACAGGACAAAAGCACTGATCGTCGACAATGACACCACGAGTGCCGAAAGACGTCCGAACAAGAATAGTCGAGATAGGCAACCGGCAATGCTGTTTGGTTTGGCGCCATCTAGCGACTGAAACAAGAAATATTGGGTACCCCTGGGAGTGGCGGCTGCATTGTTCAAACGTGAGCTATTACTTTGGTGTCGCCGCTGAGCCTAGTGTCTGAAGCAAGAAATACTGGGTATCCCAGGAAGCCGTGATCGCGTAAAGTGCCAGTAGAGCGAAAGCTACGGCCCTGGTGGGCCAATCGGAACGTGACTGCCTATCACCGGAGCGCGCCTCAACTCCGGAGAAGTATCAGGCTTTTCGCTGCGTCATGCTCCAATATGTGTGTGTTGCGCTCGTATACGTCCCGCATTTCGAAGCCTTCGGCACGCAATGTGGGGCTTATCGTTCACCCTTTGCCAAGTTACAACGAGACACGCTATAACCGTGCTCTCTCTCTGCTGGCGCCGCCTGGCCGTTGCCGGTTGGCTATGAGCGAAGCGGGGTTGTCCCGGCTGATAGAGTGGGTAGGACACCCCTCGAGCGGGCCGTTCCATGTTGCGCCATGTGACTAGCTTAGTTTCAGCGAATGCCACCAGTCTAGCTCTTTCCGGAGAAACCGCACGCTCGAGCGTTATTTAGTAGTGTGATTAGCACTGCACGTGATTCGGAAATTTATCTTCTGTTGGATCGCGGGTTCTCAGAATCTTTCCCATATGCGAAGATGTCCAGTTGGCTGCTGGGCGAATGACGGTGCAGGTTTTCGTTGCTTGTTCTATTACAGTAGGTTATGAGGTGAGGTCTTCACCTAGATGGCTGAAGTTAGAGACCAAAACTATAGCTTTGTTACGTTGTTTAAGTACATCTGAATGTCGCTGCACCCGATATAGTAACGTGTTTGGGATATATTTTGTGTTTCGCCGACACCTAACATGGTGATTTAACCGTTCATGCTAACACTAAACCTGCTAAATTTAAATTCAAGATAGAAAAAAAAAGATAATCGAATTTTGTTGCATAGCAAATTCAAGAAGCAATAATCAACGCAATCTGAAAGGTACAGTCCTGATCGACTCAACTCAAGCGCACCACCACGCGTTTCGGTTTTCGCGGGCGGTGCCTTAGCGGCTGTCAGTACGGGAAGTTGGTGACGTGGCTTCGGGCAAATTCAAGTGTGTGGGGGGAGTGTGGTAGCCCCAGAGCTTGGGCACCGCTCCTTATTTCTACACTCGCTGACAGCTCTAGGAACGCAGGCGTATCGATGCCCGAGCATCTTATTATCGCTCCTCGACCAACGAGATGGCGACATTAGGCAATAAGAACGCCGAAGAGAAAATCTCGAAGTTCATTGACCAAAATAATCAAACAGTTCCAGTTTCGACATAAATGCGCGCATCGAAATATATCTCTACATATTTTTTTGTGTTTATATCACCAGATTTCGAAACCGGACGCAGGAAGAGCGCAGGGCGGTTCGTTCACTATAACGCATAAATCATAAAAATGTGACGTCGTAGTTTCACACACCTCGTGCTTATCTCAGCAGCGTGTCCTCGGTGGGTGCGCCAATGTCGCGTTTACCGCGATAACAACGAAGCACCGGAAATTAGTGCGTCCCTCTTCTAAACATGATTATGGATAGATGTTCCAGCGTTGTTTCTGCATCCAGTTTTAAAATAACTTTTCAGGATGTACAACAAAAAAACTTATTGTTGTGTATTCAATGCTACTTCAAAAACTATTTAAATGCATTTAACCTCTAAACTGTCGCCAATGCTATACTTCCAACATCATCATAAAAGCAATGACGCAGAGTTTTACGTGTTATGTTTTATTAATTTGAGCTAAATGTAATATATATTACCTGTCCGTAGTGAACCGACCGTTAAAAAACGCCAGAAAAGGTGGAACTCATAGAAAGCCTTCATTTAGAGTTGGAAAGTAATTGCTCGTTGGCTAAAAGTAGTGTTAAAGACACGATGTTAGAATGTAGTATTGATGCAAGTTTGATGCAGAAAAATTACTGTAATATTGATGCAGTGAACTTATTCTAGTTCATATTTCATTCCTCTCATAATTGGTGCGACCTTGCAAAGCACTTTTATTTGCTTAACGCAACTCTAAGATCATATGACATGATGGATTATTGACCCATTTGCCCTATTTGATGCTGAGGTAAATAGTTCATTAGGTCGTTTTAGTATGTAATCAATATTATCACCATGAATTTATTTAATTACATGTATTAAACACAATTTACGAGTATATAAATATATTTGTGAATTTTTAATCTTTTACAGAATGTAGCCTGTGGGTGATCCCCGAGAGAAGAGGGGGACCTATTCCAGCTGTATGCTCGCAGGCCTACACTGATATCTGTGGAGATCGAAGGCATCAGATTGATGATCCTCAACGTTGCCGATAATTTTCTTTTGAGACAGTACACAATAAAAATAAAACGCGAAAAATTGTCATTCATTATTTTTTGAGAAATACATAGTCAGTGTCTTCAACAATTTAATGCGTATTGTATAATTGTTCCTCAGATATTTTATTGCATCGACAACAAAAACGTTGTCTTATTAGAATTACTGTCTGTATAACAGTTGCTGCAATTATTTGACTTGCTCGTTGAATGATTTTGTACTTAAATTTATAATCAAAGACGTCGGCGCTATTCTAAGTGCATAATGGAGAAACTACTCGCCGTATCTGTTTTGCTTTTTAGTTCCAATAATCGGTATGAACGTCAAATAAAAATTGATAAAAATGTAAAATAACAGTGACTCGCTCGATGGTGTCGTCCTGAAGCTTCCATCAAACTGGTGTCACTTTTGTAGTACCGCTGGTATGTCAAGTCTTATAAACATGTGGAAGCCCACAACGTTTGGAAAAAATTCGAAGATTAAAACATGCATTATGGAAATGCTTTAAAGACGTAGAGAAATTTAACATAAAAAATATTTGGACGTAAGTCTTTTCACGCCGGGAGATCAGTGAATAAAAAACCTTCCAAACTGTTTCTGTTATTTTATTAAAAACTTTTGGAACACCTCATTAGAATATATAAAATGTCAAAACATTTTACCATTTCTTTTGTCTCTTCACGTACGTTATAAGAAGTGTTGGCTTTGTGTTCAATTAAAACTCAAATTTGTTTTTTTTTTTGTTTCGTCTATGCTGTTTTATTAGATTTTCACACTTTGCAGCCTTTCATATATCTTTTCAGAAAAAAAATTGCTTTATTTCCAGCTTTTCAGCCGAAAATGTTTAGAAACCTTAAAGCCGTTTACCGCTTGGCGCCAAATGGCGGGCTGCAGCAAGACGTAAAAAGATTTCAGGCATATTGTTGTATCTTTTCCGCTGTGCTTGTTAACTGACATGCACTTTATATGTAACTGAACTAACTACCATTCTTACACACAAAGAAGCTACAATCACAAACTCCGTAAATCAACCATAGCCCCGCGATATCTTTTTTGTAGCGTGAGCTACACTGGCTGATGTTGAGCAGTTTCGCGTGGCTCTTATAATGAGCCGTGCTCATTATGCGAGACGTGCTCATTATGCGGAGCGCGCGGCGGCGTGGCGGAACTCCGCATAATGAGGACGCATAATGAGCACGGCTCGCATAATGAGCACGGCTCATTACGAGAGCTACGCGAAGCCACCGCCGCGCGCTCCGCCGCCGCCTCGCCCGCCTCGCCCGCCTCACCGGTCTGCGCCTTCCAGAGGAGGGACGTAATGGCCATGTCAGACGCACTGGCGCCGCCGCGTGTCCAGCTGTGCGCCTCCGTTGCGCAGTAGCGAAGTCTGACGCTGCACCGGAGCCGCTTGATAGCGCCTCTCATTTTGTGCGCATAAGCTCACGCTACACTGTTAAAAAAAACCGTAAAATTACAGGGAGCGCCAACGGGACCAGAGCCGCTCGCGAGCCGTCGTTGCCGTTTCGCCGTAAACCCCTCCACCGCACCCGAACGAACAGACATAGCCGGCGCGCTGCGCAAGCGCAGTCAATGCAGCCCTTTTATTCGGAGAGGCTGAAGGTCACGTGAACTTCTTTCCCGCGCTTCCGTGGGACGCTGTCCGCGTGAAGGCACCCTTGGCGCATGCGCAGTGAGCGTGTCGAGGCAGATCCCGCGCAATTCGGCGACTTTGTGGACGTGTTTTTGGTTCGCCGCACTCAAACCTGGAGATTTCACGGTAAGTGCATTACATCCCCTTCCTTGAACTGTTTGATGAATACCTGTCGCACCACTGTTTTCTTAGATGAGTCGAGCAGTTGTCTGGATTCACTATTATGCATTGCTCGCCACAAGCGTGTGCAGACGATGTGCGCCTCGCGCTGGAGGTGCGTAGCGTTTAGGGTAACGGGGTCTTTGCCTTGTTGCTTTCGAGTGTTACTCTAGCATTATCACGAGACGTAGTGTGTCGGTGTTCTACGTTTTTCTTGCTCCCTTCTTAGTTAAATATTATTCGGCTACGTGAAACGCTCTTGGATTAGCGCTCCGCTGGAAAGGCAGAGGTCCCTGGTCCGGTTCGAGGACCATGCACGCCGATTTTTTCGGTAGCTGCTTGTTCGACATAACGTGCTGTTCAGGTGCAATTTGTTTCGAAACATGCAAAGCGACACAGTGCAATGAGGTTTCAAGTGCCCACAATAATATACTATATACGTTTGACCGAAGTGTAAAAAACTAGTGCCAAAATTCCTTTTTTTTTTTTGTTCGTTTGTGCCGAGCCGACATTTAGCTTCCGTGCACTCTCATATTGTTACGGTAGACTTGTGTGGATTTAGGAAACTTTAAATTGATCGATTCGACCTTCGTGTCTAACACTGCCAGTACTCAAATGCTTTGCAGTACGTCTTTAAGTCCGCGGTCTTTTTTTTTTTTTTTTTGAGTTCGTTGAGTTTAGTTTTCTCCATTCCTTGGTGCGCTACTGTGTAGCGACGGCGCCGGACTCTACGTAATGAGTCATGACTGAAACACATTTGCGAAAAGCGGCCAAATTGTATGAAGAAATCGCAAACGAAAATCAGACAGCAACTCCTATTGCCTTTTTTTTTTTTTTTTTTTTTTTTTTTTTTTTCGGCGGGGCAACCCGGAGGGGGACGGAGCGATGTCGCAACGTTACTTCGGGAGTTCCGTCCGTTCCGTCCCTCTCCGGGTTTTCTACGCTATGGCGCAGCCGCGGCAGCCGCCGAGGCTGGTTGAGTGTTTCCGCGGTTTTTGATCAGCTTTGTACGAAGACTGATTTTCGCCAATCTTTGTCGTGTTACGTGTATGTGGTGAACGGAGCATTGCGGAGACTGAGAATTATGTGGGCTGTTCGCTGTGTTGTGGCATTCGGGCAAAGCAAGATCGCGGTGAGTTTGCTCGTGTACAGTCGGCGGTACAAGTTTGCGGGGCGCGGGAGCGTCAGCCGAAATGACTGGTTGCGCCTTCTGCGGCGCGCGGCCGCTCTCAAGATTCACGCTTCGAGAATGTGCTTCCTTTCGTGCTCGAAGCCATGACTTTTTCGCTCGCTTCCGCCCGACGTGCACGAGATAACCGGGGACCGGCGCAAGGTGCCGCTGTGACAGCCCTCACGCCGCGCGTCTGCCTCAGCCACCGTGGTGGGTGACGAAACTCGCGCATGCTACAGATAACATTTCGCGGCACCTTGCGCCAGTCCCAGTTATATATCGTGCGTGTCGAACGGAAGCGAGCGAAAAAAGCATGACCGCGAACAAGAAAGGAAGCGCGTGCGCATAGCGTGAGTCTTGGAGCAGCAACGTGCGTGAGAAGGCGCAGCCAGTCTTTTCGGCAGGCGCTCCCGTGCCCCGCAAACTTTTGCTCCCGACTGTACGTCGGCCGATGCTCGTGTCGGTGCACATCTCAATCTCAACTAAACATCGAGCGCCGATTGTGGCTGACTCCATGCATGTAAGAACGAATTAATCTACCAGGAACTTCGTGAATAAGAACGAGGCAAGCGTGTGGCTGTAGAAGGATGTCGTGACCGGTGGCATACGTACACTGGTTTCCGCACGTTGCTTCTGTTTACTTTATCTGTTGTAATAGCAGTCTTTGTACCGGTGCGTGAAGGCCTCGGTTGCTTCGAAAACCAAAGCTGATACAGCCAGTCTCTTTTTATCCGATGATTCTGTCAAGTCCTAATCACGGCGTCATATATATATATATATATATATATATATATATATATATATATATATATATATATATATATATATATATATATATATATATATATATATTGAGTGCACGTTTGGTGTTGTTTGCATTAATTTTACTGCGGAGGACGTTGCCTTTTGCGCGGGATCAGTCTTCTCGTGTAACTTGTCTCCCAAATTTGCGTGCAACAATTTTTGCACCCTCCGATTTCCGTTCTATATTCGGTTTCTTTTCTTGTAAATGTGTTTCAGCCTTAACATTTTGCCGCGGCGCAGCTCTGTTCAGAGAAGAAACGGTCTCAGCACAGCAGGGTGCACGAAGCGCGTCGTGTGTTTAGAGAAAAAGAAAATGAAATTGGGCAAGAAATGATTTGGTAACTGCACCGTAATAAGTGGCTGCCAGCAGTGGAAAAAAAAAAAAAGAGAGATATGTTGCCTTATAGTTGGAGTTAAGTCATCTGCCTTATTGTAGTATTTGAGGTAGAAAGGAGAACAAACTAGATGCCTGGGCCGGCTTGCAAGAGACAGCGTCTCGGTTGAGACTGCTCAAAGAAAGCGCTGCCAAGGCTCGGGCGCGCGAGCATCTAGGACTCGGTTTAAGCTCTAGCACTAGCCTTGACAGCGCTTTCTTTGAGCAGTCTCAACCGAGACTCTGCTTCATGCAAGCCGGCCTACATATCTAGAAAACCAATTTTCTGCCCCAAAAGGTGGTAAAAAAAATGTGTCACATTACTGTGCAATTGCGGGGCGTTAGCGTGAAACATTTTCGCGGTAGACTGCAACACAAACAAAAAATGTGAAAGAGCAAGAAAAAAAAAAAAAAACAGTAAGTCCAGCGCGAAATGCTAGGGAAAGGAAGGTGGGAGTGGAGGAAGCAGATGGATAGCTGGCAAGGAGAGGAGGAATTTCCCTTGCCAGCGTTGTTTACTTACTCCTTTCCATGTTCCTTTCCCTTGCCCTTGGCAGCAGTTTAAATCAAATAGCGCTGCGTCGTCCTGGCTTTCATTGCACTGCTCAAGCTATGAATGACAAGGCGCTATACCATTCCAGCCGAGCTCTGTTCACCTGACCTCTCAAGCTAGATGCACAGAAGCGAAAACCTAGCCAACCTAGCCGAACGTTTCACATGACAATTACTGCGGCCATTCATATCACTGCCCAATGTTAGCATGCTAGACTGTAGCTCCTCATGGCTCGGGCAGCCTAAAAGAACACGGAAACATAGTTTTGTATGTTAAGACTGGACGACAAGACGACACGCACGCTGCAGGTGTAGACAGGCAGGTGCAGGTGTTCTATCTTTCTGGTGTAAATAGAAACATTGCCTTCAGATTAACACAGAACATTGAGGATGGCTGTTTTGTACTTCAGTTTAAACACAATGTTAGTTTTGAAACTTGATGAAAGCTCACGTTAAGTGCTTTATAATCCTTACTGTGTTAATTTCTAGATAGGTGTATGTTTATGCTGTGTGTCATTATCTTCACAAGCACAGTTGATTTAATGTTCACTGACTTCAGTTGTGGCAGGAATAAAAAAATTTGGGGTCAAGGATTAATATCTTTGGATTAGGACTTCGCCATGATTGCTTAGAATATTGGTAATGTTTCAGGTACCTTTATAAAAATGCAAAGATCATGTGTTTAAGTACAAAATCGTGGAGAGAAAAATGTTTTTTTGCAGATCTTGGGACTTAAAATAGACCTTCTATCCAAAAAAAGAAAGCCAAATTGTTCAGCTCTCATGTCGTCTTAGGATATTGTATTTCTCAGGGTCCCAACAAACATGTTCAATATTAAATCAACTTGAAATAAACCAAGCACTCCTTTTTGGTTATAGATGATACATCACTGCAAAAGATGCCAGAAAAAGTGTACATCATTGGACACATTCTTCAAGCACACATTATATCATGAAACATCATCAAGAGGTGTTCCATGCAGCGTTGTCGGCTGTGAGGCTGCATTCAAAAATTACAACTCATTGCGAAGCCACATCACAAGGTGTCATTCTCCGCTTGCACCTCGTAATGCAACTAACTTCCAATCCTGCCGGACATGCAGTGTTAGTTCCTGCAGTGAAGAGGTGAGCCCTGGAAAGGCTTTTATCGAGCACCTCAAAAAACATCTCACCGGCAACCCGCCAACTGTTGTAACTTGTCCAATTGATGCGTGTGATAGCCAGCTTAGGACATGGGGTTCACTCATGACCCATCTTTCCATATGCCATGGGAATGGAAAAAAAAAATCAGTGGTGACAGAGCCAGTAGAGCAGGATGAAATAGTGACGTCATGCTGTAGCAAGGATGACAATGGTCTGGAGAACATTAGGGAAAAACCAGACGTTGAGAGTGAAGTGCCTTCAGTCATTGATGATGTGGATCCCACTCACTTGGATCAAGACTCTTTCCTTTTTAAAAAGGCAGAATATGTTCAGTTCTTTGCAAGAGTCACTCACTCCTAAAACAAACATACACTATTATGCTCATAAAAAGGTGCTTTGAACGACGAATACGATTGCTACTTTCACCATACAGTGGTCCTTGCAGATTTCTTTCCCTCAATATTTTGCTTTTCCCAAAAAGGTATTTTGATTACAAAGATTTTGGATATGAGGAGTCAGTGATAACATGAATTTTTTAAGGCTTACAGGTGTCTGTCTGGACGGAACATTGAGCCTGCCCCAAGATGTCCTCCTCCTCGTGACATTCCTATGTTCAAGCCCCAAAAATGATGCTGTGCTCGAGTGGAGCCTCAAAATCAACAAGGCCGAGGCAGAGTTCAAAGATCAAAACGCAGCAGCTGTCTGCCTCCTCCCATTGCTTGCATCCTACTTTCAAGAAAACCTCGGAGAGCTCTTCCAGTTACATCAGGTAGGAGCATTCATAATAGCCAGGTTATTTGTTTCCAAAGACACATCCTCATGACCTTGTTGAAAATAACTTCCTGGAAGTCTCACACAGGCAGTCAGCATTCCACTGAGAAACTATGCATCTGGAAATACTAAACTTTTCTTCATTTTTTGAAATTTTCAGCTATATCAGTCTTCCTGTATACCGTAACATACCGGTCATGCACCTATGTCCGAATAGGCGCCTACCTAGTGATTTTTAACCATTGGAGCAATGCCTTGTACTCTTTCTGCAGTTTCGCTTTCTGAGCGACCATCCCCCCACTTTTTCAGAATTGTGTGCAAAATCTTTGTGAACGCTTTCTTGGTATCTGACGACAATGCTGATAATGAGCACGTAAAAAGTGAAATTACTATTGCTCTACGAGGAGCCAAACCTTCCTTAATCTTTTCCTGGCTGAGGTGGCTCAACTTATTATACTTCACATTAGAGTGCAATGGGAAGATATGCAACTCTAGGCTGGGTCATCTTATAGTATGTTCTACATAAATATTTCACTAAACCAAAGGGGGAGCGGCGGTGGGCACCCACTCTTGTACCACTTGCTTCTAATGAGTTCACATGATGTTTTGCATTTTTGGGATCGAGTGTTAGAGTTAACACAAAAATTATGCTAGAGAATTAACTAGTGACAAACGTTTGTACTTCCACTTCGACTCCTAAGTTAGGATCATTTGTTTTTAATATTAGCAGCTTCCTTGTCCCGCAGGTGTAACAATGAGGCTTTGTGACAGATATCAGCAGATACATTGCTGCTTATTTAACGTTGTTTTTTAGTTGTTATTGAGCGTTAGGACAACAAATGTTTGTAGTTAAAAATGTCCTTATTAGTGAGAAAATAACAGGAACCGCATCCTTTGATCTCAGCAAACGCTATCTCCTGTAGGTGGGATGAAGGGTTAAAGGAAATAAGGGTGAGATGAAAATAAAGTGGGTGAGACGAACCTCTTTCACATAAGTGAGGGGTGAATGGAGAATAGCCTTTTGGTATTCCCGAATACCCGTGGGATTAACAGACTCTTTCAAGGTTTGGGGTTCTTGCATGTGTGGGCAGTACCAGGAGTGCGCTTCTGTGACTGTGACCTCGCAGTGGGCGCATAGGCTCTTGTCTTTTTCCTGTGTATGGCGGCTTATGCACCATGTTCTTGTGGGTGTTACATTTTGCTGTTTCCTTGGAAACCATAGTGGTGTGGGTCCGTTGTCTTTTCAGGCGAACCTCTTCCCACCTGGTATAATTACCATCTGGGAGTGGGTCTAAGTCTTCTTTGAGTAGAGCCATGAGGTGTTTTCAGTGGGCCTGTTGTTTGGCTTCCTGGGAGAATAGGGGATCCTTTGTGTCTTTTTCAATGAAGGCGGCGCTGTTGTCACCAAGGATAGTAAGGATAAGGGAAGACAGGAACTCGCATGCGGCGGCAGACACTGTTTTATTTACTTGGGAATGGTTTGGTGTACCAGGAAGCAGTGGATTTAAAGTTGTCGGCCTTCCTGCCAGAGTCCTTTGAATGTGCCCCACACTCGTTGTGTGTTATCTCGGAGCTTGCACCTCAGTTGTTTACGGAGCTTCTGGGTGTATTTTTTATCTTCACCGTGCTTGCATTGAAATTGGCTTGGAGTTTTCAGTCCTTATTTCTCCTGTAACATTGTTGGGCTTGCAGTCTGATAGCACACAAGTTGAGGAGATGAAGGTCGGGGTCTGGGTCGTCTTGTTTGGCTTGGTACTTCTGAGTGGATGTGGCTTTCATTATTCGCTCACCTAGACACTTTTTCAGGTGCTAGGTTAATGAAGCTGATCTGTCATTTAGTGTTGGGGTGTCTTTCTGTCATTAATTCTATTTCGACGGGTAGGTGCTTGCTTCCCAAGGCGTCGGAGCAGTTCGCACTCGGGCTTGGATGTTGTGTATGGCCCATGTCAAGTCTTGTGGTGTCGTTCTCAGTGCGACGTTTGCCAATGCGAATGGCAGTCTGTTTTTCTTTGAGAATTCATAGATTGGCCTGCTTGGCGGGTGTGAAGACATTGCACTCTCTGTCATTGTCTCGCTTGTATCCCCATATTCGTGCATCTGCGGTAAAGTCGCCGGCCACGATAAGTTCTTCGGGCATCATTCTTTGCGATCCGCCTTACGTCGTCTTGCTTGTGTCCCACAGTTCTACATTCTGTGGAAATAAATATAGACCCATAGATGTATGGTACCTTCACTAGCATTTCGTGCATTTCTCAATTAACCACACGTTTTCTGACTTTTCTTAGGTGATAACAGAAATCACAGAGGAGTTTCGTAACAGTCTGCCTGCTTCTCCTGTAATTGTTGCACTGGGTGAGCTTCATGTGTCTTTTCCTTGCATGCTTTGTATTTTTGAAGGTGCTTTCTTTTTTAATTTGTGTTGAATTTTGGAACAACAACCTAGACCGTTTTATCGTGGGTAGTGCCATTTTCAGAGTGAGAGAGAGAAGAGGGGTCAGTGCAGATGACTCCTAGTGACTCAATTGTAGTGGGATACTGTAGTGATGTAACCAGAGTGCTAGAATACTGCAGTGGTGTAACCAAAGGGTGGTGTGCCGATTTT
The DNA here is from genome assembly GCF_016920785.2 of Ixodes scapularis. Classification (NCBI taxonomy): domain Eukaryota; kingdom Metazoa; phylum Arthropoda; class Arachnida; order Ixodida; family Ixodidae; genus Ixodes; species Ixodes scapularis. The sequence continues at coordinate 86,855 of NW_024610030.1, read as the reverse complement.
GACCAGAGCTAGATAGACGACCACATTGTTTGGTTTCGGCAGCCTTATCAAGCACCAATGTAAAGCACATGTCCTGGTATTATACCATACTTTGACAATCAATGTTTGATTGATCCAGCAAGAAAAAGAGAAGTTTTTATTTTGGTTTGTGAGTGAAGGTGCCACAAAACGGCATACAGCCCAAACAGCAGGTGCCTGTGAGGCATTTGATTGTTTGGGCCTGCATTCTGTGTCTTGTCCAACCCAAACAGCCAAATTTTCCGCTCGTAGAATGTGTGGTCGCATGCGGTCTCCGGTCATTTAATTTCTAGCTAAAGCAATTTAAACGAAACCGACGACTGGCATTGCACGTTGGCATCAGACTTCCATGCTACTGATTCTGTTCACAAACTCAACAAAAAGTGTTTGATTCTACATGCTCATATACAAATTTTTTGTTTTGTTCAAACCTTCAGGAGCACTTTGCATAACTTAATGTCATTACTGGGTATGGTAGCTCAACACTATTTAGTGCGACCCTTATTTGGCTTGGCATATAAGGTGTGCCTTATCTGTGATTGTGATGCATCTCAGTCTCAGATCTCAGATATGCGTCACAATCCTATATCGGTGTGCCTACCTATTCAGTGTCCCTGCTGGTAATACCTCTATAGAAGTTTCCAGATGCGAATATGACAATGGTATTTTTTTCTTCATTTAATGCGTGAGCGTTAAAAGCCCTATTAGAGAAAAAGCCGGCGTAGTGGTGTCGGTCGCATGACTTTTCTGGTCACTTGACTAGATAGGTCGATACATCTGATACTAACACATTTTCTCCGCATTAATTACATTAATCGCTTGTTTCTTTCCTAGGCCGCTCACTTTTCGAATGCAGCTGCCAGCTGTTTGTGGACCATGAGGTGATGGTGGAAGATGTGGGCTTTCTGCAAGCTGTGGAGCTCCTTTTCGCCCTTTATTATTGTTTAAACATCCAGTATGCCAAAGGTGCGGGAACCACACTTGAGTTCATTCAGAGGTATGGTTTATTTCCTTCATAATTTTGAGCCTCATGAGAGGCAATAAAGAGCAACTCTGCTGAATTTTGGCTGAGAAAACGATTAGTTCTCTTTATAATCATCTAGGAAGGCTACAACTGAAATCTTTCTGTATATAAAATTGGACCCTCAAAGTTTGACAAGCGCTAATCTGCTAATTTTAGCGAGCGATGTGCAGGCTAGCCAACTTTGGCACTTCCTTCAGATGTGACATCATGTTGATGTCTGTTGTATACACCGGCTTTTTTCTCTTTCAACGCCATCACATGTCCAGTCAGTTCAGACAACACTACCTAGAGGTGACCCAGTGAGTGGGGTAAATCACGGAATCATGCATCTGCCATGGACATGAGTGTGCATGCAACTGACGTCGCTGCTTGCCCTTTGCAGAAGTTTCGGTTTCAATTTGCGACTTGAGTTATAAATAGCAAAGTTGCACAAACAATATTCTACTTTTCGTGAAACAATGTAGAGTTGTTCGTGAGTGCTTTTCAAAGTAAGGTCATCCACTATCTTGAAATTTTCTAAATTGAGTAGAGTTGCCCTTTAATTTGTCACTGGCTACCCACATTTCCAAGCTCAATTTCAGAGTCCATTATTAAACCGCAATAGGGTGTTGTATTCTTGGACCACAGAATGAATAAAACGTGCTCAGGACGAAGGAGACGACAAACATTTCTTTCAACTAAGAACAACAGGAATGAACTTAAGAGCACTCCGTGCATTTCAGACTGCCAAGAAAATGGAGAGAAAGGGAGGCAGGAAGATAAAAAGGAAAGTGTAAAGTTAGAATTGTAACTCATGCTGTTACTTCACTCTTTTTCTTATTTCCTTCCTTACAATTTTTGACACTTACCTTTCTCTCTTTCTGCCTCCCTTTCTCTCAGTTTCCTTGGCGGTCTGAATTGAAGGAAGTGCTTTTAAGCTCATTCATGTTGTTAATTAAAAGAAATGTTTGTCGTCCTTCGTCCGGGTATGTTTTGTTCTTTCTGTGGTCTGTGAATTTTACCAACACACTCTTCAGTTACTTTAAAGGTTGTTATATCTTGCATAATAATTCGATTTAAAAATTTCACCTAATGTTACAATGTGACTATGTTTGATCCTATCCCAGAAATCACAAATAAATATGTCAATATATCTACTATTCCTATTGTTTTATCTTTACTGAATGTGTCATTTACTTATAATTCTATTTGGCATTCAGTTAGAAGGCAGAGTCATAAGCAGTATACATCATTAAATTATTTTTGGCTGGAAACAAATTGGAGCCTCAAAATATGTTTAATATACTCAGCTAATTATTTATTTAAGAGTTTCTTTACTGCACCACACTATTCTGTATCACTCTAAAAGTGTCTAGAAGTGATATGTGCAGATGATCTCTAATTCATCTAATTCATAACTAAATTTGACTGATATACAACCTTTTCACAACTTTTTGAAGCTTTATTTCTGCATGTTTTAGTAGCATGTGGTTCATGTTTGATTTTGTACCTGAATACCTTTTTCTCGTCTTTATACATGTTTATCAATCGTATGTTCTTTCGACAGTGGCTGGCCAAAATGTGGCTTCCAAAAAAAAGAGAATGATTCTCTTACAACATTCCTTTTGCCATGTCTGGTGCTTTTAAGCAATCATTAACAGCTAGTTGAGTATTTTAGGTCATTCAACTGTCTGCAATACTAATTATGCAAATGAGTGCTTGCTTAATTACGAGTAGAAATGCAGAGGAGGAATTGCTTTGTGACTGTGTAGGACAACAGACAAATTTTAATGCTGTATTGTAATAAAAGAAATAAGCACGAAGCAGGGATGGGCAAAATACATGCAAATATGTATCGAAATACAAATACAAAATGCTTCGTCAAAAATGTATTTAATTACAAATCTAATTACTTTTGCAAAAAAGTATTTAAGTACAAGATACAAATACAGACAGAAAAGTAGTTGGTCTCTTCCAAATACTTTTCCAAATACATTCCTTAAAATTTGCGTCAGCGACTTCAGGGCACCTGCAACAGGTTTCTGGGTATCTCATTTTAATTTTGCATCGCACACTCGGGAGTTAGTGCTCGAGGCTCTAGTAACGTAATACAAATATAATCACAAAAAAAAAAATGTAATCAGCTTGGACGTAATAGGTGAAAAAAGTACAGAGCTTCAAGCAGTTTTTTTTTTTTTTTTTTGTTGATTACATTTTGGTATAGACAATCAAAGGACCGAGACGACCAAGACGCGCAGCACTAGCTACAGATTTTTTTATTGTTGCAACTCGCACCAGTTACAAACATCTGGATGACCTGCACATTTAGAATGTTCGAGGCAAAAGTATGGATGGAAATCAGGCTGGAAAGCATCACAAGTTGTCACTGTCACTTATTTAGCCAGTCTGCCTGTGAACGTCGATTTCGTCACTATTCTTTCCCTGGACTAGCATCGTAATTACAAAGTCACAAAACGCTTGTGCTTGATTGAGAGACACTGCATTCGGTGCAGAACGTAGTTTTCTTCCTGCTCTGGACAGTGACAATAAATTTGAGGGATGTATTTTCGCCCGCAAAATTGTATTTAATTACAATTGTATTTGAAATACACACATTTTAGTATTTAAATACACACATCAAATACATTACAGAATTTTTAATTAAATACAAATGCAAAATACACAAAGTATTTGAAATACGTAGTTCAAATACTTGTATTTGAAATACTGCCCTTCCCTGGCGCGAAGTATGTACTTGTTCTTCTGTTTATGTCGCTGCTATAAAATTTACTTTTGTTTGCTTCCAAAGCTTCTCCCAAATGACTCAAATCAATTACATCGCTGTCTGTTCAATATCTTTTTAAATCAACATGTTTTTAGTGTTTTGTAGGTCTAAAAGTTACATATATGAATCCTACCCCTTAAGATGTGCCACATGGGGCTTATAACTTCTGAAATATTCCGAGTTCTGTATCCCCATCGCATCTGAGTGAGGGAAGCCTTGAGTGCCAGATTTTCTCCTCTGTCAGAAAAATGACACATTATTACAATATTTTTTTGTTGTTCCCTCATTGTTTTATTTTCCTCAAAATCTAGGCATGAATTTGTACCTTGACATATTTTCTTTAAGTGCACAGTCTGCTGGCCTAAATGTAGGTTTTGCTCAGCTTGTTATGGCTTAATTGTTATTTCAGGAACCTTCAACACACTTATACATTTGAACTGTGCACCTATGTGACTTGGGTGGCAAAGCTTAGGGCTTTCGACATTAGTTGTGCATGTAAAATATCAGCAAGTACTGATCCCAAATCCTTCACTGCAATTTTTTTTTTCACTTGTCTGGTTCCTGACCAAATACTTATGGGCCAATCTGCTATTTGTTTCAGATACCAGGTTGGTATCAAACAACATGATGGGTCACGGCAGGAGGCCGGGAGGTCGAAAGGAGCTCGGGCAAGAGCAATCAAAGCCGCCACAGATCTTGCTGCTTTTGAGAAAAAATGGAACAGTGAGTACATATTTGATTTGGCATGTGTACGATGTGGTATCAAAAGGTTTCCAGTCTTGTCTTGTATTAAAAAGAAAAGCAAATGGCGGCACAACACTGCATTCACAGGGGTCGAGGGCAGCAACCTTGATCTGTCATGGTGCTGAGTGGCTCAATGTGGCAATGCACAGGCGAGTTGGTGCATGATTATAACTGGTAGCCGCATGCAAAAACACACGGACAAAGGGACGAATGCACAGGACTTCGGTGTTTCCTTTTCATTAAACATTTAGTTGAAGTTCAGCGCTCGCCCTGTGCATTTCCTCCCTTTGTCCTTGTGTTTTTGCGCGCTGCTACCAGAGGCTTAGAGCATCGCTCTGTGAGCTTGGGAGCCCCTGCTGTACAGGTTTTTGTGACTTCATGTGCGTGCGCCTCTGCAATTTGTGCAAGTGGTTGTGGTCCTCCCGTAGCCTTTTCAATCATCTGAATATGAATTTGTTTTATTTTCAGCTCATCTGATGATCGATCGGATGCCGTGAAGGTTTCTTTATAATTATGTTCTTTTACGGTTTACAATATAGTTCTTCAATTTCAAAACTGCCTCCGTTTTGTCTTGTCCCTTTTTTCAGACACACTACACTTGTTTATAAGGATTTGTCGTTATATTACGGAACTGTACTGCGCTAACTCATGATGCCAGACGTTATCTGTAACCCTCCGTAATACCACCAAGGCCGTAGCTGAGAGTTCACATTATTGTTACCGTACAGCGAGCACACAGCGATAGAAGTGCAGTACGCAAGTACGGGATTAAAGCTGCAAACTAAACTTGAGGTATGCAAGCCGTCAAGCGTTCCGACGGTATTGAAGGCGTAAGGGAAGGGTACGGTAACTGAACTGTTACCGTTACAATACGGCAATGGAAGTGCAGTATGAAAATACGGGACTGAAACCGTACCCTTCCCTTACGCCTTCAATACCGTCTGAACACTCGACGGCTTGGATACCTGGAGCTAAGTTTGCGGCTTTAGTCCTGTACTTGCGTACTGCACTTCTATTGCCGTATGTCTGCTGTACAGAAATGATAATGTAAACTGTCAGCTACGGCTTTGGTGGTATTACGGAGGGTTACAGATAATGTCTGGCATCATGAGTTAGCGCAGTACGGTTCTGTAATATAACGGCACTTTTTTTAACAGTGTACATATATCCTGGCATATAGCCCAGCTAAGCCACAGCGATTTTTTTATTGGACACGAGAATCAGAGCATACAATACTATGTCAGTTTAAAACAAAGCAGACACCTCAAGCTCTTCTGGACCAGCTTAAAACATTTTTTTTTCTCTCCGTATTTTGGATCGCGTCAAACAAATGAGCCAGTCGAGCGTAGTGTCCGCAGTCCCACTGTACACAGACTGACAATGAGTGACAATATCAATAAGTGTAAATGTACTACCTTGATTTGGCGGTGAACGTGTGGAAATTCAATTTGTGTTTTTACTATGATATATAAGTCTAGCGCAATTGAGATTTGAAGCGGTATGTACAGTGGACGTCCAAATTTATCTACATATTATTTACGGCTTCTCTTCATTATGGTGGTTTAACTACACAATGCAAGTCAAGCAAAATAATTCCCATACACAAATCTCATGATCGCAATAGCCCAGCCAATTACAGACCAGTTTTGTTGACTAGTACTTGTTGTAAACTTATTGAACACATAATCTTCAAACATATAATAGGTTATTTTCAAATGAATAATATTCTAATCGCATTTCAACGTTGTTTTAGGAAATCCCTATCAACATTCACATAGCTAACAGAGGTAGTGCATTCTTTAGCCAGCTCGATAAATAATAAGCGACAAACCTATGTAATTTTCCTGGATTTTTCAGGCTTTTGGTCGCATCCCACATCCCGAACTATGTGGGAGCCGAGGGTGACCGACGAGTAACAGGGCACGTGACAGGCGGTCGTCGGAGAAGTCACGAGCTGGCGCGAGACAGTGCGAGCTGAGCGAGGCTGGAGCTGGTCAGGAACGTCGGAGCCGGGCTGCCTGCTCTGGTCTATGGCGTGGCGAACCCCAGAGCGGTTCACCAGCGAGGTCTGGAGCAAGACCGGTGGAAACGGCGAGCCCTGGCCATATGGCCTTGGCTATGACGATCCGGGGGTGGTTCCGCGGCGAGACTCGGGCATTGATAGCCCGGGACATCCAGCCTACGCAGCGCTGGCGTGGGAAAAGCGACCCGCAGGCCTGGACACGGACTCCAATTGTGAGCTCTGATCGACGGGTGACAACAAGGGTCGGCGTGCCTGGACTTCCGGCTCTCAACGACGGGCAACCGGGAGGTACAGTAAACCCATTCGCTGTCTTTTCGTTGTGTTATGTCACTCCCCGGGTGATGGGCGGAACGCATACCGATAGGGCGGCGATTATTAGTAGAGGGATCTCCGTAAACAACCCCACAACTACTGCTCAAGTTCTCTTCAATTTTCAAAAACAAACAAATATAAGTGGTTTGATGCATACTTATCTAAGCGGTCCCAATGTCAACATCCTCGAAAGTGTTCAGAGGAAAGCGAAAAGATTTGTTCACCACAAGTATGGTCGCCTTGACTCCCCTACAGAATTGCTGAAAATATCAAGCCTAGTGACTATTGCTGATCGCGCAAAATTAAGAAGACTCAAATTTGTGTGTCTCCTTTTAAACGATGCCTTTAAATAGGCAAAAACAAGTACGTGAATTTTCCCCAGGCCAGAACAACAAGGCATACCCTACTGAAAAAAAAAAAAAAAACATTTGAAATTTGAACTAATCGACCCGTTTGAATCAAACCTGTCGATCCGTTCGAATCAAACGTGATTATGGGATACGGGTACCCGTTTGAAACGCTATCCGTTCGAAACGGTACCCATTTGATACGGATGCCCGTTTGATGCAGGCGCCCGCTTGATACAGGTGCCCGTTTGATACGGGTGCCCGTTCGACCTGGCACGTGACCACACGTTTGAACGTGCATCCGGATTCGCTAGACCTAAATGGGTATGGTCTGGGAGGTTGATTATTTTAAACTGATTTAAGACGTCCCGAAACTCATAAACGTATTTATAACATGGAGAAAACACGTAGAACAAATGCGCTCGCGTAGGTGCTTGCAAATGGACAGAAAAACAGACACAAAAAATTGTTTTCAATTCTCCTCAAAGTTTATTATCTCTCCTGACGACAAGTACAAACGTGCAAGCGATTTGTGAAATGTGCGAGGCACTTTAAGCTTTTACACAACTGAGAAAATTGCAAAGCAAACAAGAATCGAGGTAATTCTAGACTATACAGCTGGACTTTCGGGGAAATTATTCTCCCGGCTGCCGCGTGAATAGGCGCTGCATAACTCTACGGATAACCTGGAAGAGTACGCGTACAAAAGCGGTCAATCGTTGCCAACACGTATTTTGCAGTGCACTTACCATAATAATAGCGGACTTGAAATATGTAATCCGTGATATTTGTCGTCACGGTCAAAGCAGGACAACCACACAAACACTAGAACGTGAAGGAAGGCTCCTTGAAGTTTCAACACGATGCGGCGCACAAGCTGTCATTTGCCGAACCCAGCCAAACCGCAAGAATTCCTGACTTCTTTGAAGAATCGCTTGTTGCCGATATACGCGTAGGACTTTTCGAACGTTTGGTGCACATCCCATACGTTGTCCAGAGACATTCTTATAAGACCGCAGGGAAAGGCGGCAGATCGAAGCAGGCAGGACAAACGAAGTTGCAACGGAAAACAAGCAGACAAAGAAACAAGCGACTGTCATCGCGCGCGCAGCCGGATCCTGGCTATGCTTATCAGCAGGGTTGCCAGGTAGTTTCTAGCTCAAACCGCCAAATGCCAGACGGTGTAGCCCAAAAGTAGCCAAACGCAAGATATTTATGTAGCCCAAAAGTAGCCATATTCTGCAGAGCCCAAATTATTGTGCGCTGCAACGTCTGCACATCTGGGGTTTAGGAGCAGCTTGCAAGAGCTGACACACGCGTTTTTAGTTACATAGTTATGAAGCACTCGCTCGTGCCCTGCTTACTCGCCTCATACATGATTTCTGTGTTAAAACGGGCAAAAACTTCTTCAGTAGGGTTGATGTGCTTACAGCACTCGTTCTTCCCAAGGAAAGCAAACTTTACATATAGGACGTTTTGAAGAGTTGGAAGGGACATCCTATTCCTTAGATGTGACCAGATGTGACTTTGTGAGGGACACATGACTGAATACAGACCGCGGCATTCGACGCTGCTCATGTCAAATGCCACGGTGGCATTCGACATGGGCAGTGTCGGGAGCGCGATGACAAGCTCGGATAACAACGGAAACACGGCTGCTCCTGCGCATCGATCTTGGCCTTGTTCGGAATGTTCATTGTCCCAAATCTGTTCTTTTTTGCTATGGCTCATTGTGCTTTGAGAAACTTCCACGTTTCGCAGAAAAGCCTCCTTTGTTATATCCGGTACAGCACGCGTTATCAGGCGACATCAAATTCTGCAGGAAGTTTTGAGTTGCATTTAGTATCATTTTTCCTCGGATGAGGTGCCTCCTCTAGGAGGATGCTGGGAAACTCGATTAAATAAGAGACGCCAGTAGGAAGCAGAAAGAACTTGGGAGCATAAAATAAGCCACAATTATTACAAAAGCGATGTCGTGGAAGCTAAATCTAGGTCACGGTAGCTCACGCCCACGAATCTTCACGCAGCGTGGACTGTCGCTTTGTGTCCATGCTGAAGTTTCTTTTGTACATCTACTCTAAACCAAGCCCAAAAAAAAAGAAAAAAAGTGCCGCATTAGGATTTGAAGTAGCCCAAAAATAGCCACATAGCCAACCACCCAATTTCGACGCCAAATGCATTACAAAGTAGCCCAATTTGGCTATTAATAGCCCAACCTGGCAACCCTGCTTATCAGCGTGGAGCGTGCCCTACCCTCTCTCTGGTCACGTGACAGAGCCGACCAGAGGGGAGGAAGGGGGCGACGGCGAGGTCAAGGAGCAAGACACCGGGACACACCACCCCCCTCCCTCGCCAACCCTATTTTCATGCATTCTATAAACAAAACAAAAAAAAAAACAAAAAAACAACAACAACAACTTGCGGTTTGCTTTTCGTGGCAATGCAGTCAATGCTAGGGGAGAGGGTGCACGGACCGCTGTACACGCGCTTTCCTTCTCTCTTGGAGTTACCACTGCACGTCGCGTTTGCAGCCTTGGAAAGCAGACGAAACGCGCGCATTTCAGCACGCACGCTGGAAATGGCGTCGGCCATGAGCTCGGCTTGCGCCCGAGCCAAAAAAGCACCCAGCACGAGCTCGTGATTTGACTGCTGCAACGGCGGGCGTGCTCTCGCAATGCCCGATGCTCTTGCAGGCACGTGTTCGCGCTACCTTCGCTGCGTCTTGAAATGAAGTGAAACGGACTCTGGAAGTACATTCTTTCATGCGGTCGCGTCTTTTGCGAGAGAGATTCGAGCTGAATAAGAAAATTCAAGCCAAAAAGATGGACAAAGTTTTAAAGTTCTGAAAAAAATATCGGCTCACCAACGTCGCGCGTTTACGTAAAGAAAGAAAAAGAAATGTGTTAGTTTTAGTTGCAGTATAAACGCACATCAGCGCACTTAAAATATAAATACACGCGCACGATCTGAAACCAAGTAACCGGCGCTCCCAGCCTTCCGGAAACATTGGCTGCCACGGCTCAAACAGCTAGGCGTGGCCAGGCCGCCAATCTGAACGTTCAATATCAAACGGGCTCCCGAGAGCCGTTTGATTCAACCGGTACAGTTTCACGGTCACCGGTCACCCGCTTGTGCAACATGTTCACCGGTTTGAGCAAACGTGCGACAACTTTGCCCAAACGAGTCGCCCATTTGCCCCTACGAGTGACCCGTTTGCCAAAGAGTGACCTGTTTGCCCAAATAGGTGACCGTTATGGCTCATACGGCGGACCCCTTTGAGCCATACGGGCGAACGCTTTGGCAAACTGGTGACCGGTATGGATAAACTGTTACCGGTATAGACCCGTTTATTTTCATACTGGCTCCAAATGGTTTTTTTTCAGTAGGGTAAACACTGCAATACATTAACCAAACTCTTTCAATAATAATACTTTTAGATACTCTTTTTTTCCTACAGCTGTTAGAGACTGGAACAGCCTCGATCCGCTATTTTTAACTACACAAATGTGGATGCGTTCATTCAAGCTCTTGAACAAGACCTTATTAGTAAATTTATGTTATTTATTTCTGTTATGTGCAGTTTTGTTGTTTCAATATGAAAGAAAGTGACGATTTCTAAAAATTACTCTTTCTCGCACGCCTCAAAACTTGTGTGTTTTTTATTTTTACCATACCTGCTATAATCCCCTATTGGAGATTGACAGAATTTTGAAAATAAATTAATAAATATGTACAAATCAATAGTGAGAGGTCCGCTCATTTTCCGGTCACTTCAGGCATACGCCAGGGATCGGTGCATCGGCCACTTATATTTCTTTTCTTTTTTTACGATATTTTCAGAGAATTCCTGGTTCCAATTAAACTTTTTGTAGATGATTTCGTCATTCACTCGGAGATAGCAACCCAAATGGATCAATTAAATCTTAACAGTGTACTGCAGGAGATATAGGGATGGACAAGCAGATGGCAGACGGAAATAAATTAGGAACAAAATGTGGCGATGTCAATAACCTAGAAAACATATCCTATAAAATTTAACTACCATGTGAATGTAAAAATATATAATATTTAAAAAGCGCGACAAGACACGGACAAAAAAAAAAGATTGAAAGACACACCGCTAACTTCCAAATGAACTAAATTTTCGTGGTCACATCTTATATATTACCGGTGTCAACAAAAATAGCAAAAAAAAAAAAAAGAAACTCAGATACACGCCGTTAAAATGCTAAAATATTGTTACGTCCCTCATCGGCACCAACACAAACTGCGCTTTTTCGTCGAGTAACCGTAGTTCCTCATCTGACAATGACCAAAAGGGAGTGCTGACACACTGCAGCGCCAATCTACCAATTTCTCTGGCCTCGAGTATCTCCCGTGTAATCTTATCTGTTTTTTTTTTTTGGTTTTTTTTTGTTTGTTTTTTTAAGGCGAAGCTGTATATGGCTAGGGTTCCATGCATTCTGGTATCCGTGTGCAAAAACAAAATTGCATCTGAAAGCCCTTTATTGCATGGAAATGCATATACGTACCGACAGCTCGATATGCATTTTGATGAGGAAAGACGTCGAAAGGTGTGATAACGGAGATACTTCCGAGAACAATCCCAAGCAGCACGTTATGAATGGGCCATCGCTGGCAAGTGTGCTATGGCCAACCAGATTTTCGATGGCCCAAGCTTGGCCAAAGTGCTCGGCAATAGAAGTGTTTTCGTCCTCGTCTGGTGACTTGCCATTCACTTTATGCCAGTCGCTGGCCATTCACTTTAGGCCAGTGACTGGCCATTCACTTTAGGCCAGTGACTGACCATTCACCTTTGTCCAGTGGCTGACCATTCACTTTAGGCCAGAGACTGGCCATTCACCTTTGGCCAGTGACTGGCCATTCACATTTGGCCAGTGACTAGCCATTCACTTTAGGCCAGTGACTTGCCATTCACCTTTGACCAGTCACTTTCGGCCAGTCACTGACCATTCATGTTTGGCCAGCCACTGGCCATTGACTTCCGGCCAGTCACTGGCCGAAAGTGGCTGTAGTTATACGCTTAATACATAATTTATCACAGACTGCCAGAAAATTTGGGTGTTCCTCCGAAGACTGTCAAGAGTTTCGGGAGGTCAAGTTTGAGAACTCAACCCCAGAAACTCTTACATAGTAATGACACGCGAAGCTGCTGCAAAGCTGCTCAATACTTATTGGACTTTTTCAGTACTAAGTCTTACGACGCTGGTTGCGACCACCATTCCAGTCGTCGTGGGTTCAGGGATGGTATGTTGTCCCACCATTAAGATCACCCGGTAGTGCAGCAGTAAAAAAATAAATAAAAAGAAGTGACTTTAGGTGAAGGGACAGTGCAACAATAGAGAGTTTTAGTAGATCGTTCCGATACCTCCGATAACCCGATAACGATACTATGCATGCGCAAGGGAGGCGGTGGCGGAGTACCGGGTATCGTTATCGGAGTCATGGGAACGATCTACTAAAACTCTCTAATAGAGAGTTTTAGTAGATCGTTCCGATACCTCCGATAGCCCCGATAACGATACCACGCATGCGCAAGGGAGGTGGTGGCGGGCTATCGGGTATCGTTGTCGGAGTTATGGGAGCGATTTACTAAAACTCTCTACTGTTCAGTTACAATATTTTCCACTTTACACAAGCTTACTGGCACTAATGGGAAAGAGAAGCCTTGAGTACACAGTAAAGGTTTTTAAACACATAAGGGGGTAAATCAGATTGTCCCTGGGCTAACACACTTATGGCGTTCAGGCAAGCACCCTTCATAAAGGGTGCTTGCTAACACCCTTGGTAAAGGGTGCTTGGCATAAAATGGGCACCTGCTGCGGTGGCCCAGTGGATGCTGGGCCACCCCAGCCAATCTGGCGCCGGGAGAGTATCATGCGACGTTTTGGTTATGTGGAGTTCAAGGTCACATGACGCTCTCTCGACGCTGGATTGGCTGGTAGCGTTGGCCGCGCTCGGACGAAGGGTGAAATGAAGTATACACTCCGTGCGGGAACTATAGGGGGCGCTTTGAAAAACGCGCGCAGCGCCGCTAGCGGAGGAGCTGGCGTTCGACAGTGAGGCGCGTTCAGCAGCCGGCGGTGCCTTTTCGCATGCCAAGCTGTGGCGGCAGAAGCGCGCACGGACGAAACTTTTGCTTTTCGAGCCGATGCGTTGTGGGTGACGTTGCATGAGTGCTGGGACAGAAGGGCATTTAGCTGTTCTCGACTTCTTATATATTGAGCTTGAGTCGTTATTAGAAATAATTTCTCTAGTTGCGGGCGAAAAAGGAGTTGGAGCAATTTCCCCAAAAGCAAGACGGCCGCCACCATAAATGCTCTGAGTGGGAAATTTATTTCGCTCGTCGCTGTAAACGTAGGACTGCTGCAACGATGATATTGGAGGCGAGTGAGATGTTCACTAAATTTGTGCACGAAGTGTGCCAAGTTTCATTAAGACAGCTGGTGTGAAAGTTGGGTTTCTAACGAATAAAGAAATAAAGCTGTACGGGATATTCATTATTGGACCCAAAATGTTGTGTTATAGCGGGCTGTGCAAAGTGCAGATTTGGGCACGCAGGTGCTTGGACTTGACAATAACATGACACAGCACTTATTATATAAAGAAAAAAAGCAGTGGCATAGGGAAACCAGGTGAACATTCGGCTTGGGCGGCGTAACTCAATGGGAACTGGTTTTGACCATGAAAAGGCTGTCAAGAGAATACCACTGGTCGTGGGAGGTGGAGACTTTTACAAGTAGGAAGTGACTAGTGGACTGTACTTCCAATTGAAACAACTTTACGAAAGGTGGCTCCAAAGCCGAGAAAACAAAGTTGTCGGCCAACACACGTTATGGCCGTCAAGGGCTTTTGAGGTCAGCTGTTGTGTAATAACCTGTTGTGCGAGGTGCTGATTTTCCGCGCACAGGTACTTTGACATGACCGTAACTTGACACAACACTTATTATACCAAAAAGAGTCGGCATAGCGAAACCAGGTGGAAATTTAGATTGGCGGCGTAACTAAATGGGAACTGGCTTTGACCGTCAAAGGCTGTCAGATAATACCACTCATCGTGGGAGGTGCACACTTTTACAGGTAGAAGGGGACCAGTGGACGGTGCTTCCAGTTTGAACCACTTTGCGATAGGTACACTCTAAAGCCGAGAAAAAGATGTTGTCGACAGAACTCGGGGTGTCAGCGTTTCCACATCCAAAAGGAAGCTGATCAAGAAAGAAAGCACACCACATAAACTTCCGTACTCAAACGTCGATTCCCCAGTGATTCCAAGTTTCATTGTTGTTTTCTTTAGATTTATATTTGTCACATTTTTTTACCGTTCAAATCTTTCTTCATGAAGTACAGATTGCGTGCCATACTTGTCCGGAAATATCATCGACACGTACGATGGGGACGAAACTTCTTTGGAGGGCATTCCTCCAACGAAAGTGGCACTGCATACCCGCGAGTGTGGGATGGCATTTCAGGTCGTCCCATCGGCGCTGACACATGTAGGCGCTACTGGTACGAAAACAAACGCAGACCGCAAAGCGGCAGTGTAGAATATGTCAGCCGTGCCGACACAGTGGCAGACATGATCGGGAGACCACATTTCTCGGGCGGTACGGCACGGCTCCACCGTTGTCGCTGTCCCACAAAACATCGGCGAGGTGAAAAACTGTCAAACTTTGTCACCACGAGATACGACGCATAACTATTGAAGCACTTAATGAGGCAGCACAGGCAGCACTTCATGCTGTGAACCCAGCGCAACCGCACCGCTTCGACTTCAATGCGCACCAACGTACGCGGCGTGGTTTCGGTTTCGTTTTCTCTGGGGTTCTCACTGCCTACTTTCGGTACCGGCCGCGCGGCGGCGCGCCAGTCGCGTCGCACGGAGTGTATAGACCCCAGTGAACATTTCATTGGAATGTGTCCAATACACATATCAGAACCTGCACATTGTACGAAAATCATATATGGTATTGCATATTCTTATATTATTATTATATGATTTACAGCTTATCATGTTTACTGAACACATTTACACTTTTTTCACTTAAAGGGATTGCCTCATCACCACATACGAGGCATGCGATAAAAAAATAATGAGTCACACTAAACAAAACTCACTTCATGAAGAAGTAATACAAAAGAGCTCCTTGCAAGCCACATCCTAACCCCGTGGGCAATTGGGAAGTGCTACGGCACCCCCCTTTCTCGAACTCTAAGTGAGCAAACAGTGGCCCCAAGCATCGCACTGCACGGCTGAACCATTGTGAACATCATGGTCTGCCACAAATGAAGCATATAAGCTTTCCTGTTTGGAGATCAAGTGACATGTTTTGTTTGTCTCAGAGGATTGCAGGCAACACGCTTCGCTTATCACTTGTCTCCTACGCGCATCTGTTTACTAATTGGAAGCAGGGTAGAGGGGGCTGGTTTAGCCCTTGACTGAACCATAGCAGTATTTCATTAGGTGAAGCTCATTATGACATCAATTAGAATGTGTTAAATTGAACATTTATTGAACCTTGAGAAATGGAAAATACAATGTATGCCATTCCATGAAATAAAGAATGCTATCTGCAAACATGTAATGAAAAATATTACAGAATGAACTTGCACTCTACGGCAATAAAAGCAAACGTTTCAGTAGAAGACGCTATCCTCTTGCTCACGTACAAAGAAAATTATAAAGTTCTGGAAGACGACTATAGATAAGGAACTCGTATAGCTAAATTCTAAGTACCTCGTCTACAGGAGGTCAGCATTAGTTATCACAGAAAGTGCCCAACTTTTAAATAAAGAAAAAGAAAACATGCCTCCATAAAACCTTCTATCATTCGTTCTGGATGCAAAATAAAAATTATCCTGATAGTACTGGCGAGAAAAGTGGATTATACACTTTTAAAACGGCTCACAAAACATCTCTTCAACCACATACCTTTCTGCAAACTTTGTTCAAAAATTTAATTACGACTGTCCTTGGATTGGTGTCGCTCAAGCCAAGGAAAATCCTCTCCAGAGCAACCAGTGTGTTAGAGGCCTTGCATTCGTACTGGATGCTGAAAAGCCAATATGCTGCCAACAACATGCACAGCCCCTCTTCCGCATTAAAAACGGAGACCAAGCGCTCACGATCCTCAACAAGGTGAAGAAAGTCTGCATCGTCCAGCTCTAGCTTGTTGTAGAGGACACATGGTGCCAGTGGGGTGTTCTCGTCCTGCGTTAGGTAAAAGGATAAAGCAAAACATATTTTAATGTAGAAGGCCTAAACATGTTTGCTCTTCTCAACTGCTATTATTCGCTGCAGTTAAGGCCATGAGCATCAGCCTCCACACAGGCATACAGTGCGTATGTTGGAACAAGTAACCGGCGTCTGCAGCAATGTAAAACGTAGAAGGATGGATAGTTGGGCGAGTTGGTGGGAATTTATCTTGGCACACAGCGCGAACTACAGACGTGGACGAAGAAGAAACACACAGGACGAGCGCTGACTATCAACTGAATTATTTTAATAGAAAAACACATGAAAACGACCATTCATATCTTGCAGTTCACCCCCCGTCTGCGTATTACGAGGCACTTTCATAGCGGCGTGGTGGCACGTGTTGCTAATAATTCAGTTGATAGTCAGCGCTCGTCCTGTGTGTTTCTTCTTCGTCCACGTCTGTAGTTCGCGCTGTGTGCCAAGATGAATGTAAAACGAATGAGGAATTACGATCGGGGCAACATCACAACATGTAAGTATTGCGATATAATCTTAGGGACACTTGTGAGTATCTCTATTTCTGTACCGAAATGCATTTCCGAAATCCATTTGTGTTTCAGTAGTGAAATACTTTTGCGATGTATTATGATACGCTGCTAGACTTATGTATCTTGTTACATTTATTGTGAGAAACGAGCTGACAGGTTTGGAGATAGAAAAAAAAAGCCACGGAAAAATCCGACGCATCACTGGTTTATTTTTGCAATGAGTGATTTTTGCTTCGCTCTCACTTTTAACTTCTACAGCGGCCAGTTTTCTTTCTGCTAACAGCAGCCTTCCTGTGTACATATGAGGGTATTGTATGGGTAAGAGGCCACCAACAAATGCACAGATGAGAAACAATGTCTAAAAGAAGAAGAAGGCAAAAAGCAGGACGTTTGGGCAGACACGCTTTGTCAGGCGGTGTCATCGGTCGCCAGCGTTCATTGGGTGCGATAATGGGTTCTTTTCGGTATCAGCGAACATAGCCAAAGGAACTCAAGTTGCAAAAGAAAAAAAAAGGGACAAACACCGACAGAAGGCGGGGAGATTAGGTGCTACAATCTATGTTTGCCACAGACGCACCCTTCTCACCTCACCACCCTGCATTTATGAACCGTACAGGGGTGCCGACTGACCATAACGGTACATGCTAATATTTGTCCCTTGGCCAATGTTAATTTTTTTGCCTCCTCCTCTACACTGAAAAACCCAAAGATGAAGGTCACAGAAAACAGCCGACATAAAAAAGCTTAGCAAGTAGCTGTAGAAACTAATTTTCAAGGGCTACATTTTAAGTACAGTCGCCAGCCATATGAACTCCCCCGTCCGAACACAAACCGGTGCAGCAAAAATCCAGCATGCAGCGTGTCGAGGTTGGCGGCTGCGGTTTCTAACGGTGGAGGGGGTGATTACATATTAAAAGGTGCTCGTGATAATATATTTCTACAGCTAACTATGATACATTGTTGCGATTGCACCTCAATGCACCCCTCGAATCCGTGACAGACAAAGGTGTTCTGACAAAATATACAATGAGCTGTCTGCGTCAAGAGAAGAGCAATCTCGATGGTCCAAAAGATAACCTGCGGCTGCTGGATGACTTCATGTAAACGGACCCAGAATTCACGGGCTTGGAGAGAGGTGCAGAAACTATGTGACATTCAATTGAAAAGTTAATAAGCTCAAATTATTATCCATTTTAAGCCAAAATCCATGATTCGCACATGCCTAATATTTTCACAATGAAGGCAAAGGTGAACCAAGTAGTAGTCCGTTGATTTATTGCCGAATAGAATACACTTTGAGTACCAAACTGGATGCTTTGCTTATGTTTGGAAGGTTGCAATGACAAATGCAATACTTAATTGGGTGAAAAGCAAAGTTTTGTAACAATTATCTGCATGATTACATTCTCCAAGTCGTTTTACGTGTATACACTCTGCACAGCATTCTATTTGAAAGCTAACAAAATTTGAAAAAAAGGCCGCGAGAGTTCTGTCGATGTCTTCTTCACTGTGTGTTCGTGGGACTCGGCGGACACTAGTAAAGGGGATAACTGTCACAGTACGTTGACTAATCGACCAAAATCTGTTAGCTTTGTAATTCATGGCTTTATGGACCATGTTGCAACTGCACTGTTAAAAGCCAGTCAATATTAAAGGCTATCCCTATTTAAATCATTCACAAAAAGCCAAACGGCTTGGAGGTATTCATTGTCCAACTTTTGCGTTTTTAATGTCGGATGCAAAAACCGTGCTCAGCTTGAGCTCAAGATTTTGTGCCGTTAATAATGGGCAGAAGAGTCCCCTAGTTATACCGGGTACGTCGTCACTATCTCGACAGAGTGTCCTTGGCGGAAGCATCGGCGTCATACTTCCAGGATAGTGAAGGTGCGTCCGAAGCAACCACGTCCGCACGACATCCTGAGGCCTTCTGGGCGCAAGATTTCGAAATTGGGCGACGAAAAGGCAGATTTTTAGCAATGAATATTTCGAAACTTGTTGCCATTCGCAAATTGTGTCAATTGTGTTAGTCTTTAATATTCACTGCCTTTGAAACTAGAATTGAAACATACGCCATAAAACCATTATTAAAAATTTGGTTAATTAGTTTTGAATAACATACTGCTAAAGGCTTTCCCCTTATGTAATGTCCTCTGGGCCCCACAAACAAACATTGAAGTCAACATCCAAGTAACACTGACGCCGCTTTTTTTAACTTTGTTTGAATCAAAATAGAAAGCTTTGTATTTATGTATATATAAATATAATAAAAACCGGGTGCATGTGCATGGAGCCGTGCACCATCCCACTATAGAGGTCCACTTTTTTCTGAAGTAAAACTGGACCAAACGGACAAGGCCAGTTTTACATAAACCCCCACCACTGCATGTACCAAAGACTGCCAAACATGACTGCTCATCTCATAGAACACTCTGCGCGGCTTGAAGATAGCGGCTTGCGGTCTTTGACGGTGAGTCTACTCGCTTGGTGCAGCTCGGACCTGCAATAAATTCAATACTGCATGCCATATCCCTCAAAGTAACAAAGAAAAGCCAGTAATACATAAGTCTATAGCACGACATGTCCCAAGGACCGCTAGAAATTCTCGCTGGATTCATAGAACACTTCATGCGACAAAACCCTGCATTAAGGACCGATTGAACTTAGTATAAATGTTGCAGAAAAATAAGGATCTGTATTCAGCTGTGTCAAAACACGTGAACTAATGTAATAATTGTGTGGCCTTAAAGGGGTAGGGAAACGAAATTTCAGCGCACGTTTTCTAGCTTGAATGTGTTGCATGTTGCACCCTAACCTCAAAAAGACCAGTCTTCCGTTGAAAGGCACAAGAAAACCAATTTTAAAGCTAAATAAACGATCTCTCAATGTGCACCTGGTGGATGCAATCGGAGCCTATTTGGGAGGTAATCTAGCAACACTGAGGAACTTGCTACGTAGTCGTGACGTAGCAGACTCCTTCGGAGCAGCGCCGCCCTCTGGAATTTCAACATTTTCTTTCTTAGCTTTCCTCCTGGCTCAACTCACAAATCGCGCATTGTACCAAACGGTCCAAGAAGACGGAAAGGAAGGACTCCCCTCATTCTCGGACCCTCGTTCGTGCAACTGGAAACAGCCATTCTCCCCCTAGAAGATTAGCCCGTCGCTTAAAACTCGAACAAAAGTTGCTTTCCCCATTGTTTTACCGTGGACACTGTTATACTTCGTTTCACCTTCGGTCCGAGCGCGGCCGATGTTATGAGCCGAGGGGCCAATCAAACAGCGAAAGAGGCACAACGTCATGGCGTGCTCTCTGCAGGTGATAGGACCAGCCGGGATTCGCCGTCTCTCTGTGCGCGCTCTTCCGCCGGCTAGTCCTATCAAGCGCAGAGAGCACGCCATGACGTTGCGCTTTTGGCGCTGTTTGATTGGCCCTTCGGATCATAACATCGGCCACGCTCGGACCGAAGCTGAAACGAAGTATAGATATAACACGGCAGCGCCGGCCGTCCCGTACCCCCAGCGCCCCATAGCAGGCGCCGTCCGAAACTCCGCGCATGCGCCGTGTGGCGGACTCGCTCTTCCAGCCTGCGAGCACACCCTCGCTTTGTTGTCTGCTAGGCACAGAGCAGCCGACGCCACAGCGCTCGCCAATTTTCGTTGAACACGGTTCAGCGAACCACCGCGTATGAGGTGCCCACGGTTGATTCCCTGACTCCGCTGGCTAAGGATAATCATCGCCACTAAATGTAACATCACGGTGGATTAAATGTTTTTTTATGGGACAAACTTGCAGTTATACTTTGTTTCACTTTAGGTCTAAGCGCAGCGGACGCTACGAGACAATAGGACCAACCAAGCAGCGGCAAAAGCACCTTTTGCACCTTATTGGGTCCTCCGGTGATGCACTCCGTGATGTTGCACCTTTGCCGCTATTTGATTGGCTATGTCGTTTTGTAGCGTACGCTGCGGTCGGACTTAAGGTGAAACGGAGTATAACAGTATTTCTGTATCACACCTGCTGCGCTCATACTGGTTTGCGAACGCAGATTGGTAAAAATGCATTGCGTACGCCTGTTAATGAAAAAACGAAAAAAAAAAAAACAAAGCTTAACAGGGGTAGTGAACTAATGACTCTGCAATCTGCCCCAATAAAAATCGCCGGCTGAAAATAAGTTTGCGACCAGTTCGCTATGGCGAGGGTACCAGACGAGCAGCACTGTGGCATCGCCTGCTCTGCGCCTAACAGACGACAAAGCGAGGGTGTGCTCGCAAACGGGAAGAGCCAGTCCACCACACGGCGTATGCGCGGAGTTTCGACCGGCGCCTGCTATGGGGCGCTTGGGGTACGGGACGGCCGTCGCGGCCGTGTTATAGCTAACAGTGTCCACGGTAGTACATTCCCTATTGTACATTCAGTGGTGCGGGTTAATTTAGGAAGAGCACTTTTTTCATATAACTTTTATATAAAGAAAAAACGCAATATAATGGGTCGGGCATAAATGGTTGCTATTAACTGCCCTATACATTTACACATTACCTGATATCATCAAAAGAGTAGAGTAGCGTAGGGCTGCACTGCACCAATTACGACTTTGTAACCAATTAATAGTTGGCATTTATTTGCTTATTACTATTGGCTATTATTCTTTGACAGAAAGAATAACCGGGCGAGTTGGTACGGTGGTAGTCTTTGAACTCCATCAAATATTCAGGTTTGACATTAGTTAATTTTTTCCGCCTTTTTTCATGTTTTTGCTTTTTCTAGCTGCTCTGATTTTTGTAAGGGCTTTCGCCACTACTAAAAAACGTGACATCTAAACTCATTTTATTTTTTGCATCACACAATCGTAAACTTAAAAAGTGTGCCGGTTCGGTAAACGAGAAGAGACCTAATTTCCGAGGGTAAAAGCTCTAAAAACAACGAACAAGTAAAAGAAACAAACAACACAGGGCGTTGTTTGTCCGTTGTTTATAGCGCTTTTACCCTCGGAAATATGACGAAGAGACCGCGCGTCTCTACGGCACAGGCATTAGCTTATGCAAAAAATCATGACGCATGCTCGCTCTTGTAACGTTTTTCCCACTCCCGCTTTATGAAACAAATCGGTAGCGAGCCGCTGTTAGGACAAGACGTCAGAACTAGCATGACCTGTGATTAACACTTTGGGACGGCGACTGAATGCTTGAACTGCCGTCAGACGGCACTTGAACGCTCCGCACAAGCGTCGTCGGACGTCGCCGCACAACGGCGCCCAGAACATGCCCACGGTTCCGCCGCACGGGAATCTTTCTCACACTGCGGAGCGAGCCACAGGTTTTGAAGAAGATACGCTCTTTTCAAATAACGAAATAACACAGGGCAGAAGCATAGTTAGAATCAAGCATAGCTTAGCAAGAACACGGTACACGACAAAGTTTGAAACAGCAGCCCATTTCGCAGAAACAAAAGAAAGTTGCTTACCGGCGTTTGCACGAGTCGTGCATGGGCGGTTCTGAACTTACGGGCGTTGGCAAGACGCAGCGTCTCCCAGCTCTCAGTCATCGATTGCTATTCTTGAACACGGTATTCGTAAGGAAGGTATCTAAAATATCCACTAAAACGGCTAAAACGTAAAAAAAGGAGATTTCCGAAGCCTCTAGAATTTCAACGACCATTCAACCGAGCCCAACGGAAGCTGATAGCAATAGCAATGGTCTTGCGCAGTCTTCAAGAGTCTCTGTTCTTTTTTCTTTATTGTTAATTTTTTTGAAAACGATACTGAGCAAATTATTATTATATTAGTAACAATAAGAATGTCCTTAAAATAATAATGTAAAACATTAAAAAAGTTAGTAAATCTTAGATTTTGTTTAAACTTTAGGTTGTTTCTTTTTTGTGTAAACCGAAACCGAAACTAACCTAAGCAACGTTTCCTTCGTCGTTATTGTCTGCGTGTGTGTGCGTGCATGGGCGTACGTGTTTGTGCGCGCGCGTGTGGATGCGTCCGCGTGCATGCGTGTGTGTGTTTCTGGTTGTGCGTGCGTGTGCGTCTGCGCGCGGGCGTGGGTTTGCGCGTGTGCATGCGTGTGTACGTGCGCGCGCGCTTGTATGAGTGCGACTGCGAGCGCGCAAGCGTCTGTTTGTGCGTTCTATTGCACTGCGCCCGCAAGAAGAACAATTGGATGTCCCTGGACACTGTTAAAACACTAACTTATTGAATATTATTATTATTATTATTATTATTATTAGTATTATTATTATTATTGTTGTTGTTATTATTGAAACATAGCCCTGAGTCTTTAGACACAGGGCCCTAAACTTTTCTATAAGGAGCATTCACTGGGCGCATATTTGTGGGTGCTGTTTAGAGCGCATGCTCAGAACGAGCCCGCATTAATAGGCTGCTAGGACCGGCAATCTTGAGGGTGCGGAATGCACGTGACAAAAGAACTGTGGAAGCTCGTCCTCAGCACGCGCTTAGCAGTCGTGCACACATCTATGGCCGCCAGTGAATACTTCCTATAGCTGGCTGTAGCTGTATCTGTAAATTTCTAAGGCCCACCATGCATAGACGACCATAGACCATTTTTGTATGGGATGTCTCGGACTGGTTTATTATGGGATTTGCCTCTTTATGTGTGTGAGTTTTTGTGCATGTCACCATATTCTCAAATGAATATTTTACTCAGGTTGACATGGTCATGTGACAGGTTCTAGCAGCATGTCATTAATATTTGTCAAACATTTTCACTATATTTTGATTTCATGTTGCCAGATACAAACTCGAGACTAACAGATTTTTTTTTACCGTACACTTCCATCAATAAGTATTTAAAAAAATGCTAGTATAGAGCATTTCACCCTACTTTCCAATTTCTGAGCATGGAGTGATTTGTAAGAAAGTGAAATATGAACTCATATATAAAATTTTGTTTGCAAACAAAAAATTGTATGCAAAAGAGGTACTTTATTATCAGGTATTTGCATGAATTACAACTGACATTATAAAAAACTATACTGCTAGCAACTCTTGCTTTTCAAGCAGAAATCTTACCTGTATATTAAGGACAGAGCCATATATAAGCTTTCCAAAACCATTTCACATTATTTATTTTGCACCCTCCTTCTACACCCTTCTCACATTCTTCACTAAATGTAGGGTGTAACACGAAACAGCACCCTTTTCGGTAAAATTATGAGGTTGTATTCCTAGTTTTTAGGATGTTAAAAGGGTGTAGCCGAGGGTGCAAGTTGCTAAAACACCCCTTTTACACCCTTAAAGGTGTAAAAACTTGTACTGTGTAGTACGGCCGAGCATCACTGGCGTCAATCACCACGATAGCGTCAATAGCATCACGGCGCTGCCCACTACCCGCCAACAACCACGTTAACAACAAAACCAGCGTTCTGCACATCCAGGTCGAGATGTTCATTTTCTTTTTCTTTTACGTGTGGTTCGATTTTGAACGTTTCCGTTGCGGTTTTAACCGAAGCTGTTAGCTTTCGTTGGCTCAGGAAATCAGTATCCTAGCACCTATATAAAACATTACTGAGACTAGCTTAAGTTAAATCATTATATGAGAGACGTCTTGTTTAGGCTCTTCCAAAACACAAAGCCTGAAATATCCAATCTTATCCGATTCAAGCACAAGCTGATCGGGAAGCGTGGCTAGCGTGGCGGTTTACTAAGCTGAGTGCATTGATACACCTATAGGTTTTTAAGGTAGAGAAGGGGGCTTATGGTCGGTGTACAAGTACACTGGCTGGGTAACGGAGGGTGCGTCTTCCAGGAAAGGGGAGCATGTGCGCCCGATGCACCCAACTACAACTTTCTTTTCTTCGTGTGCAGTTGGGAAGTAAATATGTGGAGCACTAACCGAAAAATCGCGGATGTGGTATTCGCGCTAAGAGTGCCGCGCAGCGACAGAGCGGTATTGTTAGCGCGAAGATGACGTGGGCGTTGTTTTCGTATTTTATGTTCATAGAACAACGACGGGCACAATATTTTCCCACTTCTGGTGATGTTCTAAGTGAACATATCACACGACAGTGCTAGTTAAGACAATAGCCTTTCAAGTCTAACAAAAAAAAAACTGAATAAAACGGTGATCGTTTGCTTGCGCTAACAGTGTTCGCGCGATGCACGCACTAATATCCTGCCAACCACTCGCTCATGATGCTTCTCTCGCTGCCCGTCGTTATGCCAAAGTTTCATTAACGCGATGAAAGTTTAGATTATGGGTGTCCCTGCGGCGAAACTGAAAATCAGCACTTTTGGCCGAACACTTGCTGGCCGTGTTTATGTCCCCGGCGGCCAAGCTGCAAATCAGCACTGCTGGCCAAACACTTGCCGGCCGTGTTTATGTCCCCGGCGGCCAAGCTGCAAATCAGCACTGCTGGCCAAACACTTGCCGGCCGTGTTTATGTCTCCGGCGGCCAAGCTGAAAATCAGCACTGCTGGCCAAACACTCGCCGGCCGTGTTTATGTTTCCGGCGGCCAAGCTGAAAATCAGCACTACTGGCCAAACACTTGCCGGCAGTGTTAATGTCTCCGGCGGCCAAGCTGAAAATCAGCACTTCTGGCCAAACACTTGCCGGCCGTGTTTATGTCCCCGGCGGCCAAGCTGAAAATCAGCACTGCTGGCCAAACACTTGCCGGCCGTGTTTATGTCTCCGGCGGCCAAGCTGAAAATCAGCACTTCTGGCCAGGCGCTTGCCGGCAGTGTTTATGTCTCCGGCGGACAAGCTAAAAACAGCTAGTTTGTGGCCGGACTCTTGCCGGCCTTGTTTATGTCTCCGGTGGCCAAGCACTTAAAGTGGCCAAGCTGTCCAGACACTGGCCAACCGTCGGCCGATCGAAATTCACTTTCTTGTGCTGCTTGGGATGTGCCTTTTCTCGCTCGGGTCGGGTGACGTCACTGCTTTACATATATAAAAGCCGCAGCTTTTTTATGTGTAAAGCATTATATGTATAGATATAACTTTAGCAAATAATCTCACCAGAGTTGCAATGCAACCCATTAGTGTATATCACAATGATCACAAAGCAGCCATCCCTACCCTTTCAAAATAATGTATATCTACTGTAAATAAACATTTGGAGAAGTGATTTTCTGTGTCTCTTGAAGAATCATTTGTGGTGGTGCTCTACAGGTTCACTAGCCAACTACTTTCACAGAGAGAAATGGCTCACAATTTTTTAGTTTTAGTTCGTTGCGGTCAGTGAAAATGTCAGCACAACCACAATCCCTGCAGTGCACACCGAGATGCCCTGGTATGACCGTATCTACGTTGTTTCAATGTTCCCTCAAAGGTCCATACAGGTATACAGGCAGCGGCCTCTCTGCCCTACAAACACCCGCACAACAATGGGACAAAGTACTCTCTTCCACACACTCCGCATAAAAACTCTAGATCAGTAAAAATATATTGGCGCTATTTTTAAAAAAACAACGGAGTTTGCATCAGTATATTGGCAACATTGGGAACAGGGCGAGAACTAAGCTTTATAATTTTAAACACAGACTTAAATGTTAAGACACTGAAACAAAAGGTATAGCATATAAAACACTAATTAGATCAGTGGTGGAGTATACTAGTACCATTTAGTTTCGCCACACGGTAGATGGATTAAGAGATATTGAAGGCGTCCATGACAAGTGTGTAAGATTAATATTTAAACGCCCCAAAATGGTTTAATCATCGGAAAAATTGTTTGCGCTTCCCGACTCATTTAATGCTCTCCTCAACATTTCCCAATAAATGCCGCAATGAAAAAGTATGCCGTTTGTCTCGTAGATCCATTTGACTTCCAAATTACACTGGGCATTTACAACACAAAGTTTAAGACAAGCTTTATTAAGTTGTTGAATAAATATGTACATCACCACATCAGCTCTGCGAGTGTTTACGTGTGAAATTTCATAAAGAAAGTGAGACTGGGGTGAGACAAATGTTGACAAAACATTTAGAGCATGTCACTTTGGTTATGCCTTTGCAGGTGGGAAACCTGCACCATCCTCTTTTCCAAACTTCTGGCCAGTGAGTGGTGCTATCCTGCCGGACATCTTTTTTTTTTCTTTTTCTTTTTCTTTTTTGGCAGAGGTGCGGCCTGCCCACGCTTCGATTGTTTGTGGTGTAAAAATGTCACGCTTCTCTTCAAAGATGGTCTTCCTGGTCTGTTTTCCCCAGACTTGTGGATCCTGCAAGAAAGTGGAATTACCAGAGCTTCTATCAGTGGAGTAGGCAGTATAACTTACTTTTTAAGGGTGTATGCGGTCTCTGCCTTGACAAGCTGAGAACATCCTCCTTGGGCCGGAGTTTTGTTTCGACAATCAAGTTTGTAAACGAGCCAAGTGTTATACACGTCATTTCATGTCAACGTGGTATCTGAATTGGAGCAAGTGTAGGTCGGTCTCAACCTGAAAAACAAGAAATACATTTTGGGCGCGTGTTATCGCGCCCAAAATGTATACGGTAAAGTTTTACATACGCAACTGCGCATACGCCGTTCCCGGACATCGTTTTTGATTGACGTTTAGCGGCGACGCTATTTCTTTGCGTGCGCAACGCTTTTGTGTACGCTGTTCTAAAAGTTCATAATAAATGCCAGCACTATCGAATTTTACCATGCGTTCCGTTCAGTCAAGGCGATCTGTACGTTTCTGTATCCCATTTATTAAACCAAACTCGTGTATAAAATATTACGTAGGAAACATAACTACTTTCCCACTTTCCCATTTTCAAGAGTAACTGCTTTAAAGAGTATTTTGCGCAAGGTATACACCAATACAATTTTTGTTCTCATTTAAAAAAAAATGTGTAGGAGTTCAAGCGAACCAACCAGTCTCCCTCGTAAAGCCCCTACGGGCCTTGAGGGTACGTGTAAATAAATAAATATATTTCAAATAAGAATCTTAACAAAATTCAAAGAAATAATAAATCAAATGTATTCATACAATAGGTATTGTTAAAGAACGGACTGCGGCAATTGGTTCGTGCACCTGACGTCACGATCGAATTCAATATAAATACGAGTGCCTGTTCTAAAATATGCTATGCGTCTTACGCCTTGCATTATTTAGAAATGGCCGTTCGGCTTTCGACTCTTTTGTGCTTTATGGCAGCAGTCATAATTCAACTTCCTGAAGCGCAGTCAAGAACAACACGGACAAGATACGATGCTGCGAGGGTAAGCACTCAGGTCTTTTTCCTGGAAACGAAATTATTTTGATCTCGAGCTATTAATAGCAATAAAATAAACCTGCGGTCATATATTTTGTGTAAAATATTTCAATCTCTCAGAGAGTGTAGAATTGAATGAATCTACCAGACTTACGCAATACTGCTAGAAACATTGTGTGCAATGTTTGTCGTGCTTTAGAATACTGCACTCAAAAGTGCCATACTAAAAAAGAATTCGGCAGTTCTACGGAGTGTTCGGAATATTTATTTAGAAGTGAAAAAGAAAGTCAAAGTATCACTATAGTGCATTTCTTGTAGGCCCTTCAGTAGACAAAATTAAACGAAACTCCCGTGTGTCAAACCATTATGGGGGCGCAGCTTCAGCTAAACTACACACCGGCCGATGCCACATTAGGCTTCCTTTTTGAGATTATCACGACCTTGGTTCTGTTCTTTGTTCTGCTTGACATATTTTTCTTTGTTTGTTATCGCAGTACGAGCACTGTTTTTCTCAGAAAGCGAGAAATGAATGAGCAAGCGGAGTTTGGGCAGTTTGGCACTTTTTTTTAAATTCGATTTGTTCTACAAAGTCGTAGAAAAGCAAAGGTTTTTCTCTGCGTGCTTTAGAGCAACCGAAGGATTGGAATATTTTCAGACTTTCCATCTCACCCTTGCATCTCATGACTGTCGACTCCCATTTGTGAAGCAAAACGTTGTAACAAAACGGAAGTTGGTAAATGCTGCTCACCCAGTGGTGGTATTAGGCCCGTCTCACAACTTCCTGTCTAAAACCCTGACGACGGAAATACGCTGAGCCTCTTGCTTATACAAAAACAAATCTGAAAATACTAGGACAGCTACTTCAAAAATCCTTCGGGTGGAAGTGTACGCCGTACTCTTCATAATACATATTAAATTGTTTTATTGATCGTGCCTTTCGACGAAATTTTACGGCCGTCGTGTCATCATTCATAGTAATTGAGTCCTTCAATACTTTGCTGGGCCCTGATCTACACAGTGCAACCAAGAGACCGGGCAATCGCCGCCTGCTCGGATTAGTCGGCGGTGTGGCGCTGACCAATCGGTGATGCCCGGCCCCTCGGTTCCGCCGTATAGATTAGGGCCCCTGGCCGGCGATACTTCTCCGTAATACTACGGAGAGCTTGGTACTGTACAATGCGCGACTCTGGCGTCGGCGAGGGGGCTAAGAACCGCCATTTAGCACCTCTGGAAGTCTTTGCAACCATGTGTTTCGGAATTTCTAACCCCCTCTGAATGAGCTATCCATAGAACGCCGTGATGCGTCGTCGCACCAAAGGCAGTTCTTGTTAATGCAAGCCTCTTCGGCGTTGTAATCTGAATCAACTGCTGAAACTTCTAGATATACAACAATCTCCAAACTAATATTAGTTCCACTTCTTTTTCTTTTCTCGAAATGGTCGATATCTGAATGCCCCCATCGTACTCAAAATTCAGCGCAGCGAGCAGCACCACCAAATTGATGTACTGAGCCCCCTTACACTCCATTCCCTGATTATTTTCTCATGCAAAAGAATCGTTTTGTTTGAAAACAAACGAAACAAAGTCTATTTTATCAGTTCTGTTCTTAGGCATCAGTAACTATAATTAGTAACTATAATAACTATAATTACAGATGTACCAAAATGACGATGTTCGAGAAATTAAAAAAAAAAAAAAGAAGTAGTAATCGTCAATTCTGAATGTCTTACTCCGAGTCGAGTTGCCTAAACGAAATGGCCCCTCAGAAGGGGTGGCGCCCCTGGCGACAGCTTTGGTCGTAAACTAAACTTGGGCAGAAGTTTCGTGACGAATAGCGCTATTGAAGGACTTTGTTGGTATTGAATATTTGTGGTTTATTTTTCTCACTTGGCATCCGGTATAATTAATGCAGCAAATGCACTATATATTTAAAAATGGAAATTAAGTCACATAAAATAATGATGACATGGCAACACACTACGAGACTTTAGCTATCACAGTGCTCTGACAGGCCTCTAACCTCAAGAAGCATTCATTATTTTAGGCAAAAGGCTTCACCCTGAGTTAGCTTTACTGCAGAATACAAAGGCAGCTAATCACGGCGAACAACAGAAGTGTTCAAGTGACTGGCGAAACTTCAAGTTCAATGATACTAAAATGATTAGCTGATATCGAAGATAATTCTTTGTCGGGCCATCTACCCGAAGTCTACCGAAAACGCGTGCCTTTCCTAATTTTATTTGTTCTGTTCTACACTGTTAGCAAGTCCCGTGTATTTGGCGAATATTTGGGGTGAAAAACACGCTATTTACACATATTACCATAAATTTACACGATGAGTAACGGATAATTCGTTCAGAAATCATGCGAGGTTGTAAAAAACGTGCTTCGGTTCGGTCATACACGCATAACCGTGTAGCCGACCTCAATAACACGCATCGCTCCCGGCGACGACCGCGGCATTGCCGGCTATCGAAGCACCGGAATGCTTGGGGACACACTTAGAAAGGACCGTCGAGACAAATGCCGCGGAAAGAAACATGTCTCGGAGACAAATATGCACCAAAAGCAATTGCGCCATGTCGCAGGACGTTGGCGAAACCCGCGCTTACCGTGCTCGCGGTGCTCGCCGCCATCTTTGGTCGATGGCAATGCGGCTTCCCTCATGTCGCCCATGTTTGTATTTAGTTTAGGGGTCAGAATAACAGTTTCTTAGACACCACAAATAAAGTCATGGGTCTAATTATTCGTTCCAAACAGTAAAAATGGATATAAAAAGCGTGTCATCGATGTGAACACGTGACAATGCAGTTGGTTTCGTTTTTGCTTCAACCTTCAACTGCAAGCGATCTGGCCACGGCGCAAGTGCAACGCCGATGTACGCTGGAAGCAAGCGCCGGTTGGCCTTCGTTGTTTTTGTTTGACCGGAGAAAATCTGGCAAGTACGCATGGCGCCGCTACTGTTTTGGTTTGACGGGACGCGAGAAGCTTCACATAGAGCTTCGGAGTTTGCGAGCATATAGTGAAGACGTGACCGGAGAAGTGCCCCTGTGATGTTCCTGGAAGACGGAAAGTAGCATTCGTAATCGTCGTGTGTGCTTTGAAAGCGAAGGGAGTCACAGGGTCCACGAGTTCGCAACCATAAGCCAAGGTCCACGACAGAGCGGCGTTGACTTCGGCGATCTCGTTCTGTTTGGTGCAACCCGGCGATGCGAAAAAGAGCTGAAACATTCGTCGTGTGTGGTGCGGTGCTTTGTATTCCGGGTCTGTTTGAACCAGGCTTTTAACACGGAGCGCAAATTGTTTGTTGCGTGGTGGATGTTCAACGGGTACAGTCCCGTCGTCGTCAGCTGATCCGGTCCAGCTGGTCCGGGAGAACGCAGCGAGCGTTTTTAAAAGTAAACCTTTCTTCGTTCCGTTTCAAACTGTGGAAGCATCCCGACACATACCGTGAATAGGAAGCAGCGGGCGTTTTCAACAATATTACGTTGTTTTAATTGAATAATGGACTCCGGATTGTTGTCTTAAATCTGCCGTTTTTTATGCTTCGTGTTGGACTGCGTTTGCATAGCGACGCACACCGCTCGAGTAGATGATTCGGTCCTGCAACGAGTTTGTTGCGCCAATCATGCGGCGTGAATAAATTAGGGCAAGGTTTCCTACCTGCCCACAGATGCATGTACTGAGACCATTTTTTATGTTTTGAACGTAGTGCTCTTTCTTTATTTTGGAAGACGCGTTGGTGCATTTATTATGGTACAATCACTTGAGAGTTGAGAAATTGGAGAGCGAGCAAGCTTTCTCAACTTTGTCTCTTTCTCTCTTGCACTGCCCTGTTTCAGTTTCAGTAGGCATATCTACTAGCAGGTACTAACTGCTCTAAAGCAGGTAAAAAACGGGAAGCTTAGGACGGTGCGGACTCCGTGTTTCGCGCTTTTCGCAAGGTGACAGGGTAAATGCTTTTGTGAGATATGTTGAATATGCAAGCGATTTTGTTATGCCCGTCGTTTGCGTCTCTCCAGCAAAACGAATAAGATGATCTACTACAAAGGCGCAATCACAAGCCAAGATTTAAGATAGCAGTCGTTTGCTTCGGTGATCCGTGTAGCTGTATTTTACCCTGCTCTCTGCAACACCGTGTCATGACGAAGAGCTGGAATGGTCACGGTTTGTGCTGGCCTCCCGGTTGACAGAAACCCGCGTCGCCCGCATCGGCACCGAGTGCGCTTGGGCTGTTGATGCTCAAGCCTTTCATCCGCGGCTTGTCGCCAACTCATCCTGCTGCTCAACGGTGAGGAAGCGGCGAGAGTAACCTCGGAAGTGAATGTAAATCCTCGTTCATTCAGTTATCCGGTGTCAAAGTGTGGAAGATGTCCAACGTGTACTGAGGGCGGGAACTACGAGCGTTTTGCCTTGCTTTTATAACCGAAACCAGACCAACGAGATAACTGCCTTGCGTACTCTAAAATGACGGAAGCAATAAGTTTCAACAGGTCGAGTACGTCACCGGGGATGTAGGCGAGACGGTGCACACTGTTTAAACGCTTGCAGTATCCACGAGTGGTACCAGGAAAGCGACGTCGACAGAGAAGGAGCTCGCGATTCAGCATAATGCACTGCTACGGGCCCGTGTATCTTCAAAGTTCGGGGTGGTGGCAGTATAAAAAAAGACGCATCAGCGCCCCACATCAGTGTTCACGAATAACACCGGTCACAATCTCCCAAGCCCCACCGCTCTTCTCGACACCGACACGACATACGACAACAAACTGCATCAAAACGTCCCAAAAGTGAAGGCGTCTGCTCCCGTACTGCAACTGCTGCAACTGGCGGAAGTGAAGTGTTGGGCGGATGTCCGGATGTCCTTCACAAAAATATATAAAAAATGCTTTGCGCAAGGATCATTTTCATTTATTATTGTATACGTAATGACAAAATCCCAATTTGTTTTCCTATCTGATTCAAGCTAGTCGGACTGCTCATAACACTGGTCAAGCAAGAAAATAACAAAAATTTGAAGTTTTTCATGACCGGTTTAAGATTTATTGTTAACATATCGTTATTTATTGCAACGGACTAACATTATAGATTTTGCCTCCATACTTTTTAAATGCAAACAGTTCTAACACACGGCTGTCCATTGCGCCGTGTTTTGTGTATTCTTCTATAAATCTGTAATGGTCAGCGACCAAAGAGCTCACCCGCACATGTCAAGCTTATATGCGCCGCGGGGAGAAATGCATATCGAGTAGGAAGTGTCTGGCGTGGTGTCGGTTGTTGTGTTTGTGTAGATGTTGGTGCTGTGTAGCTGTGTGCTGTGTTGCCTGCGTTGTATGTAGGGTTGCTGTGTAGCCGTGGTCGTTCGCAGTGTTAACAGACTCGTCTTTTTTTTTAAACCAGGCTGCTAGAAATCTCGATAGGTGGCGCAAGTTACCGCCCGATTCTAAATAGTTTGCTCAAGTTATTCATCCATGTGAGTTCGGCATTCGTTTTTTTTTTTTTTTTTTTTTTTTTTGTCTAGCGGCTTGTTGAAGCTACTGACGCCGCCGACCGCCGACAACGCACGTACGTACCTTTGCAAGTAGCTACGTCCGCCGCTTGGAGACTTTACTGTGTATAAAAGACATCGAACGAGAACTAACGCGCCCTGTGTGCTTTCAATTCGGCTGAAAGGCGCGCGGCTCGCTGGGCTTGTCTCTCGCCTGTTCTCGGCCGCTGGCCGCCATGTTTCATAAGGAACACGCTCGAAACGGTTTTGCGGAAGGCAGACACGGTGTAGCGTGTTAAGTTTACACAGCACCTCGTGTGTAGACGAAAAACACAGATGGCCTCGTGTAAAACGAACACGTTTCGACGTGTCCGCTATGGGACAACGGTTTACACGTCTAGGCGTGTTATTTTTGCTAACAGTGTAGGAGCTAAAAGAGCGATTCGGTGAGAAATATTATCTGATGCAGCGCTCACAGCTCACTGACAGAAAAATGGGAAATAGTGCCAAATGTGTCTCCGTGTTGAAATTGGCTCCAGTTTTTGGTGAAACTAGTATAACTGCCCAAATATCAATCAAGCACAATCGCGCCAGCGATCCCACGTGAGTAGAGCCATCCCACACATCGTAAACTTGAGTGGTGTATATGTTTTGCTTAAAGAGTCAAGGTCAAACGTGCAATAAAAATATGTCATGTGGCCCCAACCAATCAAGTGGAGCTCACTTCAAATATATTAGCGTCTTACATCGGTAGCAGGTTAAGAACCCAGCAACTGCTTTGCGTCTAGCGCGCACTTTTCTTCAGCCGGGCTTTGGCTGCGCGTTTGACAAAGTGTTATGCATGGCAGGAATCTCGCGCTCAAGACGCAGTGCCTACAGCGTTCTTAACCTGTCACCGACTGTGCACGTTTCCACTGTTTATAAATCACAGTACACACGTTTTAAATCACAAACACAGCAATGAACGCGAGTCGTCATGCGCTTTTATGGAAATGTGTATTTGCGGTGAGAAGCTCGCGAGGTGCGCTTCTGTTTTCCTCACTCTGGGGTAGTTAGTGCACGTGCTATACACGCGGTTATTTTTTTTATTTTGAGAGCATAGAAGCTTGCATTGTACGTCTTACACTGCAGAACATGAACTATACTCACTCTGGGTCGTGAAAGAAAAAAATCCACCAGGCGGAGATACCCTAACTTCTCGCCGCAAATAGGGAGTATTGAATGGACGCCATATTCTCAGGCGCTGTTCAGAGCGCAGGCTAAGAACGAGATCACACTAATGAGTTGCTAAGACCGGTGATCTTGATGGTGTGGAATGCACGTTGTAAAAGAACTGCGGGAGCTCGCCATCAGCACGCGCTCAGCAGTCGCGCACACAGCTATGGCCGCCAGTGAATACTCCCTGTAAGATGGCAGCTGCGAGATGCTTTTTGTGGGTCGGTTTATACCTCGATACCATGCTGCTTTGAATGTGGCTCGAACTGCCTAATAATGGTACGACTGTATAAACCAGGAGTCACTTGAATACTGTAATACCCTTAATGATCGCGAGTCCTTAATTTTCACAAATATCGCGAAATCAAAATTTCGCGAAATTAAGGGGCACCCGAAAATTTCGATCTCTAAGACTTTCAATGCGAGTGTCTGGAATTGGTGAAATTTAGTGGCCGCGATTGTGTCCTCTGTAACCGATTCACAAAAAAGGAGGAGCACGAAAATGAAGGGTTTTACAGTATGACTAGAACTGACCTTCTGGTTTCTGACGTTTACGTATAGCTGACGTTTACGTCATCAGAATTAGACATTTCCCATCCGGATGTTTAAATGAAAACTGCTGGAAGCGTCACAAGAGCAATCTAGTCTTTAAAAAGATAATATCATCCTGGCACACTTTCTATAAAAATATTGTTTACACTCCCGCGAATTGCATAATTTTTTTTTTTTAATTTATTATCCCAGGGTACGCGAATTCCCGAACCAAACGAGCCTCCGCACGGTCTTCCTCCTCTGCACGCATGTAGACGGGAACCTGACCTTCCTATTCTAGCTTGAGCAGTCATGATGCCTCGTCCGGGCAACGGGTGCGACGTGTTCTATCGTTGCTGAAGCAATCACAAATAGATAGCTACAGTGAGTTGCGCTTTTTACGCAGCTTGATCGGTCACATTGGCTCGTATCGTTGGCTGCTTCTGGACGTAAGTTGAAGCGAAGTATAGGTCTTCCAACGTGCTGGAAGGCTACTGTTACCTCGATTCATTGCGGCAGCGGCGACGTAGCCATAATGATGGATCAGATTAGCGTATTGACGGGTTAGCGCCCAGGTTCGCGGCTCCTGCCCAGGCTTCGTCCCGACGTTTGCTGTTCAGCGTCAATACTCATCGCATAACATTATGGCATCCCGCCAAAAAAGAAATAGATACTTGCACAATGTTTTCGGGCATTTCAAACATTAAGCAATTTACTCCCCATTGAGCTCTCAGGTTCAAATGAAATGCTAACGGTGGAACGCGTGACCTTTGGTACATGCCGCGCCTCCTGGAGGCCTTTTAAAACTGATAAAACTTCGGGTTGGAGAGTAGGGTGCTGCGAGGGTGTGCGTCCTAATGCGATGTGTCTGACCCTCGCGCAGCACAACCCAGGCTTCAACGCTGCGCCGGTGATGTGCTCGAAGTTCCGTCGCACCCACTCATTGTGGCTCAGCATGAACCATGCGAGGAAGCTCGCCGCTCGCAGCAGGAGCAGACTGCTTGCGCGCGCGTGTCTGTGGAGCATTACCGCAGCGTCATGCTCTCTCCCAAGTTGCGCATTTCTTTTTTTTTTCTTAATATGCGTTGTCATTTTCTTGTGAACAATATAGCAGAAACTGCGCCAAATTCGACAGACAGGATAAAAAGAGTGGATCATGAACGGCCGCTGATGCCTGAGTGAAGTCAATCACTCGACAGCCTTTTATATATCAGCTACCAGCGCTCGCCCTGTGTCTCCTATAGTTCTTGTGCCTCGTATATGGCGCTGGGGTTGCCAAAATGCAGGTCCACCAGCTCCCGCATTTGCCAAACATTTGAATAAAATGCAATAACTTTATCACTGGCATTTTGCAGGCAGCCAGAATATCGTTCAGCGCGATCATCAAATGATCACTCTGTGCTTCAGAAGTGTGAAATAGTAGTTGAAGCAGTGTTTTAGCCTACGGAAAACCTGTGAAGCTTGATTGAGGACAGTGATCAGAACCACTCAGACGTCCTCGTGAAGGACCTGGAATACATGGCTCCTACAAAATAATGAAACACCGTGGACGGGAAATGAGGTGTTAGTTTCCAAGTGGTATGTGTGCAAGAAGAAATAACGAACAATCCCAAAAACTGCAGCGCGGTATGGACCAAAACTGTATTTTCAATACCACCGCAAAAAAAAACATTACTTTAGCCCAATATTTGGGTTGATATTTCAGCCATATTACTTGGCGTGGTTTGCAAATTTTCAGGAAATTCGGGGTCTATAAACAGAACGCCGGAGTACCCCTTTAACGGGACAGTGATATATCTTCAAATACGGCCGAGATCGCAAGTTTAGCTAAACAAAGAGTAACCTCTTTAATATGGTGCTGTTAGTTCATTAAACATATTTACAGAGCATCTATATAGGCACCTCTAGGATGGGTCCTTTTCGAATGGGCGAATGAGCCCGCTTTCTTGGG
The DNA here is from genome assembly GCF_016920785.2 of Ixodes scapularis. Taxonomy (NCBI): domain Eukaryota; kingdom Metazoa; phylum Arthropoda; class Arachnida; order Ixodida; family Ixodidae; genus Ixodes; species Ixodes scapularis. The sequence goes on along the minus strand of NW_024610030.1, from coordinate 49,512 downwards.
TCGCGAGCACATGCCACGCACGGTGGATCGCGAAATTATTCGCCGCCGACCACAGAGATTTTTCTTATCGTGTGATTGAAGTATATGATCGAATTATGTTAAAGTGTCATGTTCTAGCAAATCACCACTTGTTCATGCCAGATTTTATGCTTGTTAAAGCACCTAACTTCTCGACTGATTATTAAAATTTGTTGCTTTACACGTGTCTTATTGATACCTACATTAAGATCCGCATATATACACCCCAGGACAATATATTGGGAGGCAGTTAACTTCATAATTTAGAGTTGCAAACTGTTAAACAATTGGCAAACTTTGTGTCCCTGATTTAAAAAATTAATTGAAGTTTGCCCCTGATTAGAACAATTAATGGGCAGGGACAGCATAGATACTTATTTTTTCATTAAACTTCTTGACTTTTGTAAGACAACGACGTGAATTGTCTTTTTAATGCAGTTCCACTGGGTGAGAATACCTAGCCTATTTACTTTCCTTCTTAGCCGCAACATGCAGCATATGTCGGGGACTTATAAAAGGTTACTAAAGCTGTTCACGCAATCTCGACGGATAAAACTGCACACTATTGATGCCACTGTCACGAGTAAAGGCCCATTCACATATATGTGTTTGAGCGCGGTGCGTTCCGCATCGGCAAGTGGCTGTAGAACTTTGCGGAGAGCGTTTGCGCAAAGCTTGTAAACACATTCGCATTTTGCATGCAGTCCACCGCAGTTAACAGCCAAAAAGAATCCACTATCTTTGCCTGCGTCTTACGGGAAGTGAAATCCCCATCAAGACGACGGTTCCCGGCAACAGCGTCGACGCGGCTGTTCATTTGGGACAATCCCGCTGGCATCAGCAACTTCTGTCCAGCTTGAATCCTCGCAACCTCGGAATTACCACCCCTCGCAGAATTCCCCCCCAACACACCCCAACAGGCAAAAGCGGGATCAATCTCCAAAAGGGGGAACCAAATGTACGTCAGAGATGAGTGCGGGCGAGCATGTGACCCACACTTTCTGATCTCGGCCTCTGATAAGTGACGCGATACTCCGCAAGGGCAGCCGCACTGGAAGATGAGAACGGCTCTACTCTAATACGTCGCGCTGCGGGCGTTGCGCGACGGCGCGCATCGTACCACTAGGACGCCACCTCCGGTCGTAAGGACGCTGTTCCGCACTAAAACGTGTTCAAACGCTAATGTTTGTCCGTTTGGCTTAGTTGGCTCCACACCACGTTGCATTTTCGTTGATCCAAATAGCATTCTACCATCCATTAACATTCAATTACGGCGATCACCCCACTTATGGAAATTTCTTTACCAGCCCGCAAATGACCTACCAGGTAGAAACCCAACAGCCGCTGCGTTCTACAGAATCCGAGGATCCTCCAGCCAGCCTTGGGTCTTATACTCGACACCCCCTCGGATTTCACACTGTCCTCTGTTTGTAAAGTGCAGGTTTCGCACCATTTAGTCATTTCTATGATGCACGGTAAATAGGCCTACTCATCATTCGTGACAATATAGTTACTTACCGTATAAACTGACTGAAATGCGAAACTCTAACAAAAGTTCAATAAAAACAAAATTCCCTGACGTATCGAGGCCAGCTCGATCCCTTGACCACGGGTGACTGTGGGTTGGACGGAGGGGGATGCCGGACAAGTAGGCCGGTTGCGATCGCTGCGCCCGGATTTTTTCACGAAGTGACGAAGCCCTGATCCAGACGCTTGGGAGAGTGCCCGATGACCTTTTAATGTTACCGTTTGTTGTCTGGCTGTTCTAGGATTCTAGGTGCAAACGTTTACGCCAGTGTTGTTCCATGCCCAGGATCACGCTTTTGTCGAATGTTACGCTGTGGTTCAGTTTCGCTGCGTCCTCGCTGACGTTCAAGTCAGCGAGGGCGCTGACTCTAACGTCGTTCTTCTTTACGTCGAATTTTCGGAGGCGGTAGCGATCCGGGAAGTTCTTGGTTTCCCCCACGTCGGTGGCAGGGCAGTCCGCGCACGGGATGCGATACATGAGGGCTTGGGTCTTCTCCTTTCCCGGTCCGTCCTTGGGGAGAAGTCGGTGACGGATGGTGGACAGTGGTTTGTGAGCGATAGCAATCCCATGTTTCCGAAGGACGCGTCCGATGGACTCGCTGACGTTCCTCACGAAAGGCAGGCACAGACGGCTCGAAGGAGCCGGGACTATAGAGAGACGGGGGACGGCGCAGCTTCTTGTAGACTCGGTTAATGAAACCTTAGGTGTAGCCGTTGTTTTGAAGGTCGGCCTTGAGTTTGTTGGCCCCTTCCCCGAGAGATTCCTCCGTCGAGCGTACGGACATGGCACGTTTTAACAGCGCAGTGACCACCGATTTTTTGTGGGTTGTGGGATTGTAAGAGTCAAAGTTCAAGTGCCTTCCGGTGTGCGTCGGCCTCCTGTACACCGAGAAGGACAGCTTGTTTTGAAGTCTTCTTCACATTGATGTCCAAAAGCAGAAGCGCATCATCTTTTTCGCGTTCCACCGTGAACTGAATAGCGGGTTCGACCACATTTAATTGTTAACAAAGGCGGTCGATTTCAGTCTATTAAACTGTGCAAAAGCAGTCGTGTACATAACGAAGAAAGATATTCGGGTTCGGCACGAACATAGCAAGGGTTTGATTCTCAATACGTTCCATGGTAAGGTTGGCCGTGGTGACCGAGATAGCTGCTCCCCTAGCGGTGCCGCTTGTTTGGTTGAAGAGGAGCTTATCGAACAAGAAGTAGGTGTTTGTGAGGCACAGCTCCAATAGACGGCAGATCTCGTCAACGGACAAGCAGCTTCGGTCCGCTAGACTCGTGTGATTTATAAGCGCCGTCCTAGCCACGGACAACGCAACTGGCACCGAACACTGGTAAAAAGGGATACAATGTCGAACAAGATAAGAGCCTCGTCGGCGTGTACTTGAAGCCCATTGACGGGGTCGATGAAATGAGTAGAGTTCATTGCGTACGTGGGTGTGTTGCCGGTGAGCGCGTACATCAGCTGGTGCAGTTACGTCGACACTGCGCGAAGCGGGAATGTGGTTAAGTCAACAATGGGACGGAGTGGCGCACCGGACTTGTGGATCTTGGGAAGGCCGGAGATGGCTTGGGCAGACCCATTTCGGCTTATCAGCCTAAGGTAGAGACCACGAAAGTCCGGGTGTTTCTTGAAGATGATGGAGATTGTCCTGTTGACAGTCTCCTGGATATTTGCAGTTAAGTCCTTTCGCAGCGGCGTCTACGCAGAAATAAAAAGAAGTTTCGAATTTCCTTAAGTCCATTATTTTCCTAACCAGACAGATTTCTGCCAAAGGTGTTCACTTACCCTTTGCTATAAGCATACAAATCATGGTTTGCGGCGACTAAATGCGAAAAGCTATATCGGTCTGAAATTTTAATGACTCGTTGTTTTACATGAAATCTGAACCAGCTCACCTGCATGCTTTTGCTTCTTGCAAACGTTTACATTTTTTTTTATTCTTATCCGTGTTTTTTGGTCAATTTATAAAATTGTATATCACCAAATCTCCGAAATATTTTTCAAGGGAAAATATAAAAGTAAAAATGACAGCCCACACGCCCGATGGAAATGCGATAAAAAATATAAGAACAACTAAGGTTCCGACGGCAGAATGTAAGTATGCAGATGCTTCTTAGCACACTCAATTAATATATAAAAGGAAGTTTACCAATTTCTTTGTCAAAAAGTTTTCTTTAATTTGTTTGAAGTGTTCAGCGGGAGGTAGAAAATCGATCTAGAATTTTTTTCTTTGAAATACCTAATAATGGTATCAGTAATCCGCAGGTGTAGCGACTCCCAATAGTTGTGTCTCAGCGCTCATGACGCTTGTTAAATGCATTGTACCGGCAATACTTCCTGAGGTGATAAATTATTAACTGGCTTTGAACACTCGCGATTTTGACTATTTTGTGTGGAAAAATATAGTTTAGGACGCACACAAAAAAAAATAATACAATTACAACACAATTTATTCCCTAAGGCCGTGAATATAAGGCCTTTAAATCTGCTTTCATAATGACTCATTTATACTATTACTGCTCTCAATTAGGACGGCCCAAGGAAGGTAAAGTCTGAATATTTAAGCCCTAGGGTAAAATGAAAGTATATTAACGAACATAACGACAACAAAACTCTACGTTCTCTATCCTAAACTATGATGCTTTCTTCCCTTTTTAACAGCATCGAGACCAATCTCAATATATATTACTAAAAAGTGATGTGACGCGAGTGTAGCTAGTGCACAAACAGGACCTTGTTTAAAAGGGCATTCACTTGAGGTAATTAAACGCATAATGAAACATTGGCAAATTTTAAGCATTATGAACTTTATTACGCAGCATAAAATTATATGTTTATTGTATCTTCAATGCTTCGCTGCTCGTGTGTTTTGAAACATTCATACGTTTTAAGGCCCGTTAACACACTTGCAACCGAGTACGACTGAGAGAGACAGGACCTAATGAAACCTCTTAAAACTTCTTAGGGCTAGAGAACACACTGGCACGCTGGCACCATCTATGCGGTGACCCTGGAACTGCATTTCACAAAACTGAAGGTTTTGCGGGATTTCCGAGGTCAAATGCGCGCAATACCTTTAAGAAAGGCTAGTTTATAACGTTGACAAAAGTTTTTTCGAGTCAAGAAAGAAAGGATGGTGCGCAAGAGAAATAGATAATATGCGGGACCGCTAAGTTCACAGTGCTACCCAGATGATGTGCCAGTGTGTCCTCTCGTCGTAAGAGATATTAAAAGGTTCCAAGGCACTCGGTCTTAAGAAGTCGGAAGTGTCTGAACGGGCTATTCGAGTAAACCTAGAAGTACGCGGGAATACTCTACTTTGTGTACTACTCTTCCTATTTTCAGTACTCTACAATCAAAAGCTAGTGTTTTCTGACTATAGAAGTTGCCGTGTTCTCACTTATGACTACCAAGGAGACACATGTAAGTTAAACATAACCTCCATGGGTTAACTTACTTTTTTTGCGAATTTCTAAGGGATACAATTGATAATTATTTATAAATGTAATTTGCCTTATCATCCCTAAATATGAAACTAGAAGATCATTAAAGCATGCTTTACAAACAAATTTGTTTTTACGTTTAGTGCCCTATAAATCACTGTCGTTCAATTTTAGGATTTAACGAAAACAAATCTCATACATCTTGATGCATTTAAAGGGACACTCACAGGGTATTTATGCTCACCAAGGTTTTTATTTGTACATAGCGTATGAGACCCCAACTACCCAGAACACAATTTGCGGCTCAAATTTTGTTGTCTTTCCGCCCGAAAACCGCCGATCGAGAACTGGCCGGTTTGAGTCGTGGTCACATGCCGTGTCCTATGGTTTAGACACAGCCAACAAATACGACCAAATTCGTGGGTCATCAAACGCACCCACTTAATACTACAAATAGAAAAGAAATATTTCTTTTGGCTTCTAAAAAGCCGCAACTACGTTAATTGAAGAAAAGTTGCACAGTCATGTGACTTCCGCCAACTCTCTCCTCCTCTATATTTCTTATCCCTTCCCAGTCCAGTTTCCTTTCCGGTATCGGTTTCGAGCAGTTGCGATTTTTACTTTATTAAAAAAATACGTGACGTTGTAGCAAATTATTGATTGGGTAGTCTTCGGACACCATAATAGATCGCCTGGCAAAAATCAAAACAAAAATTTTGGGGGTTGTCAGTGTCCCTTTAAAATGTTTGTGTCTGAGTACAATACTCTGCACAGAAGCAGATTATAATGTTGTTAACGCACGTGTCTTAATGAGCAGCCGATTTTTAACGCGCACTAAGGGGGGCGCGTATCGGGCACAACACAAGCACCTCTTTCAGAACGCTTAGGCTCAAAGGATTGCAGAGCTTGCATTTAAAGGCACGGGCCAGCAAAGTTTCGATGTCGGTCTGATATCTTGGGCAGACCACAGCAAGAGCCACCCGAAAAATTAACACTCTTATTTGAGATGAAATAATATGATTAATTGCATTTAGCCGCAAACACAGAAGTACACAAATTTAGGATACTCATTTCGACAAGTCACACTTTCGCACGAGCATATTGCAACCAATTTACCTATTTATTTATTTAGATTAAATATACCGGCGGCCATCCTTAAGGGCCAAGGGATGAGTCAACGACTTCTAGGGTCTATTTCTCCTAAAAAAACATCTCTTTGCTTTTGGCCCATTAAATAGAAATTAATTTATGTTTGTAATAAAGGTTTATTTTCTGTACACCGTAAAAAGTAATGGACAGGTTTTTCCTTAGTTTTACAGATAAGACATGTGTTTACACATGTTCCTACATACTCGTAAACGCTGAGCTGAGGAAAATCAAAACACAAAACAAAAAAGACGAAGACAGCTAGACTTTAAACTTTGCTGAATTTTATTAATTTGAGCACTCCAATAAATAGACTTCAAGACACACGAAAAGGAGGGACAGAAGGAACCCAAGTGCATAAACAGGGAGCTTGCTGCATTCTACCAGACAAACTAAGCCACTCCAAAGGGTCAACATTTGGAAAAGAAGCCGACTTCGACCACCGAACAACCACACACTCCCCAAGGTCGCGCCACGCAGGGAGCATTCGAGAGCTCCAAAGCCTGAAGGGCAATCCACACACTTGCGTTAAGTACGACGGAGTGCGAGGGTTGCTATGGCAAAAGCTGCGTCGGCTCCAACGCAATTTTTGCCATAGCAACCCTCGCACTCTCTCGTACTTAACGCAAGTGCGTGAATCGCACTTAAAGTCTGGTTCACACATTTCAATGAGTCCAACGAAATGCGACTGCAACGTTAATCCTTTTTCGGATTGCTATGGCAAAGGGGTTTTAAGCCGCTTACACTCGTCATTGCTGCTAGGCGGCGCGTTCTTAAAAGGCTTCAGGTTGCAGTTGCACTCGGTCTGGCTCGAAGCAAGTTTGTGAATTGCCCTTAGAGGACTATCCACTGTTGATTCGGAGCACAAATCCAAATGTCATCAACAAACCTCGGAACCAATAAGTTATCAGTCCTCAAAGGAACCAACAAATTCTGTCATTTTCCTATCCAGAGTGTTGAGATGAAACTCCGACAATACTGGAGCCACCACCAAACCAATACATTACGTCGGTGTTTTTTGTTTTTATTTCGATAATAGAGTTTACATGTATGCCGTTTCCAAATCAGCTCTCCTGCACCCTCTCACTTCTTACATATACCTTTCAGATTGTCAACTGTGGCTGATTCATTCTGCAGTAAGAGGAGCTATCCCACGAGGTTGTAGCCATGCCTACGACCAGCACTGCCAGACAAAGCACAATATCTTCCATGCCCAATGTCTATAACATTGAATCTCGCTCCACACACATTCAATTAAGAGTGAACATTTGTTTGTGTGTGTGTGAAAAATAAAGTTATAATTTCATGGATGTTGGTCTTATTTGTGTTCATTATATTTGATATAAATAGCAAAATTTTGTTCATGAATAATCAACGTTTTATATTTATATTTAAATGTCGCTGCGCATATATGCAGTATAAGTTTGAATTTTATCATATAAAGAAACTGTCCGGAAACAATCATGAGTACCATATCACCATACAATACAAACATTTGTGCTAACAGCTCCATTCTGACATAAAAAGCGATAAAATAAGTGAGATCTGCATAAAAGACTGGGGGTAAATTTTATTTTTTGGTGCATGCACTCGTACGAATTGGAGACGTAAAAGAGTAGCAAGAGCCACCACAGCCTGTCTACGATTGGCAAGATTCAGTCACCCGGTGGCTGAGTAGGTGGTCCCTGGCATTTATGTGTGCATTGTCTTCACGACACTTCAGAAAAGGGTGTTGTGGGCAAGTTAGTTTACCGTGTACGATTAAAAGCTTGGAAAGAAACAGAAGGACGAAGAGAAATCAGAACAGGAAAAGGCAGAACCGCACACTTACAAACAAGTTTTTAGAAAAGAACGGTTCCAAACATCCACACAAGGCGCGCTACGACGAGAGCTTTGGAAGTTACTCATGAAATGTAATTAAGTTACAGTTATAGTTAAAGTTGCAGTACTAAATATGTAGCTAATTTACATCGCACTTACTTTAACTGAAACGCGCAGGCGATCGAAGTTGCTCGACAATGATGCTCGGACTACCTTCTTGGGACCGAAAAGCTTACATTTGGGCTGCAGATTCCGAAAACTCGAAGAACTCCTGATAAGCAGGCCATGGAAGTGTGCTGCAGAATGCTCCGAGAACACTGCCCCTCGGCAACTCACTGATGGCACCGTCGACATAACCGCATCCGAGCTCGAACCGCACGCAAGACAGAAGACATGACTCACGCCTAAAGGCGTGAGTCGGCCCTCGATGTATAGGTCGAGGGCCAAACGGCTACACTAAACTCAGAAACGTGGTAAATGGCAAAAAGGCCTCTGAAATAAAAAAATTAAAAATATGTTTAGAAAGCGCAACAGGACAACGGACACAAAGGAAGACATGGACACAACGCTGAGTTACCAAGGAGTTACCACGGGGGAGCGCCGTGTCTGTGTCTTCCTTTCTGTCCGTTGTCCTGTTCCGCTTTTTAACCATTATGAATCACCAACTCGCCCAACACCTCATCCTCGTCAGAAATATGCTTCGAGCCTCCCCCCCCTCCTCCCCCCCCCCCCCCCCCTTTCCAATTCGGTACCAGCTCATTAAGGCCTGTGGGGCACTCGGCCCGCCGCACGGCGGCCAAACCGGCGACTGGCGGTGGGCGGCTCCCGGCGCCGACAGGCTAGAAAAGGGATGGCCCATGTGGCCGAGGGCAGTTGCTGCCCCGAGTCTTGACCAGGCCGAGTCATGGTAATAAACCCTGTTTGACCCCGAGGAACGAGTCGTCCGGTTGATCACCTGCGGCGGACGGCGGAAGGCGAACGCCACATCTGGCGCCCAACGTGGGGCTCTGTCGTCCGTCGTCGGTGATCTCGACCAGACGGTTCGTCCTCCCTTTCTTCTACTTTGCGTTGCTTAATTTCTTTTTCAGACGTTGATTTGTCGCGGTTCGCGTTTTTCATTTCTTTGTCTATATCGCGTCGGGTTTTTCTTGTTCATTACGACTTTTTGTGCGCTCGCCTATCTCCGCGGTCTGCACGTCGCTGACGGTGCGGTTTTCTTGGCGTAGTTTTTTGGCGCGTTTTTTTCTCTTCCCTCGTGTTCGCGTGTGCTGTTTTCTTTTCCCCTGTCGCGCGTTTTTTTTCTTCTTTTCTCCACGCCTCCCAAGAAACAGTCCCAGCCCCCGTCCCACCACGGTGACTCCAGCGAAGAAGACGCGGAGCACGGTCCGTCGTCGGCTGAGGTCCTGGAGCTCATGGCCCGAATGTCCGCCACCCTCCACTTGGTGACGGAGCGCCTGGCAACCGGCACGGGAGGAGCCGGCGGCCATGTGCAGCAGCGTGGGCCCGAGCTCCACCCTCGGCTCACGGCCGTGTACACGGGGTTCGACGACAGGAAGTCCGTCGCCGACTTCCTGGAAGAGCTGGATGTCTACGCCCGAGCGTCCGGCGCCTCGGAGAGCTGCGTGCTCGAGCGCATCCTGCCCCTCGCTTTACAAGCGAGCGCGAGACGATGGTGGGTGTTGCAAACTCCCTTTCCGTCCCTAGAGGCGTTCCGCCGTAGCTTCCGAGAAGAGTTCCTGCCACCGGGGTACGACTCCCGAGTCCAGCGGGAGCTCGAACGACGTACTCAGCATCCAGAGGAAGGCCTCGTCGAATACATCCGGGCCATGCAAGAGCTGTTCAACCGAGCGGCGAAAGCTGCTCCCGAGTTGGAGAGGGTTGCACGCATCATCCGACAGAGCCACCCCCGTTACCACGTCTATCTTCAGGGGCGGCGGTTCGAAAGCGTGGAAGACCTCGTTCGTGCGGCGCGCGGTGTGCAAGACATGACCCTGGCCAGCGTGGACTACCGGCCGCCGCCCCCCGCCACGGAAGCCCTCGAACCATCGTGCGCGTGGTCGCCACCTGCACGCACCGCCCTGGAACGCACCCCTCCGACCCACCGCCCACCCGGAAGGGTCGGCGCCTACGCCTACTTGCCCCGCGCCCTGGACACCCTTGAGTGCACTCGGGATAGCGACGAGAGGCTCGGTGCTGCATCACCGGCTGGAGTCAGCGTGAGCTTAAATTCCCGACCGAGGGAAGCCCCAGGCGCCTGGGATTGGTCCCCCCAGGGACCGCACTTGGGTGGAAGCCCGCCGCGGGTGCCGCGAAACCCCAAGAGGGGCCGGCTGCAGTTCCCGGACAGCGAAAGCTGGCTGCATGACCCTCGGCGAGATCTTCAGATGGCCGGAAGGCCCCAGCGCCAGCCGAGAGGCGGCTGGCAACGTGGGAATGATCTGGCGGAGCCGAGAGGCAGCCGGCGTCGTGGGAGTGAACGGGGCAACGTGGGAACCCAGCGGCAGAATGACTCCTGCTACAACTGCGGACAGCGTGGCCACTTTCGCAGCCAGTGCCCGGCCCCGTGAGAAGCGAGAACTGCCTGACCAGGGAAACCGAGGCGGCCCGTGGCGCTGAACCCGGAGACCTCGCCGCCCAAGGCCGCCACCAACCCCGGGAAATGTAAGTCGCCGGCAATACTTCCTTCTGTATGTCGAGTACGACCTACGAACCACAGCATTGAGCCTAGGATAACAATTTCTCTGCTCGGAGTTCTTTTCGCCGCCCTGTTCGATACCGGCGCGGGAGTTTCGCTTATCGGCGACGTCATTTTTGAAGTCTGCAAATCAAGAAATGTTAAGCTCTGTTGTTCGAGCACGCTTTTGCATTTAGCGTCAGGCGCGCCAACAAAAGCAGCAGGCGCAGTAAGGTTGAGGATTTCTTTCGACGGAAACACGCGGCGTCAGCGTTTTCTTTCGCTGTCCGTATTACGCACACACCGATCCACTTGTCTATAAGCATAAAGTAATAAAAATACAAGAATATTACAAATATAAGCTTGCGACAGTATACGCGGCATCCCTTAAGTATTTTAACCACCCATTACTCCGGTTTTCTAGACTAAGTGTTAAAAATACGGTATACGGAGTACGTAGCGCCGGGTCCCTGAGAGTACCTCGTCCTAGAACAAATTATGGGCTTCAAATGTTACAGCATACCTTGCCAACATTACTGAACTTTTTAAGAGACCACCATGTCTGTCTTGATGCACTAAATAAGAAAACAATACGCACAATATTCACTTCTAACTTTTAAACTTTTTTCTCCTGCATAGAACTGCCTGTTTTGTTTTTTCGCCTTTAAAATGTTTCTGTTAACGTTTCCTGCCTGCCGATCTGCCGATAGGGGGCAGGGGCTTTGTCAAGCTGCACATTTCGCAGCTTTTTTTCCTGTCTCCGTCGCCCATATGTACAAATGGGAGTAAATAAATGAATTGAATAAATGAATTGAATCTGCCAGGATTGGCCGTACCTGTTATCTTGGGCCGAGATTTCATTGCAGATGAAAAAATTTCGCTCGACTTTGCTGCCGGCGGGTATCGGCTGGACAACCAGCCACACGTGACCCCCTTCACCAGACGTGAAGACTGCGTCACCGGCGCAACCCTTCCGACCCACTACACAGCGCGGCCAGCTGCAGTTCTTCCTGATGACATCCGAGACGCCCTCAACGCGTGCCCAGCAACCAGCTCGCAAAAGCAGCAGCTCGAGAGCATCCTGCAGCCGTTCGCAACGATGTTCACAGAAACCCCGCACTGTAAAAAATTTTCACCCCATTTTACGGGCAAAAGTTGCCGGTTCAATATTGCCGGTATGGTTTGCCGTAATCTAGAAACGGGACTGTCTGTAAAACCAAGGCATATAATTCCGTAAAATTACGAAACGTCCGTAGTTCACTTTACAGACAGTTATCCGTTTTCCATTTTACGGGTAAAAGTTGCCGGTTCAATATTTCCGGTATGGTTTGCCGTAATCTAGAAACGGAACCGTCCGTAAAAACAAGGCATATAATTTCGTAGAACGACGGAACGTCTGTAGCCCACATTACGGACAGCTATCCGTAGGAAATGTGAAAGCTGTCCGCACTAAATACCAAAGGACTATACCTTTCCGAATTATGTAAGGCCAAAGCCTCGAGCCATCCGTACCACCCGCACCTCCGATACATCAGGCGACTCACCTGGCAGAGCTCTAGATCTGTCAGGGGTGTCACCTGACTTATCAGAGGTGCAGGACTGGTGCGGATGACTCGTAGCTTTGGCCTTATATAATTCGGAAAGGCATAGTCCTTCGGTATTTAGTGCGGACAGCTTTCACATTTCCTACGGATAGCTGTCCGTAATGTGGGCTACAGAAATTTCGCCATTCTACAAAATTATATGCCTTGTTTTTACGGAGAGCCCAGTTCAAAAAGACGTAAATGTCAAGTGTTTCATTATTTAGTGCAAAAAGCTGCCATATTCAAGCAAGCCTAAGTCACATGAAGCTTTTGGGGTAGATTGGTATGGAGAGTTCATAGCTCTGTCATTGTAGATATGAACTTGAATAATCTTTCATCCTCAGCCAAAAAGTTCATGTTTTGCAAAAGAGAAAGAGCACACAACCGGTACTTCTCACTGCCAGGATTTTGTTTGTGTGAGCTCAGCTGTTCCTATAGATGACAGCTCAACAAACAAACCAATTAAGAACTTTCGCCACAATACCTTTATTGGAAGAAGGCATGCCTTGCTTTAACTTTGGAGAAAATTTACATTATAGTTGTCCTTGTGCTGGCCATTTAGATGCCCCTCCGTGCTTGTGCTTGAAGTTGTCATTCAATTGAAGACCTCCTCGGTATCTTCATGGTGCATGTAAGGGCAGCTTCAAATAAAGAGCAGAAGAGGATTTGCATTCAAACACAATCGCAACAAATTGTATATGACATGCATGGTTAAAGTAAGTAAGCAACGTGCTTACCAACTAGCCTAGCTCCTACTAAACATGACATATAAAATAAACCCCCCATAAATTGAACCAAAGTAAAAATTTGCATTGATTTGAATACCGAACATATCAAGTGCTTGAGAAATAAAACTAGCCAATTAAAATTGCACAACTATTCAGTGATGTTAAGCACATTGGATTGAGCCAGATCTCCCTTAGTATATACAGTAGGCTCGCGATAATTCAAACTCGGATATTTAATACTTCTGGTTAAGTCAAACAAATTTCAAAACTTTTTTTGACCCGCTACGTTTTCAATGTATTCATAAGCCGCTTAACTCGAACAATGTTTTCGTGTAATTCATACTTTTTGTTCGCGCAGCACCATTGAGCGCACTTCTTTCGGAGCACCGGTGCACTGCGGAGAAGCAACACCCGTGGAGCTTGCTTCCGCTGGTGTTGCTTTTCCGCAGTGCGCCGGTGCTTGGTAAGAAGTTTGTTTAACGGGGTTAAAGCAGAGCAGAGCCGTGTATAAACTGTTTTACTAAAAGAGTACTAAAAGAGTGCGAGAGATAAAAGGGGAAAGGGCTATCGGCGCTTTCCCCCTTGCTGGAGCGTTAAAGACAGTGAAAGCCCCAGATGAGAGGCTTTGCCAGTGTTCGGTGTAAGCATTGCCCGAACTTCGTTTGTGTTTTGTTCTCTGTTTTAAACTCCCAAACTTAATTAGAGCCACGGGCTTGGATGGCAACAGTCCCCCGGTCATCAAGACACCATTGCTCAGTTTTACGGTGCACGAATAACGACAGAAAGCGTCGAATACTGTCCGAGAGCCTGTGTAGCTTGCACAAAATCCGGCTAGGCGAGTGCGACTGCAGTGTCTTTAATCTCCATCGCTTTCCACATGACCCCGATTTCCGGCAGTAGTGGCTTGCGTCCCTAAATCGAAAAGACTTTTCCCCAACGCCATCCTCTCGACTGTGCTCGGAACATTTTGCGAATGGAGTGGGCATCCCATTTAACGCTGTACTGTCGATGAACACGGGGTGCGCTCGCAAGGTGTGTGCAAGTTTTCTCCTGATATTTGCTTTCAGCTTGTAACATTTTGGAACTGAATTTATTTTAATATAGATATTTCGAAGTGGTGACATTGACTCAATTTTATTATCGACAGCACTTAGTTGAAGGCTGATTTTCGTCGCCAGGTGTGGCTGGCGATTGTCAAAAAGTTAGTTCTATTGCTTTGCCTGAATCCCAATCTCCTGCGCAATACCAGAGAGCCATGAGCCCATGCTGACCGTCACAATGCGACTAGATTCTTCTTATTTTCAAAATTAGTACATAATGTAGCTGGAAAGAAACCTTCAATTTCTGTTGCTTAAAGTTGAAACATGCTCATGCATCACTGTTTATAAACATAGAAACATGCTTATGCATCGGTGTTTATAAACGTTTTATTTGAGGATCCCGTGCCAACGAGTGTGTCTTTTGTCGAGAACTGAAAACAGCAAAGTCGAGATGGGCCTTTTGCCGGAGCGAGTCGGTCAATGATACAACGATTCGAAATTGATGCATGAGCATATTTCAACTTTCAGCAACAGAAATTGAAGGCTTCTTCCCGGCTACATTATGTACTAATTTTTAAAATAAGTATCTAGTCGCATTGTGACGGTCAACATAGGTTCATGGCTCTCTGGTATTGCTCAGGTGATCGTGATTCAGGAAGACCAATAGAACAAGCTTTTCGACAATTTTCAGGTACACCCGGCGGCAGAAATGAGCCTTCAACTCAGCGTTGTTGATAAAATTGAATCATTGTCAACACTTTGAAATATCAATATTAAGATAAATTCAGTTAGAAAATGTTACAACCTGAAACAGCCATTATCTCGAGAAAACTTGCACGCACCTTGCGAGCGTACCCCATGTTCATCGACGGTACAGCGTTAAGTTCGGTGTGCGCTCCATTCACAAAATGTTACGAGCACGGTCGAGAGGATAGCGTTGGAGAAAAGTCTTTTCAGTTTACAGAAGCAAACCACTGCCACCGGAGATTGGGGTCATGTAGAAACAGCCGCACTCACCTTGCCGGATTCCGTGCAAGATACATAGGTCCTCAGACTGTATTCAACGCTTTCTGTCGTTATTCGTGTACCCTAAAACCGAGCAATGGTGTCCCGATGACCGAGGGACTGTCGCCATCGATGCCCGTTGCTTGAATTAAGTTTGGGAGTTTAGAACAGAGAAGAAAGCGCAAACGAAGTTAGGGCAATGCAGATGCCTGACACCGGGACGCAAATAGAGGGCTTGACAAGATCTCTTGGCCAACCAGAAGCCGAAAAGAATCTCCTAGCCGTGGTTTGGAATTGGAGGGCAATGCTAAAAACCACCTCATGTTTAAGAGGAAAAAAAAAGCCGCTCACCTGATGTGCATTTCTGGAAACCGGCTTTGACTAGCAATAAATTATTGCCTCAGGAATGAAGTGCTGCTTCAGTAATGGTTCCTGCACAAACAATTCAAGTGTAAGAACACAAGCCCCAAAATTTCCTTGCCATCCTCCTCCCCCTACTTTTTTGTGCATCTAATTAATTTCATCCCTTGGCAAATCCTAAAGATTTCGAAGTGCTTATCCTACGTCTTTCTCTTAGAGCCTAGTTCATGTTGCAGAAACTTGGCTGAGGGGATTAGCTGGAGCGTTCATTGTTCATCGAGACACTTTTTCTTTCACCCCATCCTGTTCTTGAAAGCGGAAAATCCTCTCCCTTGACTACAGTCATTAAGGACTTTTCACAGATCATACACAGGAGGTTAGCATTGCCAAGACAAACTCATGTCTTTACTTTGAGCATGGAATAAATGTATGTCTGATCTACGGAAAGTTCCTGTTATACCAAGGCTCGTACTATTCCGTTGTCAAAGGAGCAGGCATTGTTTATAAAAACTTCGCTTCATTACATTGTTTCAGAGAACAATTGTTCTTTTTTAATAGGGATCAATTAATCATATTAGGACAATTGTCAAATAATGGCAGATTCACGCGATGGATTGAATCGCAATTTTCATCCGTGGACCGTTTGTCACGTTACCATCATGTCGGCTATTCCTCCGATTTGCACCTCGTCAGCAGACGCCCAGACTTAAGAACAAAGTGCCCTTCCATGCCCAGATTTTTAGCGGGTGAGTAAAGGCCCGTTCACACTCTTGCGACCGAGTTAGACCGAGAGAGACCAGACCGGTTTTTAAGCCTCTTGCGACTTCTTAGGACCAACTCCGCTGCATCGCATCCGGACCTAAGAAGTCGCAAAAGGCTTAAAAACCGGTCTGGTCTCTCACGGTCGAAGTCAGTCGCAAGAGTGTGAACGGGCCTTAACAGTAAAAGCGTTTACCGTAGAGCACCAACAGCAGAGCAATATTTTTGGTTTTCGAATGAGCCAAACAAAGATGTCCATTCGCTGTTTCATTTTGTCGAACCATTCTTATTTTCCACTCGTAAAAGAAGCTGCAAGAACTTTGCCCAGCCGACAAGCCGCAAGTTCTGGTAGTCTCCGGGTTGGTGTCAAGAAGCTTCAGTGAAAACTTGCCTAGCAAGCTGCAAGCTTCCCTGCATGTCCACCCAGTTTTCAACCCAGCCAAGACCTTTCTTACGGCTGTAGTGTGCTGAAGAGTGATGCACAAGCAAACAATGCGTGAAGGTATTTCCAAATGCCCCTCCGCAACACCAGGACTTCATCACTTAGACGCTGAAGCCTCCTGGAGCAGGACGATACTTGTGTCATATGGTTAGTAAAGCTAGTAGCGCTTCACGCTAAGCCTGTCATGATGCTTTGTCTTGCTCGGTATATAACAGCAGCACACAATACTTTTTCATAATAGCACAGTGATCGTAGTCGCAAACATCACTTCTGACCTTGGAAAACTGTGCCACAGTGCGATGTTGGCATTTTGCGGAAATGCAGGGCCGGGAATAGGTTCAGTTTGTCCTCGCTGTCATCTGCTCGTCTCCTCCGTATGGATGTGCTTGGAGGACTGATGTTCCGTGGACGTCTTGTCACTTGATCAATTTATCTGCAGATAAGTTCATGTGAATCGGCAATAAGTGGACGGCGGAGTCTGCGGTGACTTAAAGGGGTTATAACACGAAAATTAAACGGATCTATTATTCTTGAAATGGATTGCTCATAGACTACGTAGTATATACACCAAGTTACGCAATTTTAGAGCTCTGGTAATTCCACTATTCAATTTACGAATTGGTATCATTTTCATCTGGCGACCAGGCAACACTGCCCAAGTTAGTCACATCATGGTGCCCATAAAGCATGTGACCATGAACGCTCTTTCATTCTAGGGGCCCCCATGATCGCCCAAGCTCTCCTCGCCGCGGTACGATCAAAACCGCTCGCGCAACTCGGTAACCCAAATGCTTTTCTCGCTCCCGCCGCCGGCCCGTTGACCTTCCACCCTGCAGGCGCCTGCGAGATATTCCCGGGCGACAGTGACCACAACGAGTTCGTCCGTAACTCGCCGTCACTGGAGTTTGTCGCCAGCGGGTCGCAGTCAAAATGAACAGCTTTCAACATCTCTTGATAGCAATCATACTCATCGCTGCTGCAATCAATGTCGAACACTCTGACAAGGCGAGCGATGTCGTAGACGTAATCATCACAAACCGCATGCTCGAAACGTGGAAGGTAAACGAGAAAACTGAAGCTCGAGACACCAAAATAGCCAAATCTGTCAGTGCGTGCAAGGAGACATCGTGCTGGAGGCTGGCTACAAAGCCAGCCTCCAGTTCTGCTTGGATCCGCCCCTCCGAGGGATTCACATTTAAGTGGATTTATCCACGAAACTATTGCGCCATTCTCAAAACAAATCTAGCAGGGTTACAGGAACATACAATGGGTCCTAGCAGTATAGCTATCTTATATTGTATTTTTGGCGTGTCATTTCACGCCAAACATTTTTGTTGACGTTGCCTGCACGTCATAAAAGTGTGTCTCGTATCCAATTAGACATTGTCGAAGGAACGAGGAAACTGCATAATAATGTCGCACACTGTTTACCTTAACCGTTTCTTTTTTCTTCAGTTTTTGATCCTAAGTTGTTTTTTCTATATTTATTGCACGTACAGCCCAAGCTGCACATGTCTCCGCAATCAGTCGCCATCCCTAAAAATGTGTACAATAAAAAAATACATGCTGCCATCTCTGAGCAGCACCGCAAACTATGCTCGGAACAAGCCTGCGATCTCCAAAAAGAGCCAAGGGGCGAAGTATAGTGCGCGGATGAGTTACACCCATCCTAAACGGTTTAGGAACAACCCTAGGTGGACGAGCGAGGCTCGTCCAAAATGGGTTAAGATGCACCAACACCTTCCACGTTGTTGAATCTTATGTAGTAGTATATGATCCTAAATTACCAGACTAGGTTACAGAAAGTAAAGAGTAAGAGGAGGACGGGACGTCGTACCTTTTCATGTTTTCATTTTTTCGCCAGTCCTGTATTAAAAGGTTTTCATAGTAAAAGTGACGGTTGTATTTTATCTACCCTTTTGTGTCTCGCGATCTCCTGCCTACCAACTCAACCAGCAAAGTAATGCCCCCCCCCCCCCCCCCAACACACATCCAACCCACAATATATATTTTTGGATACAAGATGCCATGAATGTGCTGGGCATGTAAACCAAGCTGAAGGCAAATTTGCGGTCTGAGGGAATAAAGAGTTACAAAACTGACAAACATGGCAGTAGCATACTTTTCACTTTTGCACATGTACAAGAACCGCTAATTTCTATTAGAAAAGCGGAAAAGCCCAAGGCTATCAGGTTACTCACCGACAGCAACTACCAGGAAGAGAAAGGGGGGGGTCATGATTGTGAGGGCAGCTGGTCTGTAATGCTTGTGCTTTCCTGAAAGTTGCAAGTACGACTTTTAAAGAAAAATGACCCAAACTATTGCAACAAAATATTCTTTCATTTCATTTCTCATACCAAAAAGGTTGGCATGAGGAACTTTGCCCAACTGACACGACGCAGAATCTGGTACTCATCTGCGTCGAAAAGCTTCTGTAAAGACGCGTCTACCACGCCGCAATCACTTTGAATCTCAAATCAATCTTTCACCCAGCAAGACCTTTCTTGTGGCTGTGGTGTACTGAAGGCACAAGTACAAAGTGAGAGGAGGCATCTCCAAATGCCACTTAGCGGGCCCAGGACTTCACCGCCTCCACGCCAAAGTCTCCTCGAGCAGGACCATGCTTGTGTCTCTGCCATGGTTTGGTTTAGTAAGGCTAGTGGCAATTCGCACTAAGCCTATCATGGTGTTATGTCTCACTCCGCACGTAACAGTGGCGCACAGTTCTTGTTCAAAGCAGCAAATGTCGATTTTGATCTTGGACAACAGTGCCACAGTGTGGTCACAAACATGTTCGGCTCGTCCTGGCTGTCATTTGCGTGTCTGCTCCTTCGTGTGGATGCGCTTGGGAGACGGACGAACCGCGGACATGATCAATCCGTCTGTGGATCAGTTCGTCGTGTGAAGCAGCCATCAATGAAGAGTGCTGTTCATTTTGAACTTGATATAAATAGCCCTTTTGCAAAATCCCCCAAGCACGAAGATTTGTGCGAGACTGTCCCTCGCCTAGCCGCTCTGCCTTGAGATTGCATTGCCTTGTCGCTTGCCTCCTCTTAATCCTCTGTTTTTCGATTCCATTACCTGTCCTTATCTATTCCAATGTATATTTTATTGCTTCTAAGCATAGGCGTAGACTTCGGGGGGGGGGGGGGGGGGGGGCATCGAGGCTCGTGCCCCCCCTGGCGAGATCCGCGGGGGGGAGAGGGGGGCAGGGCAGGGCCTTACCCTCGGGCCCTGCCCTGCCTCCCTAACTAAGATAAAGCGGTGTGCTGTATCTTAGTTAAGTAAGCGGCAGTCGAAGGCATACGCTACAGTGCGAGTAAATGGAGCGAGCGTGGGTGGCCAAATCACAGCGCGCTCGGCTCTCGCATCACGATAGTTGATTCAGAGCTGTGCCTATCCCTATGACATGTGCGCGGCTGTTCATAAACGGCTCCTCTCGACTGTACGCGGGTCTAATTGAACCAACACAAACAGCTAACAGTGCGATAGAAATCTGTAGCAATGGTAGTACTCATACCGCGAAACGACGCGCAAAGCGGCGTGTTGTCCGTCGGCACTCCCATCGAAAAAGGCAAAATAAAGACACAAATACTATATATATACAAGAAATATTGTGCACAGAAGAGAATAGAAACCCTTAGAAGTGATAAAAAATACACTGGAATAGATAAAAATATGTAATGGAATCGAAAAACAGGATTAAGAGAAGGCAAGCGACAAGGCAATGCGATCTCAAGGCAGAGCGGCCAGGCGAGGACAATCTCTCCCACAATTCCTCGCGGGCGGGCCGGGGCGCTCGGGAAAATAGCGAATCGTCTATTAACTGAGCAGCACCTTTCTGTAGGATGGCTAACCCAACCTAAAACCCCTGGATATGTTTGTGTTAGTTTCTTAAGTGGTGTCAAAGTGCCAGTGCACGAGGCCCGTGCAGCACTTGGATGCAAATGGCAGTGTAGCCCTGAAATGAAAGGCATTTGGAAGTGAGTTGCATGTGTCTCTCGCGTTCATACAATTCAAGCTGAACCGTATGTACGCGATTTAGCGAGCGACGGCAATGAGCGACGGAGAGCTCTCATTGCTCGGTTTTTGGATCTCTAGAAAGCTTTGCTCATCGCCGCGGTCGCTTGCTCGCGTCGCTTTCATGTGGCTTGCCTCGTCGTGCAGCTGATCGAGCGATAGCAAAAAGGGTCGCCATCACTTTTCTTGTTGCTCGCTAAATTGCTTACATGCGTTTTATACTTTATAGTTGTTGGCACTTGCCAAAATGTGAAGCATGCATTTTATTCAGGGCTTTGCCCTTGCCGACTCTCAGACTGCTGGGATAACTTTAGGTTCCAGTGAAATACGACCACGTGATTTCTCCCTTTGCTTATGAGCTGAGGAGGAAGTAGTTTAAAACACTTTTTTTTCTGTTTCTTTTGACACCAGTCAATGCGCGTTTTTTTTTCTCTCCTAACCTTTACAGTGAAGTACTGCCAGAGGGTTAGTAAATAAGTGCACCATACACAGAATTTTTTTTATAAGAAGTCAGTGCCCCAGTCGAGAGAGAACTCGTTTATACTCTTCGCAAGCAACATCATCAATACAGACCTTACTTCTAAAGGCGCACGTCACGCAATGTTTCGAGTAGTTTCCAAGGACGAAAATTGAACTTGAATCTAACCTCGCACAGTGGAAGCGAATACAAGCGCCATCACACTAACGGGTACCTTTAGCAGTCATGGGTTCCGCAAAACACACCGCCTAGCTGTCTGGTACCAAGCCGCCACCCGTTTTGCAGAAATCAAGCTCCCTGATACACTCACCAAGTGTCTCGCTTGGCCCCCCCTTGCCTCCGGTGGGACCTTTGCCTTTGGTTGCGTTCCCGCAATCTGAGTGCCCGTGCAGTGACAGGTCGGTTCCGTGGCTTCCTTGGCAAAAGCTCGAGGGTCATCCAATGCGGAAAGCACCTGTGCGACAAGGAACCGCACACGTTCGCTTTCACGCCGACTGCACACAAAAGGATCACGTTATAAACGCTCCGAACAGAAAGGACTCAAAAAGTAAAACGAGTGAGCGAGCACTCACCAATTAGACTCATATCCACAGCTGGTTTTATGGGCACGCCGGCACCTAGGACACTTCCTTTTTCCAAGAACGTTCTTCGATGTTTGTTCCTAAAGTCTGAAAGCGCCCGAAAGTTGCGAAAGTTTTGAAACTCGCTTTGTTTTTAAAAGTTTTTGCGTTTTGTTACGATGGCGATGGCGATGCGGCGATGCTCGTTGGTTCCGAGTTCCGACCAAGTTTATTTGACGCAACGTGAGTTTGCTTGTTTTATTCGACTTAAATTAAAACTTTAAGATATAAAATTTTTTTTTTCAGATTTATAAAAGTATTTGTAATAAAGCATGTCGAAGCGCAATGTGTACTAAACTGGAGCTTGGCTTCGTCAGCTTCGTTTCAATTTGACATGGCGGCGACCACTATTGTGCCGTGTACCGTGCTCGACCTATTTGCTGTGCATTGGTTGTCCTGTTATCCACCTCTTGCGATCCTCATCAGCCCCAAGCATGCTGTCTAAGTATTGTGTCCTCGCCGGAAAGAATATCCAGTCTTCTTGGAAGCGTTGCTCGAATGTCGTCGGCACCCACGAACCGACTCGGCAAGCCTCACGTCGTTGCTTGGTTCCTCCGCGTTTCCGGCGATGGATCCCCCAGCCCTGGCCTCAGCCCTACAGGACGTAGCCGGTGAAAAACAATCTACGACAACGCGGTGTCTTTGGAATGCGATTGCTACGATCAGTGGCTCTTAAAACCTCAGTAGCCCCCCTTCAAAAGTGAACTCTTCGATGTGAACGCCCTTACCTTCAGTGTCCGGAGACTGCTGCAAACCTCCGACGAGAGCGGACGTCTTCGGGCTCCGCAAAGCCCAGAGAACTGTACGCGACTGTACGTGATCCTGGTATAAACATCACCGCGCTCCGTCGGCCCGCCGCAGCACGTCCGCCGAGAGATCGGTTCGCTCGAGTCTCGTTCTGCGAGCGGCACGCCCGTTTCTGCTTCGAATATGGCTACAGCCGACATCGCCGCTTCGCAGCTCACCAATATCTCTGCGTCCATCCTGAGACAGGACATGGAAATCTCTCTAGAGCGAGACGACCAAGGTGGGAAATGGATCACCCCTGGAAAGCCCCGCAAATCTCGTCTTCCGGCCGACTTTGACCCCGAACTTCACGTAGTTATAGTGCATCTCCCAGTCCGTCCTGCTGGCGCAGCGGCGCTGCCTCTTGACAGTTTGCCGGCGTTCTTGCAAGCCGCACAGCTCCTTGCTCATACATGTACCGACGTGTCGCTCCACCTCCGGCAAAATAACCGTCCTCCGCACCCATCACGAAGCGATCGTCGACTGGCTACTTCGCATCACCAATATCACCTTACAAAACATTTTCCCTCCCGTCCACTCCTACCTACCCCCGACGAGATCATCAATGATCTAGAGTCTTATCAAGGTGACATCCTTCAAGCAAGGCGAGTAGGCACAACAGGTTCAGCCATCATCACCTTCATCGGAACCCATGTCCCTTACTCAGTGTACTACCACAGCCTTGAATTTCGCTGCCGTCCCCACAAACCTCGAGCCCATCATTGCAACAGCTGTGTCGAGTACGGACACCGCACTCTGGCCTGCCCGGGCAACCAGCGACGCTGCCCCCCGTGTTCCACCACCCTGGCCCGCCCAGACGAACCCCATCCCTGTACTCCCTGGTTTGCGTTGCCTCAACTCGCAGTGTGGTTCTCAAGCAGGGCACTTGGTCCCGAATAAGCTGCTGCACCTTCACTCACTCCATGAGACGCATCCCTGAACAGTTCTAGCGGCATGTAAAGCGTGGATGCAGGATTCGGTTTATGGCAGTCACCTTGACAATTGCTACAGTGGAGCACACTGCTTACAGAAAGGATCGTGCTAAGAACTGTAGGGGTGTGCTGGTCGTGGTACCTTTTCTACTACCCTTTTGGCGACGCCACGACCTGGAGCTGGAACCTTTCACAAGCATGGCAAGGGGCTGCTATACTGTACATGCTACCTGGCTTCCGTGAAAGTTGAGTCCTATGACCTGCCCAGCGAGCCACTGGTGCTCATTAACACGATTTAATTAAATGTGTGCATACTAGACGTCCTCAAGTTGAGTCGCTCGGAGTGCAGTGTATACCATGGAACCATTTCCAGTGGCCCCAAATACTCGACAGTTCGACGGTACAGTGTGCTCAGTCCACTTGTTCTCAACATGTTTATTAATCGTGATCCCTGCAATCAACTCAACTGCTGTTACGGACGACCTGATACTGGTGCCGCTTATCAGGTGGCCCAAGAAACTACCAGGGTTTGCAGAACAACATCGACAAGGTCTACTATAAACAGCCAGCTATGCTTCTTCGCACAGCCTGACGACAGTTTTGTTCAAAACGTGCGGAACACTGGGTTTTGTACTTAGCGTGTCCAGTAGACCAGGCCATAACAGACTTACGTGCCTTTCACCAGTGGCGTACCAACTTGGTTTTGAGTGGGGGGGGAGGGGGCAAACTAAACCCCCTTCCCCTCCCCTCCTCCCCCCCCCCCCCCCCCCGGGACCGAGGAGCGGTGCCCTTGGTATCCCTTGGGCGCTGCCAGCCAGTGTTTGCCCTGCCCAGTGGTGGCTGTTTTGGGGGGGGGGGGGGGGGGACAAAACACATGACTTGCCCCCCCCCCCCCACATTCTAAGAACTGGGGGACAAGCGCCCCCCTTGACCACCCGGTTGGTACGCCCATGCCTTTCACAGCCCTGGTCCTGCCACACCTAAAGTATTGCAGCTCCATATGAGACTCCTGTGAGGTTGATCTTGTAAGATCAGTTGAAAGTGTTCATCGAAGGGCAACTATACACTATTCTTCGGCAGCCAAGCTCACTCCGGATCACTCACTGCTTTGACATTGGCTAGAATACTGGCCCTTCAATGGACGACCAGAGTTGATCTCAAGTGTGGCCCTCCAGCGGGTTGTCTTATTATGCCTCCTAAACAGCGTTGTGGAACTGCAAGTTCATGAGACAGCACTGAAGGGAGTTGTTTTCAAGAATTGGGCTGGTGCCTTTCAACCGTTTCGTACTGTAGAGCAACAGCCTTCCTTCTTGGTGTGGTCTTCACTGTTCTGGCAATCCCTTTATTTGCACTCACGCAGAACCCCCCTAACAATCATCCCAAGCTCGAAAACATCTGTAGACAGGAAACTCGCTACCTTCACTCCCACTGAGGTAGAGCAGTGCCTATGTGCTTTAACGTGAATTGCAGACTTTTACTTGATTTCTATTTTGTGTTTCCCCCCACTTTTATTTGTTCCTTTTGCAGGGTACTGCGGGTTTCTTGGTATAATCTTTGGCCTCTTTACTATAACGAATTGCTCTTAGCAGGATTAGACGATAAAAGCACTTCTAACGCTTTTATCTTTTACTATGGTACTCTTTGGCACACAACTGTACTATTTTATTCAACCTAACGAAAAACGGGTTTTATGTCCGTTAAGTAAGAAACGGACACACTGTCCGCAAGAATTACGACAAATTGTTTGTAAAATTACGGAAATTTTTTACAGTGCGGGCAAGACCGACGTGTTGCTACACCGCATCAAGACTGGTGACGCCCGACCACTGCGGTGCAACCCTAGGGCCCTCAGCGTCCACAAGCGAGCCCTACTAGACGCAGCACTACAGGAGATGCTGGATACCGGAGCAGTGCAAGAGTCCCAGAGTCCGTGGGCCTCCCCCGTCGTCTTGGCTCCGAAGAAGGACGGCTCGGTACGACTTTGCGTAGATTATCGCCGCCTCAACGCAGTGACGGTGAGAGATTCGTACCCCTTTCCTTCTATCGACTCGGTTATGTACGCTATTGGCAACGCGAAATTGTTCACCACTCTTGACTGCAGTCAAGATTTTTCGCAAATTGAGGTTGATCCAGAGGACGTGCCAAAGACTGCGTTCACTTGCCACAGAGGATTGTTTGAATTTACTCGCCCCTACCCCCTTTTGGCCTTTCCAATTCACCCGCTAGCTTCCAGCGTTTAATGGATATTGTTCTCGGCGACACAAAATATAAATTCGCCATGGCATACATGGATGACGTCGTTATTTTTTCCCAGACTTTCGAGGAACACCTGAAGCATCTTGGGATCGTCCTAGAGCGCCTGCGCAACGCCGGCCTGACGATTCACTCTGGCAAGGCGCAGCTCGCTTCACCACAAATTAACCTCATTGGCTTTGTAGTGGACAATGGAGTTCTTCGCCCCAACGAGGACAAGCTGCGTGCAATAACAAAGTATCCGCGGCCACACGACGTCAAGAGTTTGCAACGGTTCCTTGGATTGATTGGGTTTTATCGCCAGTTCATCCCTCGCTGCGCCGAGATTGCTAACTTCCTGACCTTGCTCTTGCGCAAAGGCGAGAAATGGCGGTGGGGGGAGGATCAGCGCGTCGCTTTCCTTCAGCTCTCGAAAGCAATCACCGAAGTCGCCTCTTTGAAGTTGCCGGATCTCAACCGACAATTTGTCGTCCAAAAAGATGCCAGCAACTCCGACCTGGGGGCAGTCCTCCTTCAGGAACACGACAACGTTCTTCGCCCAGTCGCCTTCGCTAGCCGCACGCTGACAGCGGCCGAGCGAAACTACTCCGTGACGGAAAAGGAGTGTCTCGCCATCATCTGCGCCCTCAAGAAGTTAAACATGTATCTCGATGGCGCTTCCTTCCAGATACAGACGGATCACCAAGCGCTCTCCTGGCTGAAGAATTTGCAGAATCCAGCCGGACGTCTTGCACGATGGGCTCTGACACTGCAAGCGTACGACTACACTATCGCCTGCAGGAAAGGAACAACTAATATTGTGGCAGACGCACTGTCACGGGCTCCTTTGCAGGTCCCTCCCACTGAGACGGAAGCAAAGTTGGTGGGATTAACCGACATCGTGGCCCGCACTTCGGAGTTACGGTGGGAGACGTTGGTGAGCAGAGCAGACCTCCGCAAGGCCCAGCAGGAAGATGGACTTTGTCGACACGTGTGCGAGAGGCTTGCGGCACAAAGAGCAAGAGGCACCGGAAGCGACGACGAGTACGACTCGTACCTGCTGAGCGAGGACGGACTTCTTCTCCGTACATCCCCCAGGCAGACGACGACAGCGATGGATCGCCTTTCCGGGTTCTGATACCTCGGAAGCTGCGCAAATCATTCATCAGGTACTTCCATGATTCAGCATCAACGGGTCACAGCAGCGGCAGTAAGACTTACGATAAGTTATGTCGTGTTGCGACTTGGCCAGGAATCAGGCAGGATGTACTGCAGTATGCTCGCAGTTGTCCAGTGTGTCAGAAGGCGAAACCTCGCGGAGGCCAACCACCAGGATTAATGCACCCAGTCGTTAGCCAGTCGCCTTGGCAGATCGTCGCATGTGATGTCATGGGACCGTTTCCACGTAGTCCTCGCAGAAATCAGTACCTACTTGTTGTGGCTGACCACTTCACCAAGTGGGTCGAACTGTTCCCCTTACAGAAGCTTCTTTCGCAGCGGATCTGGGACTGCCTTCTGTCCGTTTTCACGAGATTCGGCTTTCCTGCAGAGCTCATCACGGACGGTGCTTCGTACTTTCGAAGCAAGATTTTCGTCGACACCTGCGCTGCGCTTGGAATACGGCACAAGCTGACTTCGCCGTATCATCCGCAAGCCAACATCACGGAGAGGATCAACCGCAACCTCAAAATGATGTTGATTTACCACACAGCCCGTCACAAAGACTGGGATGCCAAACCCGACGAGATGGCATTTGCAACGCGCACCACGGTCAACCGATCCACTGGTTTCACGGCTGCTCGTCTCAACTTTGGTAAGGAGCTAACCTTCCCAATGGAAAATTCATTTCTATACACAGATGTTGCGCAGAATGGACGCCCATTCGCGCAGTTCGCCCAGGACGTCCATCACCGACTCTCGTCGGCCGTTCTTGAAGCACGAGAGAACCTCGACGTCGCTCCTCTTCAACAGGCCGCCCAGTACGACAAGGGCCGCCGCAATGTCCACTTTCAGGTTGGAGACATGGTACTTCGTCGGACACATGCCCTCAGCGATGCGTCGAAAGGCTTCGCAGCATCTCTCGCCAACCGTTGGGATGGACCCTTTCGCATAACGGAAACAGTTTCCCCGCTGAGCTACCGCCTAGCACGACTGCATGGTACACAGCAGTACGGTCCATTTCACGTGTCTGAGCTCAAGCGTTACTGCGAGCCAGCAGTTTTTCCGCAGGTCCCGGACATCCCAGCTCCCAGCCAGCCCTTGGACCACGGAACTACGCCCAGGCGGTACAACCTCGGTGACTCATCACCTGTTCTATTCATATCCTTTTTTGGCTGGCTGCGTCTCTTCGCGGAGAGGGGGGGGAGAGGATCCATTTCCTTCCCGCGGGTCTGCCCTTTGTTTTCACAAAGGATTGTTTTGTTAGCGAGTGTCCCCGAACATGTTTGACGTATCACAACCAGACCCGTTAATTCGTCCCTTTTCTTCGTGTGCCCGTTCTTTATTTCCTCCGCAGGATCGTCACTGCCACCAAGAGCGTTCCCGCCACGCCTATCATTTCAGGCGCTTGGCGGCACGCTTCCCGCCGCGCCGTGAGCGTGTCTCCGTCGCGACTTGGACCGTGCTGGTAGAGGACCGCCCGGTGGGCTGGGCCTCAGCGCTGCGCTGGAGGGAGCAGCCCCGGCCCGAGCGTGGCGCGCCCCCGGAGACCGTCCCCGAGCCTTTCCGGGGCAACACGTTGGAGGACCGGCACCTGCACGAGCCCGCGGCCGTATACAACGAGGCGGAGCGCCGCCTGCTGTGCCCCCCCCCCCCCCCCGTCTGCGGAGTGCCGGAGCTCCACCGGCCCACCCACCTGGCGGGCGCCTTGCACCAGCCCCGCGTCGCGGCGGACTGGGCTCTCCGAGCCGCGCCACCTCCTGCTGCACCTCCGGCAGCCCCCCGCCCGTTGGAGGTCACGGAAGCCATCCGGGTCCTCCGCCAAGTCCGCCCGGATCTGCTCCGCGACCCGGCCCACGAGGAGGCCATCTTAGACCAGTGTTGCGGAATGGCCACCCCCATTCCATTCCAATTCCATTCCGGGGAATTACAGTTTTCGATAATTCCATTCCTTTCAACTCCTAGGAATGGGGACACCGGGCCCATTCCCACTTCTGGAATGGCTGAATCGTTCCATTCCATTCCTCTAATTCCTAAACGTTAAAAGTGTCACTTGACAGCTGCATTACGTTGCCGGGTTGGGCAGAATTATTCAAAAATGTATTTGGAAATACAAATACTGGGATAGTTGAAAATAGTTGCTAAGATACTGATTCACAAGTCTCAAATATATCTGTAATAATGTATCGCGATACGTATCGGAAAAAACATTTTAAAAAGAGGCAAAAAGTTTTTGGAAAACAGATACAAGAATACATTTTAGGGAGGACCGAAATGTAAAGCTGATAATGCAATACATTTTTCAAATTTGTTTGAGACGCCAACTGAGGTGAGGCTTTAAGTTTGAAGTGGAGGTTTATTTTATTCATGTTCAAGGTGTTGCATTGAACATGAAACTTTACCCACGCTGCTGTATGAAAGGACAATATGTACTTTCGTTGTAGGTGACCTCGTTGAAGATCATGAAGGCGCATTTGGAATTTTCGAGAAAACTGAAGCACATGTCTTATCTTTTGTTACGGTTGAAAAATGAATACGGTAGCATCCCTGTTGTGACGGTCCTTCCTACCGACTCTCCACCTCCAACGCATGAATGGCAGTCTTTAAGTTTCGCCTAGCATCATTCAAACAGAGACCTGGTGGATTGCGACCTGACATGGCCAGCACAGTTGCGAGCTCTCCGAGAAACAGCGCACTCGAGACAAGTTGCAGGTGTACGAAGTCTGGGTCCGCACAGCGAGGCCACCTCTGGCCTCCTTCCTGGGTATCGGATCACCAGAACGGCGGGTCGCGTTCACGTCGGCTGATGACGTACCCTTGATCCGTGGAATATTACAGGCGCAGACGCATTCGGATATGTGCTGAACTTGACTGGTGAAAGGCGCCACCGCCTCTCCCCCCCCCCCCCCTTCCCCTCTGTTCTTTGCTTTGACGCTTGTTTTTTGTATTGCATTTTTTGCGTATAAGTCTGTTTGGGCCTTACGTGGGTTCGCAGATTCCCGCTCATTTTATTTCTGAACAACCGACTCCCTAACTGGAACGGTGTGCGGAGCACTAAAAAAAAAAAAAAAAATACAAAGAACTTGGCCCCATTTCATTCCGGGCCAAAGGCATCTAATTCCATTCCCATTCCATTCCCCTCATCGTTGCCGCCATTCCATTCCCATTCCATTCCGGGGTCGCGAAAACGCGGAATGATTCCGGAATCATTCCAACTCCGGAGTGGCGACTCCGCAACGCTGTCTTATGGTGAATTCCACTTGTAGATCTGGAGCGCTTTCCAAAATCCGCGAGGGAGGCAAAATTCCGCTCCGTGGGACCCGATCCGAATCGAAGAGGGGAAGATAAACTTGCATTTTTGGAGCGACCTCCCCCACACCCCTTCCCCTCCCACCCATTCTCCCTCCGCCGTACAAAATGGCCGCTGCTCAAACTTGACCAGTCCCACCAACGCCTCAGCCGGCTAATCTATCCGACGACCAGTGACGACTGTCACTGCTTAGCTGCAGAAGTAACACAGGACGCAGACCGGGCGAAATTATACGTACCACGGCGCCCATGTCACAAATAACGGAGACGTCCGCGTTCGGCACCGTCACATACCTTTCGGCCGCCTCAAAGCGGCGGGGCACGGACAGCGATTGCCAGCGGTGGAGTTCAGATTTGTAGTACGGCTTTAATAAACACAGAGGTAACAAACCATCACTTGCGCGGTCGTTGCCTAACCACTTCTTGCTTTATTTCACGGGAAAACGCCGACGGAATGCAGTGCAAAAAGGTAAACATTCACTGGTTGCAGAATGAATAGGCCTAACCTTGCATCTGCCTCCGGCTTTTCTGTCGTTCCTTTTCTCGTTCTTCCTCTCGCGATCACAGAGTCAGCGCTTACGATTTGCCACGCTCCACATTCCCGGCTTTTTATCCCTGATCTGCGCGAAGTAGAAGCGTTCGAGCCGTCACAATCCAGAGTAAACAACCGACGCACCCGAACAGATCCAACTCCACGACCCGACCGGCCCGCCGATCTCTCCAACCTCGCCGCGCATGCGCACCGCCGATTTAGACGGAAATCACGTGGGCCGCTCTGTCAACTTCCGGAGAGATCTGTGAAACCCCGCAGAGCAAGTTCGGCGGAGTTTGGGGCGCTCCGTGGAGCGGGCGCTGCCAGAGATCTACGAGCGGAAGATGACCAACTTGAGCCAGATCTGCGAGCGGAATGTGCGCGCTCCAAATGGAGCGCTTTTGGAGCGCTCGAGATCTGCGAGCGGAATTCACCATTAAGGCCGGTTCAGACACTTGCGTTTGAGTGCGTTTGACTGCGTTGCGTCGAGAACCGAAAGCGAGTCACCGGCACATCTGTGCTTCGTATGAGGCGTGGACTCCAATTCAAGGAATCATCATGGCACGCGACATAAGCAGCCGGGATGTACTGGTTTCTCGCTGCCGCAACGCGGTCAAACGCAGTCAAACGCAACTGTCTGAACCAGGCCTTAGACCTCGACCTCTAAAAGGGGGAAAGGGGGTGGGGGGAGGTGTGGGGCGTTCGGCCCGCCACACGGCGGCCAAACCGGCGACTAGCGGGGGGGCGGCTCCCGGCGCCGACAAGCTAGAAAAGGGATGGCCCGTGTGGCCGAGGGCAGTTGCTGCCCCGAGTCTTGACCAGGCCGAGTCATGGTAATAAACCCTGTTTGACCCCGAGGAACGAGTCGTCTGGTTGATCACCTGCGGCCGACGGCGGAAGGCGAATGCCACAGGCCTCATTCCTGTTATTTGTGGCGGCTACTCTGTGAACTGCTGTCGCACTTGCTAAAGTTGGAGCTTTAGCGAGGTGATACATACTGGAGAATTAAAACAGTGCGCGGTACGAGAGACCGAATGAGGAGACAGAAACACAGCGCCTAGTCATAACACATATTTATTGATGGTGACAGCGCATTATATGCTTGCGCAGTCAATAACAAACAAAAAGAGGATCTGCCTAAAAGCACATCTCTAAAAAAGCGCCATAGAGAGCCGGGTAGAGCATGCACGTAAAACAAGCACGCCAAGAAACAAGAAAATCAATCTCTTTGCTTGACAGGGAAAGTCAAAGTTGGGACAGGCGTTGATGTGGTTTTCATGAAAGGCCTGGGTAGAGTTTGGCCCCGGAGATCCGGGTCGGCGCTACCAGAAGGTTGCGGTGGATGGCGTCTCAGCTGGAGGCGCTGAAGGTAGAGGAGTCACTTCCGCACCTCCACCAAACTGGTGTGTGTGTGTGCGTGTGTGTGCGTGTGCGTGTGCGTGTTTGTGTGTGAGTGTGTGTGTGTTTGTGTGTGTGTGTTCACACACACACACACAGTTTGGTGGAGGTGCAGAAGTGATTCCTCTGCCTTCAGCGCCTCAGCTCACACACACGGTTCTGATTACTAGGCTAAGCTTGTTCAGTTCACCGCGAAGAGAAAGGTGTTTGAGTGCGCGTTAACTTAATTTATTTTTACGGAGTACGCAACGCTCTCCGCTGTTTTTTTACGAAAGAAAGCAAGAATAACACTACATAGTAGAGATACTGCGAAACTCCCAGAGGTTGAGTTAGTAAGTCAAATTTGAAAAAAAAAAAAAAAAAGTACGAAAATTTCCAGGTTTCTGAAAGTTCAAAATGAAAAAGTTCAGACTCGTTCACAAATCAAGTTTTAAAAATCGAAGATTTCAAATTTTTTCCCGGTACCAGTGCCAAAAATTTTAACTTTCCAAATTAGGTACGAATTCTTAAAAGTTTGGGGACAGATATTGAACTTCGCAGCTTCAAATAAAGTTTTGACGGCTTCATATAAAAACTATCGCAAAGTGTGCTACAAATTTCACTGAAAACGTTGCACAGTTCTTTTATGCCGTAAGTACTTTTCTTCCTACTCAGTACCGTGGTAATGACGGTAAAACCCGCACTGCTGTTGTCTATCGTAATTTATAAAACAAGTGTTGAACTTGTTGAGCGCTTTGTAGAAAAGCTGTGAGATTATCCGGTGAATGTACTTAATACCTTTTTGAAAATTAGTAGCAATCTGTTAGAATGTCGCTTAAATGCGATTCTCGCATGAGAAAACCAAATATACGAGAAAGGGCATGCACATAAAAGCATTCAGATTTCCCGAAAATTTGTATTTCCTCTGGACGTTTTTTTGCGGTGGAGTAGGGCGGAGAAAATACAAGAACGAGGCAAAGCACCCGACACAGCTCTAGGTTGAGGAGAACGCAACCAGAATAAATTAAGGGGCTCCCCGACCCCAAAAATACAGCTGATCAGATCAGGACCGGTCGTCTTTAGGCTTAACATTGTTAGGAGCTCGGTTTATGCCACTACATTTATATTGAGAATATTTACAAATGGTTGTCAGTTGCAGTGCATCAGCCGGCCATCGTAGAACGTCCGTGCACCACGTCACCCCGAATCTCAGTGTCTCGTGGCACCCGTCGCGAATCGCGTGGTGCCGAAACACACCGCTCTCGCTGTCGTTCCTGTTGTCCTTGTAGCTCGGGGGGCTACAGGTGTCCCCCCTTGGACAAGTAACTGTGGCCACTTGAGTAGAGTTTGTTTGGTGTTTTGTGGGGTGTTGGTGTTTTATGCTCATGCTTGGACGTTGGTGAATCGAAGGGCGAGAAGAAAGCCGGTTTTAGTCTGTCGATTGAGACGGTTTCGCGTTTACCTCGAAGCAAGAGGGCATAGCATTTTGGTGATTTTTCCAGGACAGGAAATGGTCCATCGTACAAGTTTTGCAGAGGCTTCCGCGGTGCGTCCTTCCTGATGAAAACGTGTGTAGCCTCAGTCAGTGCAGGATGTTGGAAAACCTTCGGTTGCGTTTGTTGGCGTGATGGAACTGGGCGAAGCGTTGACATTGCTTGCCTTAACTTGTGGACGCAGGATGCGGGATCCACGCTGTCTGGTATGGTAGGAGGTTCGATCATGTCCGCAGGCAGGCGTAGCGGAGCACCGTAGACGCGCTCAGCCACCGTACTCCCTAGGTCAGGTTTTAGCGTTGAACGCAACCCAAGCAGCACAATGGGCAAGTTTTCGACCCAAGCTTCGGGAGACGACTGCGTGCGAAGTGCTGATTTTAGCTACCTATGAAGGCGTTCCACGAGGCCATTTGCTGCAGGATGGTAAGCTGTTGTGCGCGTACGGGAGCAGCCAAGAAGGGACGTGAGTTGAAGAAACAGAGCGGACTCAAATTGGCGTCCTCGATCGGTCGTCACCGTGGAAGGTACTCCGAAACGGCTTACCCAGGTAAATAGAAAAGCTCTGGCGACCGTCTCGGCTGTTATGTTCTCGAGCGGGTAAACTTCAGGCCATCGGGAGAAACGGTCGACGCACGTCAATAAATAGGTGAAACCGCGTGATGGCGGCAAGGGTCCGACGATGTCCACGTGCACCTGCTCAAAACGTAGTGACGGAAGTGGAAACGCTCCGAGCGGTGTTCGTGTGCGTCGCTGTACTTTGCAGCGTTGGCAGGCAAGACAGGAACGTACCCAATCACGAACGTCGGCTTTGACTTTGGGCCAGACAAAACGGTTCGTACTGAGTTCCTGCGTTGCACGGACACCAGGATGGCAAAGCGAGTGTAGCGACGTGAACACAGCATGACGTAAGTTTTCTGGGACGTAAGGTCGTCGGGTTCCCGTGGACTTGTCGCAGACGAGGGTGACACCGTGATCTGGAAAAAATACGACCTCAAATATCAGTGAAGTGCCGGCTTCGCGAATGGATGGAAGCTCGTCGTCGTCTGTTTGGGCCTCTGCAAGCTCCGAATAGGTAAACTGCGTCTTCTCTGAATCAATAGCGTTGAGGTCCAAACGACACAGTGTATCGGCAGCAGTGCTATCTTTTCCCTTCAAGTGGCGCAAGTCGGTGGTGAACTCTGCGATGAAAAAGATGACCACTCTCGCGGGGAGTGGTTCTGGATGGGCGACTGAATCGCATGAACGAGCGGCTTATGATCTGTCGCAATGAAAAAGTTGCGTCCCTCTAGGAAATGTCGGAAATGCTTTACAGCCAAGTAGGTAGCCAGCAATTCTCTACCAAAAGTGCTGTAGTATTTTTCAGTGTCTTGCAGCTTTCGTGAGAAGAAAGAAATGGAAGACCAAATGTTGTCAATCTTATGCTGCAAGACGGCGCTAACAGCAGCGCTGGAAGCGTCGACCATCAGGCAAGTCGGTGCTTCAGGTGAAGGATGTACAAGCAAGGTGGCGTTCGCGAGTTCTTTCTTGACCTTCTCGAAAGCAACTGCTACCTCAGGGGGCCTAGCCAGGGGTGACTTTTCTGCAGTGGAACTGCAGAGTAGGGCTACCAAGGGGTGTAGCAACACTGCGCACTGTGGCACGAAACGCCTGTAAAAATTCACAAGGCCAAGGAATCGTCGTAGAGCGCGTTGTGTTGTTGGAGGTGGACAGTCCAAAATAACCTGAACTTTTTATGGAAGCGGTTTGGTTCCTTGACTGTTAAATTTGTGGCCAAGAAATTCAAGTTGGGTTGCTCCGAACTGGCACTTGTTCGTGTTGATCACGATTCCATGATCGTGGAGCCTACCGAAGACTTGCTCCAAGTGGACCTTGTGCTCATGCGGGTTCGCACTGGCAATGAGGAGGTCGTCCAGGTAAGCAAAGCAGAAGGGAAGTCCACGGATGACTTCGTTGATGAAGCGTTGGAACGTTTGGGCCGCATTACGAAGCCAAAATGGCATCTGAACGTATTCAAAGAGGCCAAAAGGTTGTAATTATAACGCAATTAAATGCAAAGGTGCAAGCGAGCTGGACAAGAATGACGAAAATATTTTCGTCATTCTTGTCCAGCTCGCTTGCACCTTTGCATTTAATTGCATTATAATTACAACCTTAAATCGCCAGCTTCACCCTCGTTGGTGTTAGACTGGTGGCAGCTGATAAAACCCGTTTGCTCTACTGACGTCTAACCCCTGGTTAGCTCAGTTGGTGGAGCGCTCCACTTGTAATGGAGAGGTCCCGGGTTCGATACCCGGACCAGGCGGATTTTTTCGGTCGCTCACCAGTCACCTAGCTGTGTTTGGAGTTTATGTTTGTCCTTTGTCCCTTTTGTTCCCCTTCTCCAGGGATTATTTTCGTCATTCTTGTCCAGCTCGCTTGCACCTTTGCATTTAATTGCATTATAATTACAACCTTAAATCGCAAGCTTCACCCTCGTTGGTGTTAGATTGGTGGCAGCTGATAAAACCCGTTTGCTCTACTGACGTCTAACCCCTGGTTAGCACAGTTGGTAGAGCGCTCCACTTGTAATGGAGAGGTCCCGGGTTCGATACCCGGACCAGGCGAATTTTTTCGGTCGCTCACCAGTCACCTAGCTGTGTTTGGAGTTTATGTTTGTCCTTTGTCCCTCTTGTTCCCCTTCTCCAGGGATTATTTTCGTCAGGCCAAAAGGTGTTGTCATGGCGGTCTTCGGTATGTCGGATGGCTCAAAGGGGATCTGATGGTATGCCTTGATGAGGTCGATTTTGGACTAGACTGTCGTGCCCGTCAGAAACAATGTACAGTCCTGAACATTTGGGATGGGGTAGCGGTCTGGCACTGTTGCGACGTTGA
Source organism: Ixodes scapularis (assembly GCF_016920785.2). NCBI lineage: Eukaryota > Metazoa > Arthropoda > Arachnida > Ixodida > Ixodidae > Ixodes > Ixodes scapularis. The sequence continues at coordinate 13,150 of NW_024610030.1, read as the reverse complement.
GCGCGCGGTAGTCGCCACAGGGGCGCCAGTCGCCAGACTTTTTGGGCACCATGTGTAGGGCGGATGACCAGGGACAGGATGAGGGTCGCACAATACCTAGTTGAAACAAATGCTCGAATTCGTCACGAGCGACACGCAGCTTGTCTGGTCCCAGGCGACGTGGTCGGCAATGAACTGGCGGTCCGGTCATGAGATTGTGATGCGCTACATCGTGCTTTGGCGTCTCCTCGAAGTTTCTTGGCTTGGTTAGATCGGGATACTTCCGCAGAATTTGGGTGAACTCGTTTGAAAGCGGAATCACGAAAGTTGGGCTAAGTGTTGGAGCCCGCGATAGGACTCCCGACACATGCATGTTTGTGCTTGAATCGATCAGTCGCTTGTCCTTCATGTCAACGAGGAGATTGAAGTTTCGCAAGAAATCGGCACCGACCATCGCGTACTCTACGTCAGCTACCCAGAACAACCACTGAAACCGACATCTGAGACCGAGGTCCAGGGTCAGTGATTTTTCTCCATAGGTAAGGATGAGGGACGCATTGATGGCTTGCAGCGAAGGTGTTTTGGTGCGATTTTTGCGATCGAAAGTAGAGGCAGGGATGACACTTACTTCTGCACCTGTGTCGATCAGGAAACGTCTGCCGCTGATCTTGTCGCGAACGTGGAAAAAGCGGCTAATAGGCTGGTACGGGTCGCTGGCCGCCACTAGCGACCGCCTATCCCGTTTCCCTGGTCCCAGGGACGGGGAGCACGACAATGGCGGGCCTCAGAGCCAAACTGTCGGTGGTATCGGCACAGCGACTTCATAGAAGGCGGAGGACATGGTGAGGGTCGACGAGAGCTGTCGCGACCAAAGCGTTGGCCTGCACGGTCTCGCGAGCGCCGTCCCGTTGACCGAGCACGTTAAGAGGATTCCCGTCGAAGCTTGGACACCTCTGCCGTCAGTTTCTGCATAGCCTTCCGGAGTTCGGCGATATCCGAAGTAAGGTCGGAAGTTCGCTGTGTTGCGCCGATGGTAGGGCTGTTGACCTCCAAGATTCGGTCAGCTAGCTTGGCGAGTTCCAGGAGATGAAGCCTGTGGGCCACAGCTAAACTGACGCGAACGGGGAGCGGGAGGCGCTGTAAGAAACGCTCTCGAAGGATGGCTGCGTCGATGGAGGCCGCCTTGTCGCCTAACAAGTGTTGTAAGTGACGCAAGAACTGAGATGGCCGACAGTCACCCAGTTCTTCAGTGCTAAGGAGCTGCTGGAGGCGTCGCTGCTCTGAAGCGACGAGGCGACTGACTAGAGCCTCCTTGAGTGTGTAATACGGAGTGTCGCCGAGCGGCGAGAGGAAAATGCCTCTAACCTCGGTGGCTGCTTGGGGTGGGAGGGCGTCGATGACGAGCTCGTACCGCCTTATCTGGGAGGTTATTCGGTGCAGGCGGAACTTGTTCTCTATCTGCACGAACCAGAGTGCAGGATCTTCTGCCCAGAACTTAGGAAGAGTCAGGACAGTGGTAGCTCCAATGGCGAGGGGGGCGTCTTGGTCATCTCCTGTAGCCATGGCGGATGCCCGGGTCACCAGAATTGTAGTGGGCTAGGTTTATGTCACTACATTTATATTTACAATATTTACAAATGGTTGTTAGTTGCAGTGCAGAAGCCGGCCATCGTAGAACGTCCGTGCACCACGTCACACCGAATCTCCGTGTCTCGTGGCACCCGTCACGAAGCGCGTGGTGCCGAAACACACTGCTCTCGCTGTCGTTCCTGTTGTCCTTGTAGCTCGGGGGCTACAACATAATGCTCGGTGTCTGGAACATTTCTTCTTCGATGAACCAAGATAGTGACCGCTCTAGAGGGCAGCCAGTTCCTAATTATATAGGAGTAAGCGCCGATCCAGCGTTCGTTGTAGCGCGTCTGCATCGCGCTCTGCACAGGCCTTTCCCAGACCAGTTGCTTACTCGAGAAAAGTGAGGGACTTGCGTTCGTAGTCAACTACCGGGTGTCCCAAGTCGCAGTAACGCTCTTTAAATCGACCGCGAAATTCGGTTTCCTAACGTATCGCACTACGATTTTGTGCAGCGTTGCCCACAGGTGCTGCATTTTTTGTTTGTCAAATTTGCAAAAAGCGAATTTACCTGAGGAAAAAGTAAAGAAAGAGAAAGGCTTAACTCCTATAGAAACACAGCAAAGCCACCGGTGTTTAAACAATACGGCGCCGTTCCGCACGGGATGCAAGAGATGGCGCAAGCGGTCGCGACGCCAACTGCCGCCGAAGAACGTGCATACGGCGCCGAGAGCCGGCGTCATTAGCAGGCGATCTCCTACCTCAAGATGTGCCTCACAGCGTAATTATTATGCTAAAGGAATCATCCGGGGAAATTTTATTTTGTGATGTGTATGTCCGATCTGGGAACAGGATCCAGAAATATTTGGGAGAGTTCAATGCCCCTTTAAAGACAGCGTCTTCCTTACACCTTAGAGGTAACAGAACATTTTGTTTGTTGAAAACACCACCGCTGGCATTTATGTGTTCTTGGAGCCTTTTTTACTCGGATAAAGGTCATGTGAAATAATGACCTCCGGGGCCTTCAAAGGATTTTGAAGCATTTAGATCATTAATTGCTTAAGCATTATTCCCAGCACAAGAATAATATAATCAATCAAAATTTTACAATATATCGCTACGGGTACGTGACTCGTTTAAAATATGCTCACAAAACATATAAATTAATATTAATAATATAATAATAATAAAGTTTATTTCCCATTCGATACAGGAATGGAGGAAACAGAGGGAAAAAGCTGTTTAACAGCTTGACGAAGCCCCCTGCTCCCTTACAGTTCCACATGACAAATTAGAAATACAAAGCAACAGCAAAGATATCAACATTGTATACAAAAATAGATTACAACCTATCGGAGAAAAGTAATATATTCAATTCAAATAAGAAAATAAATCTTGCATTGTGACAGACATTATATCAACGTTTTTGTTTAAGAGGAAATTTAGTAAAGTAGGTAGCATATACTTAAGAAACGCTGTTTTCACTGCAAAAGCCTCAAAACAAAATCCAAGTCAGACAATTGAAGTGTAAGTTACTTTAAAGCAACGCGTGACGCATGACACTTAATATTACATCAATTATTTATGCCTATCTCAATAGCGATGTCAGAGTGATTCATGTTCTAAAAAGAAATAAAAATGAGATATAATAATAATCCAATTTAAACGCGCGACCAACTATGGCAATCCAAATTTGGTAAATTATCGTGGGTGTTAATTTCAGCATTCTTAATTAACAAGCTATAAAATAAAAACAGCCTAGCATTCTTAGCTAGTTTGAGAAATTCGCGTAAAATGACATTAATTGTGGGTAAAGCATATGGTTATATCAAAGTTGCGACTTTTGGCATTCAGAAAAAGTTCCTCCAAACTTGCCGCCAATCCTTCCGAACCAAATGCCCCAAAATACAAAAAAAAAAAGAAAAAAAAAGAACAGATCCTGTTGTTCTTTTATTGCAAAACTACCCAGAATCTTTTTCTTTTTTTTTAGGAGCCCCACCAGCTAGCACGTCTGCTCCCTGCAGTACGTTTCGTTGGCATTGGAAAACCGGTGAACAGTAGCATGTTTTAGTATTGCGTATACGAACGAAAGCAAGCGCTTTGTGTTTGCGTTAGCGTTGCGCGTTCCACATTTCGCGTGGGCGGAGCCTCAAATTACGGTCTTGGATTGACGTATGGCAACGACGCGCATCTGCAGCGTGGAGCACGCAACTCTAACGCAAACGCACAGCGCTTGCGTTTCCTTCTACACGCAATACTAAAACTCTGTAGTAAGGTAGAGTCACATGCCGGCTGCAGCAGTGCGTAGGGTCAGTGAAAAGTCTTGTTTGCGTTTCAATACGACTCTTCGCGAGCCATGACTGCGAGCAGTCAGTTCCGCCGTGTTCGCTGCGCAGGGGAGCCGAGGACACTCACCAGAGCGCTTCCCGTTTCGGCCGCGGGAGGGCGAGCAACGAGCTGGAGGCGCGAATATGAGAGACCATAGAAAAAATCGTAAGGGTGCAGGCAAGCTGGTGAATATTAATCCTGTTGAAATTAGCCTGAGACTGGGGTAGAGAAGAAACATCAAAACGTAGAAAGGGCAAAAAATAGACAGGACGACGTCTCAATGGAAGAAACATCAAAACGTAGAAGAGACAGAAATTATAGAGGACGACGTCTCTCCTTGAGACTTCGTCCTGTCAATTTTCTGTCCCTTCTACGTTTTGACGTTTCTTCTCTACCCCAGTCTCAGGTTAAATTAAACATTGGAGACCATTCCTGCTGGAAACGGATCACCAGCCCCTGGTGTATATTAACCCTACACGACATTCTGACGCTCGCTTGATGCGATGGTGTCTTCAGCTCCAGGAATACGATCTTTTCGCGGACGCCACATTAGGGGCGGCGAAAATGTGGGGGCGGACCATACCTCACTCGATTGCAGAGTTACATTATACAGAAAATAATGTACAGTGAAACCTGTCATTATGCCGTAAGCAAATCGGATGGAATTATGAGTATATTTCGAATGTTTTTGTGAATTGCTTTTACTAATTATTCAGTTTAAGGACGCTCCTGAGAAATGTCGGGTGTAAAACGTGAAGATATTGGCCTCGAGATCCAGATTGGATTGTGTGGAACCGTGCTTTTGTTTATCCATGGTTGTCTGTGAGGCACGTGTTGATTCTATCCGTCCACAATGCGGGTAGAGACAAAGCATGCAAATAACGGCACAGAACATGGGCAAAGGTACAGAGCACGAGCTCTTAGCAGTTGATTCCGGTCCGCGAGCGCTGCATTGGCGCCTCGAATGGCTTCGACCTTGCGTGTAGCGTTCCTTTTGCTCCAAGTAGCTGTAACACAAAGGGTTAGTTCTGCTTTCCACCACGACGAAAATCATGATTTAATAGTTTTAACAAAATTACTATTCATGTCAGTAGAAAAAAAAAAGAAACCACCATTGTGCCAGGCTTCATCATGACAGGGTTAACGGAACGCGTTTATGCAAGGAGTGGAGCCGCAACAGGCAACACTGATCCGCGCGTTGGGGCACATTTTTCCAAACCCCGTCGCCGTTAGCCAAAGGGTGCTCCCGCAGGGAGATCCAATTCAATAGCGCTGTGAATGCGCCATAATGGAGGTGGGGTGGTTTTATCAGGGTAACCATACTGTTCCTAAAAGCATGAACAAGATCGTTACAGACAGGTGGAGTTTCAAGGGTACTAAGCAACATATTAAATGGTCTGAGAGTCTTAGGGCTAGATTGTCATCTACGATATTGGAGATTGTGAGGTGCGTGCTGGTTCACTCACTTTGCCTGAAAGGTCCTCTCCATGGCATTTTTCACCACCTCCATATTCGTAGCCGTTTTCTTCCTTTCTCTTCTCATTGCGTTCATGTGGCCGGTTATGAAATGTCAACCTCCAGTCGTGGGCGAGGATGCCTGCAGCTTCCTAAAATGAAAAGGAACAAGCTAAACCAACATTGAACATAGAAAAAAAAACTCCGAGATTGCGAAAAAGATAGGACGGACAGACACAGAAGTTTCAACCATCACCGGCTCGTTTGCGCCCTAACCTTCTGTTTATAAATCAACCCGGTTCAATGTCTGCCCTCCACCTGTAGTCGAATATTTTTTCTACATCACAAGCATCACTCTTATAATATTCAAGAAACGAGTAAGGAAATCACTAGAATTGTGAAAAGCCTGAAATCAGTAGTTTAAAAAGCTGAATAATAAGCTACCACTCACTGTGAGTACAACACCTCCTAGGTCGGAAGGCCTTAGTGGTCTTAGATTCTGCAACCTCTCATAGGTCAGCACAAGGCAGACTGGAAAATGTGCTGCATTAGCATTCAGCTGGAGCACGTGTTATCACCAACTGAACACGAGTTCTAGGCCAATGCCAACATAGCACTATCCATACTTTGTACCCTGCACTAAAATACGATAGTTGACACAGAAAATCCAGCACTAAGGTATAGGTATTTAGGAGGTGTTAGGCCAACTCAAACTAAAAATGTCCTTTGAGTTGAGCTATAGAAATATTTTGTGTCATCATGACAAATGTTCACGACGCGTGCAAATTAATTTTTCCGTGACTTGTTTTTTACTGTTGTTTGTCGCTCCTTATGTTCCAAAACGACCATACTCTGTGGTTTAACCTGATGCTTTATGTCAGATACTGTCATTAAGCATATAGTGTCCGTCAGAACCACAATTTAGTAAATCAAAATTGAATGGCAGTCAAGACGAGGAAATTGCACCTTAAGATAAAAATTGCGATAAGTCCTTGCTACCTGAAAGGACGTAAAAACAGCACCTCGGATATGGAGGTAGCAGTTTCTACACTTAAATATTGGCACAATACCAAGTCATCAATATTGCAGTAAAATTTTTAAAGTTAGACAGTGCTTATTATGCAAAAGTATATTAGGCACCGGTGTCCTGACAAGCTGCATTCCTCATTCGTGCAGTTTCCTTTTCTATCTGCCAACAGAAGTTGTTAACATGGGTCCCTGACTTGTGTAGTATAAAACTTTTGCTCGAGTAAATCTTGGTTTCATTTATTCACAAAAGCGTATTTTCAATTAGTTTGAAGGGTTGTTCATCTGCCCTTCATATATTTACTTATATGTACATTCCATCTCGGTCGACAGTCCGCGATGGTGTCCTCGGTCTCGAGCTCTCTATCTCAAGCCCCTGGTTCTTCTTCTTCTCCTTCTTGCCGGCCCTACATTACTCCCCCCTCCGGGAAGGCCAAGGCACGGTTTGCCAATGGACATGTCGGCAAATTGATGACTTGGTCTGAAGTCGTGGAGGGTGTCGCAAGGATGGTTTCAATGGTGTCTGGGGCGAAACTTGTACACTCTCAATGTACGCGGGTTTCAGTCGATCAACAGACACCATGTCGTGTCTGTTTCCTAGGTCTAAAAGGAAAGCCTTGGGGCCCCGTTGAATGACGGAAAACGGTCCGTCATAAGGGGCCTGCAGAGGTGTCCGCATTGCGTCTCTGCGAACGAAAACGTGTGTACACGTATCTAAGTCTTTGCTCATGAAAACTTTTCTGTTAAGCGGTTGTCGTGTAGGTGGTGGGCGCAAAGCTTTCATCGTCGTCCTGAGTCTTGATACGTAGTTCTGCATGTCTGGTACCGCATCTTCTTCGAGAGTATGGAAAAACTCGCCTGGCAGCCTTAGGGTCGTACCATAAACGAGTTCAGCCGGTGTAGAGGAGAGGTCTGCTTTGTAGACCGTACGAAGACCCAGTAAAACGAGTGGGAGTGCTTCTGACCAGTTTGTTGGATTTTCGCAGGCCTTTAGCGATGTCTTCAGTTGCCGATGAAACCGTTCCACTAAACCGTTTGAGGTCGGGTGATAGGACGTGGTGCGGATTCGCGTTGCTCCTAAAATCCGTAGGAGTTGTGCAAAAAAGCGGGACTCAAACTGTCGGCCTCTGTCAGTTGTGATTTTGTCCGGTACGCCGAAGCGTGAGACCCATGTTGTCATAAAGGCTTGGGCGACCTCTTCAGCTGTGATATTGGTTAGTGGTGTTGCTTCTGGCCAGCGTGTGAATCCATCAGCGCACGTGAGAATGTACGTAAATCCATTTGAAGGTGGCAATGGTCCAACAAGGTCGATATGAACTTCGGAAAATCTGGTATCTGGGAGCTTGAACCTGGCGACTGGCGCAACGGTATGGCGATTAATTTTTGCCTTTTGGCACTGCTGACAAGTACGTGTCCATGTGCGAACATCGACGTTGATTTTGGGCCAGACGAATCGTGATGTGACTAGGCGTTGTGTGGCCCGAATGCCAGGGTGTGCGAGTGAGTGCAGAGCCGTGAAGATTTGACGACGGAACTGCTGAGGAACAAACGGCCGTGGTGTGCCTGTAGAGATGTCGCACGTTAGAGTGGCACTGCACCATGGAAGATGAAGATCTTCTAACCTCAGCGCGGTGTGTCCAGAGCGTAGATTTTGAAGTTCTTGGTCTGATTGTTGGGAGCGCGCCATCTGATGAAAATCGACGGTACTCAAGAAGGTTCCTTCCAACGACTGTATATCTGCGCGGGAGAGAGCGTCGGCTGCGTTGTTGCGAGAACCTTTGACGTATCTGATATCGGTTGTGAATTCTATAATGAACGCCATTTGCCTGATTTCTCGAGGAGAGTATGTATGTCCACTGGATGTTAAGGCATAAGTCAAGGGCTTGTGATCGGTGACTATGTGAAAGGAGCGTCCTTCGAGGAAGTATCGAAAATGTTTCAATGCGAGATGTATTGCCAAGAGTTCTCTTCCAAAAGTACTATACTTCTTTTCTGATGGGCGTAGTTTCTGAGAAAAGAAGGAGAGAGGCTGCCATTGCTGCTCAATGTTCTGTTGTAAAACAGCCCCGACGCCTTCTTCGGACGCATCGGTCATGACACGCGTTGGAGCGTTAGGCACTGGGTGAACCAACATCGTGGCACTCGCGAGGTCGTCCTTAATCCTCTCAAATGCGAGGACTCTGCGATCCGTCCAGATGATGTCTTGGTCTTTGCTGTTCTTAGGAGACAGGGCCTCTGTAAGAGGCTGGATGGTAGTAGCACAGTTAGGAAGAAAACGCCGGAAAAAATTTATGAATCCCAGGAATTCTCTCAATTTCTTGAGGTTCTGGGGCTTCGGAAAACGAATAATTGCGTCTACTTTATCCGGTAGTGGTCTAATGCCGTTGGTGTCAAGGCGATGCCCAAGGAAAATCAATTCCTGAACGCCGAACTGGCATTTGTTTAGGTTGATGATGACGCCGTTCTCCTCCAGACGTGTCATGAGAAGGCGGAGGTGCTCCAGGTGTTCTTCTTGATTTCTGCTTGCAACGAGGAGATCGTCAAGGTAGGCAAAACAAAAATCGAGTCCTCTTGTCACCTGGTCGATAAATCGCTGGAACGTTTGTGCAGCGTTTCGAAGTCCAAATGGCATACGGATAAATTCGTAAAGTCCAAATGGAGTGGTAATAGCCATTTTGGGAATGTCACTTGGTTCGATGGGAATTTGGTGGTAAGCCTTGATTAAATCTATTTTAGAGAACACTTTCATCCCGTGGAGTTTGCTTGAGAAGTCTTGAATGTGAGGCACGGGGTATTGATCAGCTTGTGTTACGTTGTTTAAGGCGCGATAATCGCCGCACGGACGCCAATCACCTGGAGTCACCTTAGGCACCATGTGAAGTGGAGAAGACCATGAACTCGAAGATGGTCGGATGATGCCCAGTTCCAGCATGTGGTCAAATTCTTGACGGGCGATCTGAAGGCGTTCCGGAGCTAGTCTTCGAGCTCTAGCGTAAACTGGTGGCCCGCATAATGTTGCTTGGTCTAGCGAGGTCTGGAAATTCTCTCAACAAGTTGTCATAGATAGAAGTGGTGCTGTGAAGAGCAGGTGAGGGTGACAGAGATGCCTTTGTGATGGCCCCTGTAACGGTTTGTCGGGTTGTGGTGTCAAAAAGACGTGAATGGCGTACATCGACGCAGATACCAAAATATGACAAAAAATCTGCTCCCAAGATGGGATGGTGGACATCAGCAATAAGAAAAATCCAGCGAAAAATTCGCGGAAACCCAAGATTGAGAGTGAGCGACTTCTGTCCGTATGTAGCTATGCCGGATCCATTTATTGCCTGTAAGCTCGAAGCGACATTTTTAGATTTCCGTTCTGTGGGAGACGGTGGTACAACGCTTACTTGGGCTCCGGTGTCAATTAGAAATTTCACTTTTGTGTTCTGTTCCATGATAAAGAAAAGGTGACCTGGAGAGGGAGGAAGCACTTGACTTGTCACCTTCAGTAAGTGCTTCTGGGGTTTTCCTTCGGCCAGCTGCAAGGTGGAGAGCAGTTGTGCGCACGGGGTCCGTAGGTACGGTGGTACCAGCAAACTGGTGGTGTGTCTGCTCGGCCTTTTGAGAAAGAGCGTCTCATGTGATTCGGTTGAGGCAGGTTAGGACGATGTTGTCGAAGAGCAGCCACCTCAGTTATCAAATGGGCTACGTCATCGTGCAGCCTTTGAAAATCAAAGGAAGACGCCTCTGTCGCAGGCAGCGGGTGGCCACTTGTGGTCGCCTGAATCATTGGTGGGGCCGTATCTAGAATCTTGTCGGCGAGTTCGGCGAGGTCGTCGAGAGGAATATTGCTGGATGTTGCCAGGATCCTGCGGACATCCGAAGGCAGACGCTGCAAAAAGAGTTCTCGTAGAAGGGAAGAATCCCGCAAGGAGGCTTGACTGCCCAAAAGTTGTGTCATGCGTCGTAGGAGCTGCGACGGCTTGCGGTCTCCAAGTTCCTCAGCCGTGATCAATTGTTGCAGGCGTCGCTGTTCTGACGCGGTGGTTCTCCGGATCAATTCTCGCTTGAGGTGTTCATAGGGCTCTTGGTCTCCCTAGTAAAAAAAATCATTTGTATGAGAAATTTCTTGTGTCCAATAAACACATATGAATCATACAAGATATATAAGAACATACAAGAACATATAAGAACCATATAAGAATTATATGAGAACTATATAAGAATTATATAAGATATATAAGAACCCCATAAGAAACTTATAAAAAAGTTCCCACTAGTTTCTCATATGGTGCTTGTGTGTTCTCATATATCTTATATAGTTCTTATATAGTTCTTATATGGTTCTTATACGGTTCTTATATGTTCTTATATATCTTGTATGATTCATATGTGTTTATTGGACACAAGAAATTTCTTATACAAATGAGAATTTTCAGTAGGGAGCTGGTGGAGAAATGACGATGTCTCTCACTTCCATTGCCTCTGCAGACGACAAGGACGTGACGACCTCACGAAATTTTGTCATTTGTGTGGTGATGTTTCTACGGGCAAACTCCTGCTCTACTTGCGCGAACCACAATTCCGGGTCCGCAGGCCAGAATGTGGGTAGTCGGCGGCTGATAGTGCCGAGTTGGTGGACCAATTGTTCGGTGGTCGGCTGTTCACCTCCGGCGTTAGCGTCAGCCATGTCGGGCTACTGTGGGAAGAACTGCGAAAGGAAAAAACGACGGTGACTTGCCGTTGCGTTGTCCTGTCAGGTGTGGATTTCAGTTTGCTGAGGTCGGGATCACGTCCGGGTCACCATATGAAGGGTTGTTCATCTGCCCTTCATATATTTACTTATATGTACATTCCATCTCGGTCGACAGTCCGCGATGGTGTCCTCGGTCTCGAGCTCTCTATCTCAAGCCCCTGGTTCTTCTTCTTCTCCTTCTTGCCGGCCCTACAAGTTCAAGAATGGAATAGTTTTTCGTACTACAACTTTTACGCCACATTTTTTGTAGCACCACTATGCGACATTTAACTTGAAAATATTATGTCAAAATCACTATTCGTTTTAAACTCCCATCTACCATTGCACAACATTATTAAATGTACTTGCACATACAATAGCGAGGGGTAGGTAACGTTCTGAAGTTGAGCTAGTTGGTGCATTGATGCAAATGAAAGGTGAGCTAGAACGTGAGGTCCAAAAACGCAGAGGGAAGGAGCAGGCATACACTCCTCTGCCAGCTTGTCCTTGAGTTTCTGTCCCTAACACTCTGATCGTTCCTTTGAGGGATAGGAACTTCAACTGCCGCCTCAGTCCCCCTCAAGTGTTTTCCTCTGGTGTTGAAAAGTATGTTACATAACCGGTGGCATTTCCAGGAATTCTTTTCGGCAGGTGCCGAGTTGGCTGGGATGTCCATAACTTGGGGTGCTGGGAAAGCGGGGGAGGGGGGGGGGGGGGCAAAATGCATGTTGAGTCGCCTGGATCTCGGGGGGCGGGGGGGGGGGGGGGGGGGGTGAAGCCCTTTAAGCCTCCCCGCTTACGATGCGACTGGAGAGTAGATGCATCTTGTGTGCATAGGAGGAACACCATTTCCTTATTATTTAAAAAAAAAAAACGAGACTGCAGGTACGACACACACGTTCAAAAGTCACAGTACTTTTAGACGTTTGAGTGTGTGATTCGTTACATGCAGGCCGCTGCAATCTGACCGACGGTCTTCGTAGTTGAGGTCAAGTGCCTCATTCACCCCGGTTACTGGACGCTGGTTACAGTGTGTGAATGAAGCATTGGACCGCAACTATGAAAACTTTGTTCAGATTTCAGCGACTCTTTTCAGAGCCACCAAATCGCTGCGTTTTTCGGTCGCACTCCTGGCTGCCTCTCGTGTCTCATTCAAACGTCCAATTGCGAAAGCAGACGATGCGAGAAACAAGAACCGTCGCAGGCAAAGGTACGTCATCTCTGGAGCAGCATTGGGCGGTTTTAATAATTAATATTTATGGCGTGACACTTTCTGCACCGTGAAACTTAACTGAAAAGCAAAAACCACTTTATTTTGGCAAATATCCCTCGGAACCAAAAACTCTGAAAAAAGCGCTCTTTTTCACTCGGCGCGTCCAGTCAGCGTCTAGTTAATCCGTAGCGCCATCTCTGGATAAGGCAAATAAACATGGCCGTCGTTCAGTGTCTCCCCGACAGCTGCCGCTCCGCCTTTAAAAAAAATCTATTATTACCTTCTTTGTACTCGGAGTTCCGACTTGAAATTTTAGCACAACAATGTGACCAGTTAAAGACATCTTCGAGAGACATTTGCTACAAGATCCGTGATGTTTTTCCTTTATTATTTTTTGCGAACTATTTTAGCGTGTAATCTTTTTGACACCTTGTATTTATATTTGCGGCAGCACAAAGTTTATATTTGTACGTATAGATATTGATGCGAAAGGATTGACTGTCCAGCGGAGCGACCCGACGTCATCAGTTTGAAGCGCACTAAACGGCACCGTAACTCCTTTCTCCAAGTGAAGCCTGCTCCCAGCTATGAAACCACGCAAAAAGCCTAGACAACGTCAGCTAGTTTCCCCGATCCCAAAGGAGCGGAGTAAAGCTGATAGATTTTGCTTCCGGTCCCATTGGCTGGCGCGCGTCGACGAGGCTCTCATTGGCCGCTGCGCGCGTCACTTTCAACGACTGCCACCTCATGGCGCTGCGTGTCCGTGCCGGAAGCGCGCCTGTAACACGATGCGTCTAAATCAGAGCTGCGAGGAGAGCTGGGAGAGTGCTTGCACGGCAGACGCAAATACGCCGCAAACGAAA